>NW_027509220.1:1480000-1727500 GCF_051911475.1 Siphateles boraxobius
ACAAGCAATATAGCAATATATATAGCAATATAACAATATATATATAAAAAAGCAATATAGCAATATATATTGCAGAATGTTATATTGTTGTTACTTTATGGTTAATGTAAAAATTCTATAATTTTTCATGATTTTTTTTACATTTAAATATTTTTGTCATGGACACTTTTATTTGACATTGACCCACAAATAAAGCTGTTTGCTGTCATACATGTGCTTTAGTCCTACTTACGAAAATGTAAATTGCTTTCTCCAGGCCTGTTTATGACCATGAACGTTTTACATTGTGAGGAGAAAAGGGGATGAAGAAAGAAAGAAATGAATAAAGAGAGAGAGAGAGAGAGAGAGAGAGAGAGAGAGAGAGAGAGAGAGAGAGAGAGAGAGAGAGAGAGAGAGAGAGAGAGAGAGAGAGAGAGAAAGCAAAATGGCTCCTGGGCCAAAAGTCTGAGAGTCTCGGCTTCATTTCCCACTCCCAATCCTTATAACGGTCGCCTCACCTTACAGTTTCAGACACTACTTCATCTGGGAAATTACTGCAGCTCAGATGATATTCCCGATCGCTGAAATGTAGAGTGGTGTTTTTTTCTTCTTCACAGTTTTATTTCATTATCACCCGTCTGAGTTATTACATTTTCCTGTTTCTCATTTAGTGTGTAATTATGGAGGCGTACGAGTGGCGGCAGAGAGCGGCTGTGGTGCCAGGTCAGGTGGAGCGCTTTGGAGAAGCATTGGGTTCAGGCTGGGTGAGTAGGGCACAGGAGAAGGGCGTATGGTGGGCACTGTCAGTTATCCAGCGGGAAACGTGCCAACATCCACAGACCAGCGGGCACAGTGACACAGATTAAAGAGGACTGCACAAACATACCGAGACAAGCCATTATTCATTGTGTCTCCACTAGTTTCTTGAGTCTAATGAGCTTTGCCCACAGTAAATCTTCTCTTATAATAGGGGCCATTTTCTCTGACCCTTTTTGAGCGACTATCGCTGCATTTTTTTTTTGTTTTTGCAAGTTTATGTCATCCACAAGACAAAAGTTCACCGTTTGCAAATAATCTTCAATCTCATTCCCTTTGGTAAATGGTGCTTTCACAATGCGGTCAGAAGTTTACACTTCGTCTCGTTTCAGTGATGCAAGAGCGGTTTCTAACCGAGATCTGGAATCCTGCCTATCGTAATTGAGATATTAAATACATTACGAGTTTCCCCTCGAGAAAAGAAGCTTGTTCAACACTAAGAACTATGGGAGTTTACAGAAGCAAGAGCGTAATCATGTCTTGAGCATTGGGCTGGTTTTTTGGGAGGGGTCTTTTAAATAAATAGTAATGTTCATTTTATTTAAAGGAATTAAATAAAGGATTTAAATGGTTTTAGGGGAATAAAGAAAAAGAAAGAAGAACATTATAAGAACAAGAATAAGAATTTTTGTAAAGTAACCAATTTGAACTGTTTGCAAGTATTTTTATTTTAAAATACTCACACATTCAATATGTTGAAAAAGGCAAAAATACTTCTTGTCTTCTCATAATCAATTATGAATGGCATCAATCATGTAAAGGATATTTTCGATTAAATTTTCGCACTTTGCATCATTGGATAGTATTGGGGTTACTGTCAAATATTAAATGTTGAGCAACTTGCATCTTATCTCAAACTCTTTCACTGTTAAAAATTGCAGCGTTGTGCTTGAATTGACGTTTGGTTTCTGTGAACAGTAAATCCCACCTTCTTTGATTTGATTGGTCATCTCAATCATTTTAACATTGTCAAGCACTTCTGCCTTCACATGTCATCGGAAATGTCCTACTTCCCACTTACGAAGCTGTGATTACACACTCGTCGCGTTCAAACGCTTGGTCGGAAAGAATAGGAAGCATTCCAGGTTTATTCTTATTGATTTTTAAAGCCAAAATGTAAAGTTTGTTTACAAACTGTCACATCCACCAGCGGGAGTGCCCATGATCTCCACCATAAGGACACTCGTCCCGTCTCTTTTGTCATCTGATCCTGAACTTCATTTCCCATAACCATTGCCTGGACTCATTATACTTGATTACTTCCAGCTGTGTGTCATCATCCTGTTAAGCTCTGCTTATATAAGTCCTGTGTTTTCACTCTTTGCTAAGTCTTGTTAGTGTTACACTGCATTTCTGAGTGCTCTCTATTGTTTTCCAGTGTTATGGTTCTGATCTTCTGCCTGGATTTACCTAGTGATGGCCAAATGAAGCGTTTCGAAGCATTATTGCTTTCTGATACAATTTTGTTCGAAAATGGTTCATTACTCGAAGCTTCATTCAGAGAGAAATTGCAGCACCATCTCCTGGTGAAGTAAATGTAATGCAACAAAGCTGACAAGCATAAAATGCATAAAATGCGATCAAAGCTGAAACAGTGTTAGTGCTGTGAAACTCATTTATAGGTGAATTTTACAGATACTGATGAATTTCATGTGTTCACCTTGATAATAAAACATTAAGCATGATGTGTGTGTAATTATTTCTTTAGACAAGGACAGAAGATCAGACCAGCTTAAAAAAATTTGGTAACCATCACAGAAATTCTAATGGTTTCTATTAAAATGCCAATAGGAACCATTGGCTTTTACCATTTAAACCACTACAGAATTATTTTTTGTACTGTGTTTGGGACATATTCCTTTAGGATTTAATGCCCCCATCAATAGAACCCAACACATATCAGTAGAGACCCACAGAGACCACTATAATTCCCATTACAACCAATAAAATTCCCATGAAAACCATTAAATCCAAGAGAATTTCTGTAATGGTTTATATGTTTGTTTGTTTTTTAGCAGGGCAGTATCATGTGTGAAAGCTTTATCTTGTTTAGCTGTGGGAAGCAGAACTCTAAACTTGTTAACTGGCGGGACTGGTATTTTTTGTATGTTGAAAAGGATGTGCTTGTGTAACTGGTTGTACTTATATAATGTAGCAGAGGGTTTTTGAAGTTTCTGTCTTTGATGCATGCTTTTATGTAACAATGTTCATATGTTCTCTAATTAATAATAAAAAATAAAAATAAAACATGTGTGTGTGCTTTGGGTACATCATGCAGAAGGCTTAGACAAAGTGTTCATTAAATTGTATGGTTTTTATTCAAAAATATTATTTTCTCCACAGTCTTTGGTGAAAGGCGATTTCCTTTTTTTTTGTATAATAACGCCAATCCAAACACCGACTACTACAACCCACGGTGTTGCCATGGTTTGGCTTCACTTTTATAAGAAATACAGCCGCCAGGTTTCAAACCTGTCAACACTGGATTGGGCTGTCAAAGCAGTCAGGTGGTTCACTACAGCAGTGAACCAGTGTGTCTGCTTCAGACGTCATTTTCATGTGACTACTGAATGATACAAGCTCCGAAGCAGTGGTTCATTGCAAGGACCGTTCGAGTTTGAAGCAAGCTTCGGAGCGTCGGTGTCAGACGTAACATCACTAGATTTACCTATGTTTTGTACTTGCCTGCAGCTCTTTCTTCATGCTTATTTTAAAATGAGGCCATCTCCGATGTTTCTTATAGTTTATTGAGGAACCACAATCCATCGACCAAACCCCCCCCCCCCCCCCCCCCCAAAAAAAAAAAACTGGATTGCGATTTCTTGATTAGGACTTTAGAGTTGTTGCCTTGGATTATTTGCCCTGTGGTTCTGATCATTTGCCTGTCATTTGGATTATGATTGTATATAACCCGTATTCTGTCATGACGCCTCTCTGGAGATTGGTATGGTGATAGATCTTGGCATAGTAATGGATATGGCAATGTTACTGAATTTGTTCTTTGAGGAATGAGGAATAGTTCTGTTACGCTGCTGCTGCTGCGGAGCAAGTGCCGAGACTTGCTACTGCCAATACATTCACAGATTCATTGCTGTGAGCATGTAAATCATGCTGCTGCTGCTGCACACGTAACATCCATGGATGAACCCCATAGCAGATCTGTACGGGTGGAGCTGGGGAAGGAGGAGGGTCCTGAAAGTGTGCTGCCGAACAATGCCAAATATTTGAATGTTTGTGAAGCAAGCTCATTGGCCGCTGATGCAATAGCAATCAATCAGCTGTGCTAAGTAGATAACGACATGATTGCTACTAATAAGACCTATCAGCCTGCAACATTCAGAGTTTCATGCCAGAACTATGTAATAGTTTTGTTTGGATCTTCAACCGGTCTGTCAGAGCAGTTCGTAACACAAACATTCACAGCCATATCTAGAAATTCCAGTCAAATATGTGCTATTTGTGCTGTGTATAAAATATAGAATATGCTTCAAATGGTTATTCATGGATGTTCATATGCTTAAAAATCTTAACAGGAAGACAAGGTGATGTATTTGTTGTGGAAAAACTTTTCCCCTCTGCTATGTTTAAAGTTAATGGGACACCCAACTCAGGAACTTGGGTTTCAAAATCATCCCTTAGCTTCCCCGTGGTAAATATGACCTGAGAGGGCGTTCATGTCCAATTTTCAACTAGGAAAGTCACATGATAATTCCAATAGCATGTGAAGGCAGCATTAAAGCAGAGCACTTTAGAAATGCAACTTTTAAAACTGTTTTGTGCTGGTCGACAAAGACCGGTAGGAGAACGGATGAATACACCTCTCCCAGTCACCCTTAATGACATCAGCAGCTGTTGACCAATGGCTATGCAAATCATCACTCCCAGCGCGTCCCACAGTCCCACAGTCCCACAGCTGCAAGCGTCCATCATGGGGTTGCGGCCCTCATATGGAAGACATAGGCTGTAAAACTTTTCATTTTTCATCTCCTCTCACGCTTACGGCCCTGATGTAGCGCTGATTTTCGGATGGGTCCCTTGTCGGCTGGCCTGTAGTTTATATGCCATGTGTTGTATTCTCTTGGATCCTCGTCAAACTCCCAGCTTCAAATGTGGATTGAGGACACAGCTCTGGAGTGAATGATGATCTGAGCATTAAGGGTCACTGATGTGATTTTTTTGTCCTTTTTCCTCCCCATTAATTAATTCAAAAATAACTTAAAATGCAATTCATACATACGGTACAAATTCCACGAGCATGTTTTAATTTGTGTTAAAATACATTTTTTATCTTTTATTTTTTGATTTTTTTAATCTTTTTTTATCCTTTAAAAAAAATTATCCACTTTGATTTTTTTTCAAAGATTTGACTCTTTTGTCCACAAAATATATATAATTGTATTATATGCTAATTTAATATATAATAAGAACAATTATTGTGTCAAGGTCAACAAAACATCTTTTTCAAAATTTTCAGATTATTTTATGACATGGCGAGGTAAGGTTAATGGTGAGACTTGCCAAAAACATTATGAATTTATATATAAAAAATAATTCTACCTTAAATATATTAAACAAAAACATTTATGAAATAATGATTAAGATGTGTACCCTCACATGTATTCAATGTATAGGGAAAATGTATTATTATTTTTTTTACTTAATGGTAACACCACATGAGATTTTAAGTGTCAAGAAAAGCAATATTTTGAAAAATTTTTGAGAAAATCGAGACTAAAATGTGCATAAGCAAAGCTTTTATTGCTTGTTTCTGCCTCTTTTGTTGCCTGTGTTTCGATCCGGAGATTCAGGACTCTTTCAAAAACAAGTTAAATTAGGCTATGGCATTTTTTCCTGCAAAATGAAAAAGTAAGTAAAAAGCAAATGCAAAATGTAACTGCATCTTTATTCTGTACGTCACTGACCCTTAATCAAATATTGTATTTTTTAAAGTGAAACCACCCCCTTAATGAAGTCATTTGCACTAAACGTGGAAGATGTTAGAACACCATTCTTAATGTAAATGAGAAATAAACGGTCCAAGTTGACTCAGTCATGGGTCGTGCCGTGACCGATCTCCTCCAGGTCTTTAGCGAGTGATGTACAGGTAGGATGCCGTCGTCTGAAAGGCGGATTTGTAATTTCCTGCTAAACGAACCTCTAATTTTCAGTGTCGTTGGCAGTCTCTCTCGACTTTCCCCCTAGAAATGAAACATGTATATTTTGCTTAGCGCAGACAAAGGCAATAACTCTAAACTCCAAATCAAGAAATTGCAATCCAGGACTTTTTTTTTTTTTTTTTTTGTCGATGGATTGTGGTTCCTCAATAAACTATAAGAAACATCTGAGATGGCCTCATTTTAAAATAAGCATGAAGAAAGAGCTGCAGGCAACAGAGGCCGGCCGCAGGCTCGCACCTCTTCATATGAAGGATTTATAAAGTGTTTATATAAACGCTGAACTGACCAACACAGCATAAATGAGTGCGGAATCTCGAATTTCATAGCAAATTGCTTGTTTAAGGAGAAGCCGATAACAGCTAGGTTAGCTGCAGTTAGGCTTTATTAATGACCCAAAAACCCTCGGTGGAGTATTTTTCCAAACATACCAACGATCCTTTGCCAAAAGAGATGCAGGCTGGATGGTGACCATCTCGGTTCTGACTCCAGAAAGGGACGGGGAAAAACACATCTATTTATTTGCTTCCATAGAAACGTCTTTGAGAAGCTTGCAGTGTTTTATGAGACTCAATATAAAGTCAATTCTCCGTGAAGTGCACAACCCCTCCTTCTGGCGGATGGTGAATGGCCCCTGTTACCTGTGATTTCTTGGCTCAATAACAAACAGTAGTTGTAATACTTCATCCGAGGAAGGAAGCAGAAGCTTTAAAAGCAATAAAATATTGGCCAAAACTAGCACAATACCAGCCTGCACGTCCTCATGGTAGCAAAACACATCAATAGCTTTCATAATGGAGGGCAAGACCCACAGTTACAACATAGTCTGGCCTATAATATCTATTAAGATTTATGCACTAACATTTATATCATCAGAATGATCTGAACAAAATGTTTTAGTTTTAGCAATCTGGCTTTTCTCAAAGGGAAATTAGTAACTTTCCAACTTATCTCTGGAGTTCTGCCTTTAAAGTGTCTCTCTCCTCTAAATTCAGGAATGGTCCACACATTTGCTTTCAGCTTTGATAGGAATCCTTGTCTATGGCTTTGTAACTTTGCAACCCATTTTTTCCCCTAACAGGCGAAGGCCTTCAGCTTAGAGACCATCTGTCCTAACAAACAGATCTTGGGAGTGTAATAGCAGGCCTGAAATGGGTGAGCTATGCATTTGTCATCACATTTGCAAATAAGCATGTTAAAGTCGAGCAAAATCATGGTTAATGTTTGTCTCTCTAATTTTTTTTTTTTTTACTTGGGGAGATGAGATTTTTTTCCCCCATGGATTGAATGAAGTAACATTTAAAGCATAAGTAGTATCGTAAAGATCTGATTTCTAAATGTTTGTTATTATAGTACTGCAAAGTTAGACAATTTGAGTCTTCACACAAACCTGTTAACTGACCTTCAAATGCTCTAATTTTTGTTATGAAATTAAATTGTAAAAATGACAGGTGACCCAATATGTGATTAACTATTACTTAAAAAAAAAAAAAAGTTGCCAACCACTGCCATATTTTTTTAATTTTTCAAAAAAAAAATGAACGGCCACCAGAATATTTTGTTGTATGAACATAAAATATATCAAAAGAAAGAACAGAGGACCTGCTTTTTAAACAAACAAACAAACAAACAAACAAACAAACAAAACAAAAAACAATTTATTCTAGCTTCATGCATTCTTTTTTTTGTCAACACTTGAATGTGGGTAAGTTTGATAAAAAAAATCTACATTTTGAACAAAAAAAGCTCACGTCTTTTTCAAACACTAGCTACAACATGTATAAGCAATGCTTTTATTGCTTGTTTCAGCTCCTTTTATGCCTGTGTATTGATCAGGAGATTCTGTACTCTTTCAGAAGATGCATAATAGCGCCCCCTACAGTATGACAGTGAAAGCTGGAAGATCTGTCAATGCCAGGGAAGTGCTGTTGCAAAAATGACAGAAAAAATTAGAGAAGGGAAATTCTTACACCTCCCATAAAGAAACAAGAGTGGATGCCATTGACTAAAACATCTTTTGAAGTAAATAACTTAAAATGTTTGTAAGACTAGCTTATATTGCTTTCGAAGTATGAAATAACAGCTAGTAGTGAAACATAATATAAATTATACTATCAAATGAATACAGACTATAGCTAAAAACTACCCCCCAATCCAAAACCTTACCCTACATTATAGAGTTCATAATTAAAACTTTAAAAACTCAGGAAACCAAACTGGATGATTTACGGCTTAAAAAAACGTGAGGTAGGAGGTGTAGGGGCGGGGTTTGTAGATCATGATTCATGACAGATTCGCTGTAAGTAGTACTGTTTAATGAATACTGTGAATTGAATTCACATATACTGCCATTTACACACATTTTTTCACCTACTATATAATATTCAGATTCAGATTCTTTATGAATGAGTCACTGAATCATTCACTGAACTGATTGATTCAGTGAATGAATGATTTCACTCACTGATGAATCAAAACACTGATTCATTTAGGAACGAAACACCACAGACGTGTTCAAAGTATAGTGAGAGCAATTCAAAAGCATATGCTCTCATATGATGTCAAACACTGACACGTGATAAAAGGTATTTTTTTCATATTAATCACAGGTTTGTTAACCATCTGATATTTGACAAGCAACAGGGAATTATTTTTCTATTTTAGAAACATCTTCTATTTCTGCGAAGACACCTTTATTACGATATCATAATCTCAGGTACTGATTATGTGCTTTTTTAATATTAAAAAGGTTTAATGTGTGTTCAGATATAATTTCACGGAACATTGATAGCCATGCTGAAAGCAAGGGATATTTTACCTCGGATTTTAGAAATAAATTAAACAAGAGTTTCAAGTATTTCATAACAAAGATTAGATCAGTCAATCAGTATGTATTTTTAATGTTAAAATTGTTTAATATTTAATAATTATATTTATCTATTTTCGCAGTGAGTGTGGTTGGCTTGCAAAGAGAGCTCCGCCCACATGCTCTTCTGATTGGCTGTTCTGGTGTGGATTTTATCACATCATGTCTGGTTAGGATTAGCCTGGCTCCGCCCTCTTACATGATTCTGCTCAATTTTCATTTTCCTTCAGTACTACGTCTGGGATTGTGCTGTAGTCTTTGGTTTTCTCCGGTCAATTTTTTACCAGGCCAATCAGCAAATAGAGGGAGTGACGTTGAGCAACGATGACATTGATGTTGTGCGTTATTTTGAGTTGTAGTTCAGTAATGGCAGCGGAGAAAGATGCGAGCGAAGCCATTCGGTCCTTTGTGGCAATGCTGCCGAATATCAAGAAGTTAAAGCCGGAGCAAGAAAATTTTGGGTTAGTTTTGTTGGTGGCCATGATGTTGTGGCCCTCCTCTCCACGGGGTTCAACATGACATACGTCACGACCAAACGTTAGCTATTGGTTATAGTAGATTCAGAGTAACTCTGGGCAGATCCAATAGTTTTAGACTTCAATAGAGTACCCGGCTACAAGGAAGTTAACGCTTGTCAATGGAGCGGTGCCAGACTCTATGTACAAATGAAATGTACGAGAGTCTGGTGGGACCAGGCTAGGTCAGGATGCCTAAATATGACTGAATCAACCTAACTTAATTAAGTTACAAATATAATCCTTTTTAAATGTTAGAAATACATCCTTATGGTAACAATTGCAATTTTTTTTACAGTTTTACATTTTTACAAAACTAGGCTACATATTGTCCCTCTTTGGTTTTGTGTACCTGCTATTTATCCTTCCGCCACCTCTAATTTGTCTGAAGGGTCCTGGTATGCAAAAGTGTGTGGATAACCAGACAGTGAGAAATCGCTTCTGCATTGCCAGTGAGATGTTTAACACACTCCAGGGCAAGAGAGGACCTTTTTATTAGCCATCACTCATCAGTCGATGGGGCCGGGGAGCAAACAGGGGGTCAGGAGGTCCACGAGACTGCCAAAAAGTGGAACGCTGGGAGACGCACTACCACTCCACAAAACTCTCGAGCCAGGTTTGAGTGAGTGAGAACACAGGGGGAGACATAACTCTCGCCTCTTTCTTTCTTTGAGGGTTGAGAGGGAGACAGACAGAGAGATGGATGGAGCTAAAACAAAAAGCTGGAAATGTCTGCAGAATGTCATCGGAACGATATGCATCCTGCGGCCAAGACAAACTAAACATAAAACCCTCCGAACGGACAGTGGCGCTTTCCCTCGTAGACTCGCGGACCGCTCAAGGCCAAAAGACCCACCAAAGACATGAAATATCAAACAGGACCTTCTCCCTGTGGTGTTGTGAGCCAATTATGTAATCAGAGAAACTCTTCTGAAGTGCCTGCTGAGAGTAAGCGATCCATCACTCCTGTATACGAGGCGGCGCAGATATATGTGACTCTCCCAAAAAATCAAATCACTCCAGATGACTAATGTAGTTTGTATAGCATATCTGTGTCCAGTTGTTCTGATAGGATGCCTGTCAATTTTGTATTCTTGAATACATAAAGACTTTATTTTGAAAGTCTTATAACAGCTGTCAGTTTAATATTGGCCCTTCACTTGTTTCTTTTTATAGTTGCCAGATCATTGTCCACGCTAACTCTCTTATTCTGTCTTTTCTCTTTAATTGTGGTAGTCTGATCCACAGGTGGGCCTTGTTATAGCAGTCTCAACGCCTCAGTTTTGTGTCTGACCCTGTCTGACATCTTACCCAATAAACACCAGAGGAACTCTTAAGGTGAGAACAATTGGCTGAGCTCATCTTTGTAACTTAGTACAAGTGGATATATCATTGAGGTCCACTCTGCTGAGTACTGGATAATAGGTTCATGACCTGGATTCTTGACTCTTTTTCAATGCTATCAATAGTTTCTGCAACATCAGTTAGGAAACTTTTGTTCCAAGGTAAATTAACACTACAAACTTAAAATCCTTTCATTGACATATTGATTTAGGTCATTTTAGCGTTGATAGAAACTAATGAAGTCGCAATAGTTAATGTGTTGTAGAAATTTTAGGGACAGTTCAGTTCACTTATGCTATAGTTTTTAATCACATTGCTGTATTTTTACAATGCATATAAAATGCTTTGCAATACCATAATGCATTCCAATCTACAGATTACTAGCCTTTTACTAAGGATGCACAATACATTATTGTGACGAGCAGGCCAAGTGGCGTGATTGATAATGAGTGACTCCTGCGCGAAGCACCGGTCTCGTATCTCTCACGGAGGAGCATAAGCATTAAAGGGATAGTTCACCCAAAAATGAAAATTCTGTCAGTAATTACTCTCCCTCATGTTGTTCAACCCCGTAAGACCTTTGTTCATCTTCGGAACACGAATTAAGATATTTTTGATTAAATCTGAGAGCTGGATCACTCCTCCATAGGCTTCTAAGGGATTGAAACTTGCCAGCCCCGAAAAGTTATTAAAGACATCATTAAAATAGTCCAAGTGACTACAGTGGCTCAATCTTAAGTTTATCATCAAGCGACGAGAATACTTTTTGTACGCAAAAACAAACAAAAATAACAACTTTATTTCAACTATTCATTTCCTTCTCTGTGGGCCTCTAGTAGAGCGTAGAGCTACGTCACACATAGGCTTAATATTGGCCGACGCTGGTCATGTGTGCGATGCGTGTGACGTACAACACAGAAGCGTTGCGCTGTTACACTACGTTAAATGACTAGAGGCCCATAGAGAGCCTGCCAAGGGGCCGGAGCCTGCTGTTGTCCTCCATTATGGGGAGGAGCAGGGAACGGGGAACTCCTGCCGTCTGCCCTAACCCGGAAGAGACGTCGCCGTCCATCAGGCGGCGGAGGAGTGTTGAGCCGTCCACCGAGGGGCTATCCAGCGCCACCGCCAGGCACTGCGGAGAAGATCACCCAGCTGGTCGAGGACCAGATGACAGCAAATTATGGGAACCACAAGATTTTTTTTTCTGACCTTTTAGCATTCAGCCTTTAGCATTTCAGTGTTATATTTTTCATTTAATTAGACGAAAAACAGTAGCATTGTAATATTGGCCATTTATCAGGTATTGGCCATATAAAGAAAGAGAACTTTAATACCAACAAATCCCTACATTTTATACCACTAGCACATTTTAGTTAAAATCCAGCTGGGGTCACACTTTAGTTTAGAGTCAAATTCTCACTATTAACTAACTATTACTACAACGTTTGCCTCAATAAACTCCTAATTACTGTTATTTGGTCATTAAGGGATGTAGAATATGGTCATGCAGAATAAGGCATTAATATGTGCTTTATAAGTACTAATAAGCAGCCAGTATCTTAGGGTGTATTCACACCAGGAAAGTCCGATAGTTCACTTTCTTTGGTCTGGACCAAATAAAAAATTTTTTTTTTTTTTTTTGGTACGGTTCGCTTTCACACTGCTCTTTTTGCAAGTGAGCCAAAATTTGTAAACAAAACCACACGTGTGTCGTGCCGACGCGGTGTCATTGGTTGTTGCGTTAAATCTTACCCAGATACAATAGTGCTATTTTCTGATTGGCTAACAACGAGGAGACGCGCTTGATTCCTACCGGTTCCACAGTGAGAGCGGCGCGGCCAGAGTTTTGGGCGCTGCGGCATATTAAATATATTACAAATAGTTTTTCAGCGTGAGAAATACAATGTGTGGCGGGAGAGCGTGACAAAAGACCGAAATGAGTGACTGTCACGCTCAGTGCGTGACACTTGAGAGCCCTGTCACTTATTCATTCATTCATTCCATTCCAATGATGCACACACGACGAGCAGAAAGACGCGCAACAGTATCGTGTGGCCAGACAGCGCGCAGGAATGGAATGTAGTAGGCTACAACAGATCACTTTCCCATAACGCAACTCCGACTACGGAAGCCTGTTAACTCAAAGGCGCAGTGCTTTCTTGCAATTGGGTCGGTTCATGTTCACACCGTAAACGAACCGTACCAGAGTTCGTTTGGAACCGTACCGAGACCACCTCTTCAGCTGGGTCTCGGTTCGGTTGTTTGGTCCGCACCCGAGTTCGATTGCTGTATTCACACCTGCCCAAAAGGTCCGCACCAAGGGGGTAAACGAACTAGAGTTCGATTCAATCGAACCAAGCAAGGCAGGTGTGAATACACCCTTAGTAATATGCGTGCTAATAAGCAACCAGTTAAAAGTGAGAATTGGACCATAAAGTGTTAATAGTGTTAGTAATATAAATGTCTTGTTCTTTACAGTAAAAGTAAGAGATAGTGAAGAGTCAACTTGGCTTGGTTTTAATTAATTTACTACGCTTTCTCATCAATAATATATGGTAAAAGCGAACAGCAAAAGAACATGCAAGTGAACTAAGATGAAAAAGACGTTAAAAGAAGCAGGAAAAACCTCCCATGTGGACACTCCACTCTGCTCCATTAATTCAACAGCATCGTACCTACTGAAAGCATGGAGAAAAGAGGGTTGGCGTGGTTGAGAAAGACAGATGTACTGCTTTCTATGCTGAAAAGCATAAATCTGATTTAATCTAGCATTTACACAACTATACTCTGTGTCCAGCCAAGCTGTTTTTGCCATTCTGCACTTCCACAGCAAGAGATGTCACATGTGGAAACCGTGCCAAATCAGCCCCCCGCACCAAATCACGGCCCCTTGATGGGGTTTGATTTAAAGGCAAAGGTCCTGAATCTGGGCAGTTTTGCAGTGTCCCACACCCACAACTTCCTTACCCCTCCTTTCCTATATTCACTTCATCCAGAGCATTACTCACGATGATAAATCGCCCCAACGTGAATGACTTATGTGAAGCTGGGAGGTGGGGGCACTGTGAAAGTGATAGTCTTGTGGATATACACAGTCCATAACACCACCTCGAGGAGCAGCAAAGGGGATCGTATTTGCAACCGACTGCAAAAGGACAGTAAATATATGACATGATAGATATTATTTATCCTTCGTCTCTCTCTCCCCAGTTTCTCTGAGTTGTAAGGCCGTGCGAATGGCAACCTCTTTGGGGATTGGAGCTTATAAACATACTTTTTCAGCCACAGGTGGTAATGAGCCACAAGAGGGAACTTATATGAGGTTTAGGATGTGGGATAGAGGGAATTATGTTATTCTAGCACATCCTAAAGCCTCACGCTCTCCCAACGTTGTCTCCAATGTAAAATTTCATGCCTGTCGAGTGGCGCCCTTATTTCAGCAAAATCATACGAGGGCAGGACTCCTGAGATACCTGCTCCGATGCCTCGCCATACACGCACCCCTCGGCCACCCTTATAAACCTGACTGTAAAAATTAGTTAGGCATAACGCTGGCTCCCTCATTGGGTGAGGAGAAATTTGTGTCGTTTTCTCGTCTGTTATCCTATCATCCTTTGAGCTTTGGGTTCACCGAAGCATAAGAGTTCACACGAGTCCTTTGTTCATTACTTAAAGAGATATTTTAACCAAAAATGGATATTCTGTCATCATATTCTCACCCCCATGTTGTTCAACACCTATCTTTATTCAGTGGAGCACAGAAAAACATATTTTGAAAAGTTTTGGACCCCTTTGACTTTCATTGTATGGTCAAAAACAGTTCTTTAAAAGATCTCCTTTTATGTTTACTCTCAAAAATAAAAGAAAGTTTTCTCAGCAATGCCGTAGCATCAATCTGGGTTTCCCAAAGAACCTTTCAGTAAACAGTGCTGAACATTTTGCGAAAAAAAAAACTTTTGTGCAATGGGAAGTTTCCATGGATGTTCTTTATGGAACCATAGATGCCAATAAATAACCTTTATTTTTTAAATATGTTCCATAGAACAAAGATAGTTTGGAGCAACATGTGGGTGATTAAAAAATGAGTTTTCATTTTTGGATGAACTATGCCTTTAGGTTTACTTGAAGACACAAAGTACCAATTTTATGATGGATATCAGATACAAAAACATAAAAATGACAAATATACATCAGCTATTCTATTTAGCTTGAAAGAGATCTTTCGGGTGGAATAAACATGTTTGGAAGCCCGTCAGAAGAGACATTGGAGCCATCCAAGAACTGTAAGGACGACAAATAAATGCCAAAGTCGTGTTTAGAAGTTTACCTTTGACCTTTCCCCGTTTCTCACTGTGAATGACAGAATGAGATTCATGATGTAAGGTGCATTTGCTTGAGCTCTTCCCACAGTTTTTGACCCAGGCTTTGGCTTATAGGCCAAGAAAGTATAGTTTATTCGGATGATGGTTCCTCTTGTATTTAAATGCTGCCATGCTATTTGAAAAACTGCTCCAGCACATCGTAACGGACAGAAGGCATATTCATGTCAAAGTGAGCGAGTAATTTTAAAGAAAAGATAACTTATAGTTCCCCATCAAAGATGTCACAGAACCAATGTCATCTCAAGCACACTGACAATCTTCATGTAACTGGTTAGATTACGTAAGGCAAATGTCTGCTGCAGTTTTGCTGAAGAGATGTTTCTTATTGTGTCTGGTATTGATACTGACTCGAGATCAAGATCCTGGATTTGTGAGTTTTTATCCATGCATGTCCACCCATCATTACTCTCACAGCCGTCCAAACTAGCGACTGCTCGGTCGTTCAAGCTACCTACAACCCAACAGCCATCCAATACAGCAGAACCTAAAGCATGGCCTGTAAGAGCCAGCTGGTTTCAGACAAAAGCTTTCACCACCTGGTCAGATCCTCGGCTACGCTTTTACTTTCAGATCCGATGGCTTCTCCGCTTGGTGAAATTCCCAAGAGCCTGGCAGAATGAGTGAGATTCCTCCACCGACATCTGCTACAGTTATCCTTGGCAATCAGCTCTGGCTAGACATTCCTTTATTGTTATTTCTTTGTTCAGCTCTTTGGAGAGAAAATAAAGATATTAGAGACATAAGAGCAAGAGGTTAACGGTGAGCCGAGACCTGTCTGATTCCATTCCTGCATTTCAGGTGAAATCAACATGTTTTGCAAGATGAATATTTGAGCATTAACATGTGATTACTGAATGTAGGATTGTGGGGTTTCAAAAAACATCCCCTAGTTTGCTTGCGACCAAGAAAGCAAGGCGTAGAAGAACAAGTCTTGGGATCTAACCGGCTAAACATCTTAAAATGTGCTGTTGAAAAGAAGTCTCAGCCTCCTCCTGCTGTTGGTAAAACAAATGTCCCTCCCATACAGTGTTATTCTTATCCAAGCCAAACTGTTAAAATAATTGACTCGCAATCATTTTTCAGTTTGTCATGGCGAAGGCGAGACTTCGATTTAACGGCTCACTTAAATGACAATGTTGACTTGTTTTTATCCAAGAGCTGCTGGGTTATCCCCTTCTAGACTGCCAATCTGTATTCTTCAGTTCACCAATGATGATGTCTGAAAGCTTTGCAGTGGTCTTACATTAACTTAAAAATACACAATTATGAGAACTTAAATGGGAATAATGAATAAATTTGTTGCTGGATTGAGATGTTTTTACACTTTGAGTTTTCGCTTCTTTGTTTGATTCCTGTATTTCATACTTCGTTTCATCCTTTTCCCAGCATAACACCCAAGACGTACCCAATTGTCCAGACCAAAATCTCACACTTGAGTTGAACTAATGCAAGTAGAACCGAGCAAACATACTGTAGGCTTTCATCAGTTCAACTCGAACCTAACAAGGAGCCTCTCAGAAAACAAACTTGTGGCTCTAAACGTTATTCACACACAAAAATGGCAATATTAGTTAGAATGAGACAAATCACCATATGACAACATAAATACATTACATGTCGAGTTTTCCCTCTGTAGCGATGCTCCATCACTTCAATTACTGGAGAATCCAGCTACCACAGGCCTCATTACTTTGCCATGAACAACTAGCTGCTGCTCACAGAAGGGCAAAGACTTCAACCTGTAAATATGCACCACTAATGAGACGTAACATTACTGCTGTAACCAGTGATTTTCCATTTTTACTCCACTTCAAACTTTATATAACACTCATGATAAAACACAAAAGTACTACTAATCATATATCACTCTATTCATTGTCTTTCGCTGCCACAAAAAGGTCAACATCCAGTAAATTTAAACGGTGTGGTTTCTTGCATTTTTTTGTTTGATACGCTGAAAAAAATGTCTTACTAAATGCATTTTAATGACCTTCTTGTCAATGATTCATTCATGCATATTCTTTGTTTTGACCTAGTTTCTAATCAAAATGTCATAACTCGATCTTTCGGAGAAACGAATTCTCTCTGGTGATGTCGGATTTATTCATTTAGTCTGCATAAACCTGACCCTTTCTTACATTTTTTTTCTTTTTCAATAAACCTAATCACTTAGACATATGGCAAAACATGTCGCTATTCGTTTATATCGAAACTTTAAAACAAAGTTCAAACGTACTGCGTAACACGAGAATTATCCTCATTGGTTCTTGCTTAAGCTCAAACGTGATGCATAACCGGAGAATTAACCTCATTGGTTCTTGCTGAAGCTCAAAGTGATGCGTAACACTAGAATGAACCTCATTGCTTCTCGCTGAAGCTCAAACGTGATTGCGTAACACGAGAATGAACCTCATTGGTTCTTGCTGAAGCTCAAAGTGATGCGTAACACGAGAATGAACCTCATTGGTTCTTGCTGAAGCTCAAACGTGATGCATAACAGGATAATTAACCTCATTGGTTCTTGCTGAAGCTCAAAGTGATGCGTAAAACGAGAATGAACCTCATTGGTTCTCGCTGAAGCTCAAACGTGATTGCGTAACACGAGAATGAACCTCATTGGTTCTTGCTGAAGCTCAAAGTGATGCGTAACACGAGAATGAACCTCATTGGTTCTTGCTGAAGCTCAAACGTGATGCATAACAGGATAATTAACCTCATTGGTTCTTGCTGAAGCTCAAAGTGATGCGTAAAACGAGAATGAACCTCATTGGTTCTCGCTGAAGCTCAAACGTGATTGCGTAACACGAGAATGAACCTCATTGGTTCTTGCTGAAGCTCAAAGTGATGCGTAACACGAGAATGAACCTCATTGGTTCTCGCACGTTAAGCGAACATGCTTGAGCTTCCTTTTACCACAACTGGTCTGTGAGTTGATGAATGTTTATATGTGAATAATAAAGTCTCTCGATCGAGTCTCTTCAGAAAATTTGGTCTAAACTATTCAATTCATGTGAATGCATTTCTGTTATGAGAACAGCGAATCTTCTCACACACTCTCACTGTTTGACCTACAGCACAAGCTGAAGACAACGAGGGAATCGTGTTAACGCTTATTATCGCACACTGTTGGAAGTGACATCATTCTCAGGCTTTAATAGAGACATAAGTGCAGGTTATAGATTCAGAGAGAGTCACACGGATGTGACTTGATGGACTTTGGGGGTCAGAAGGCTGGAAACTTAGCAGTCTGTAAAGGCCCGAAAATGATGAGTTTGCCATGTCAGTGATTAATACCTCGCAAGATAGTCTGGTGTAAATCTCTCAGCTTTGGCTGATGTCTCACTCAGTCTTGTTGAGGTTTTCTGGAATGAATATTGGACAATTCAAACTATTATTAACCCTATGTTTTAATAACTCAAAACAACAAACTTACAATAACATATATGTATTTTTTGTAGAATTATTATAATAAAATAGGTAACACTTTATTTTACAGTCTCCCTGTTACATATGATACATGTACTTATTAAATTATGCATAATTACATGCAAATAACCCAAATCCTGCCCTAACCCTAGAATAAGTACATGTTGTTAAAAAATATTACTCAGTACTTAAATATGTAATTACACTGTAACAACGACACCTTACAGTGTAACCATAAAATATTTCATATTATTTAAATATTATTCTTACTATATTACTATTTTTAAGGTAACACTTTATTTTGCAGTGTCCTTGTTACATATGTTACATGCACTTACTGTAATAATAACAGCAAATTATGCATAATTACATGCAACTAACCCTACACCAAACCCTAATGGTAAGTATATGTTATTACTCATTACTTAATGTGTAATTACACTGCAACAAGGACACCTTAAAATAAAGTGTAACCTTTTTCTTGTTCACACATAAATCATTGAGGTTTCTGGGAATGTTCAGTCAATCTCATCATAACTTGAGGGTTAATATCATATAGAGTTTTCTTTTACAAAAGCTGTACTTCAGTATTAGGTTGTTTTCATGTCAGGGAGAAGCATAACAACTTTTGCCAGTCTCGTCTTTTGGTTAATATCACATCCCTCTTCTTTTAACCTATAGAGGGCACTGTAGCTCTACAGAAGAGACACTTTTGAGCCCTGATGCACAGTGAAATGTCTATTGAGGGGAAGTGTGTCTTAGCACGTCCAGAGCAGGAAAGGGTGAATTAGAAAGTGTAATTAAAATGTATTGACACCATATGTGCTCCGCCTCTCTCAGCATTTGGACTGTGTGGAGGTGTTTAACCTCCAATTACAGACAGACCGCCTCCAGACTGATTTATATAACCACACACACACACACACACACACACACACACACACACACACACACACACACACACACACACACACACACACACACACACACACACACACACACACACACACACACGCACGCACGTGCACGCACAAACAAGTGTTGTAACACATAAGTGTCAGGCACTATAGACAGGTGTCTGATTGATCTGGATTTAGTTCTATAAAAATACTTGACAAGTAAAGAAATATTTCAGGTTCAAGATTCATTTAAGAATGATTGACAGCATCTGTGGCATGCATTATGGCATAATGTACCACACTATGACTAATTATGTTTAAAAAAAAGATGAAGGTTACAGTAAGACACTTAGAATGAAAGTAATCCGTAAACGGTCAAATACTTGTTTCGATAGTATAGCCACAAAATGTAAACAATATGCATTTTAGAGTGAAGAAAACGGCTTACTAACCTTTTCTGTGTAATCAGTTTTACTTTAATGACATCAACACGCATAAACCCTACATGAATATTACGACAGCTTTACAGATCAAATAATACACAACTTTTAATGGACGTGATGTAAATGATCTGATAAATTCCAAGCTCCACATTTTAGCTTTTAAATCCTCAAAAAATTGGCCACATTTATTTTTAATGTCACTACTTGAAATTTTTACATTTTATAAAATGAGGTATGAATCAAAAACAGTGTGTCTATATCCACTGCACTGCTCAGTAAGGCCCATGTGTTTGATGCGTTCGCTTTGTGTTTTTGTCTTATGACATCATGTCTACACACCTGTTTTATACGTGTACAACACATAAAGCATGAGGATGTGGATGTGTCACTGTATATTTGTTAATTGCCCTCTTTTTCAAATATTTATCAGTTTCTCTCTTGTAGTATTAACAATTCACAGATGTTGTGTATCACTCCTACGCTGAAACACTATCTTTTCACGTTCATTCTTACTTTGAGACAGGTCAACTTTCAACTTCTCGTTTAGACGGAGGCCGAGTAAAAAGCGCGCTCTCATTTGCATCATTAAAGAAGAAGAATCAGCCTCGTATGAGTATAATTTCTCATAAACGGCTGCTCAGATTTGATTTTTTCGACTATATTGGGCACAAATGTCCCATGAAAAAAACTTGCTTGTGTAGCTGAAAACTTTTATATCGGCATCAGGTATTAATTAGCAACTTTTCTCTCGCTTATTAACCATTAACAGCTTTTACGCACACTCTCCTCACAGTCCGGTTTTCTAATACTGACAGGAGTTCAGAGGTCATCAAAACACTGTGACACTGTATTATGATGTCATCACACACCCTCTGGGACAATGACATAAACAAACGGGTTGTTAGCGTCTGATATGGGACTTAAAATAAACACCAAAGTCATCCAATACAGCTCAAATCTGCAGGCAAACATGATTAAACTGTTTTGAGGGTAGCCAAACTTTGGCCCACACAGTAACTTGGCAGTTCCACAAGGGATTTTAAAGGGTAACAGTGTAGGCAGATCAGTATAAGGAACATTACTGCCTGTCTAAATATTAAAAGCAGTCAGCTTGAGTCGCAGACAGATATACAGAGAGATTATTTGACCCCTGGACTTGTTTATGAAAGTCAGACAAAATAAGCGGAGGAGTGCAATCTCTCAGGCTGCGAGTCTGGCTCACGGGGGACCGGCTGTGTGGGTGGACTCAAACTCACCGTATCCCATAATCCTTTACCAGGCCCATGAGGAAGTGTGGAGAAATGCAAAGAACAGAGATGTGTAAAACATGATTTAACAAGTACGCAATCTGTTGAGATTTGGCACAGTGCAAACATGAGGAGATATTACCCTCGCAAGAACGAGTCATGCGGGGTTGCAAAGCATTTCAATGTATTTTTGCCTCTAAAAATAAGTCTTTTATTTTTCAGTGTGCATCAGAAATCATTTTAGAAACAATTATTTTTATTGTTTAAAGAAATAATAAGTATTCTTTGTATAGACTTAATTCTATTAGTATCTCTTTTTTTAATTATTAAAGTAAGGTGAGTAGGGTAATATTTTTTCATTAATATAGATATCACTATAGTTGATTAATCACAGTATAACTGTAACGATGGTGGTTGAAGCAAGGAAGCAGGATCAACTTGCAGCACACACTTTATTAAACAAACCCCAAACTTGACAAAGACTCAGGCTAGGAACAGGACTCAGGGAAAGCACGACCAACATCGACAGTAACAACACAAGAACTCACAAAGACTGGACTGAAAAACAGGGCTTAAATACAAGGGCAAACAAGCTGAACAAGATAACAAGGGGGCGTGGTTAATCGGGGACACCTGGGAAGACTAATAGAGATAATGGGGAACTACTAAACAAGAAACGAGGAGCGGGAAACAGAAAACAGGACTAAACCAAAAACACAAAGAACGGGGAAACACGGACAGAATTCATAACAAAAACAATACAAGTGTCTTATATGAGGTTTTCTGAAAGGTTATGATTAAAAAAGCAAATGAGCCATTTGCTAATTAAATATGCACTGATTTGCATATATTTCCAGATACAGTGTAACAAAATATACACTTAAATGTGTATTTTAAATGTTTTATTTTCACTAGTTATGGAAGCACAGTCTCAAAATTTACCACTGCATGAAAAAAACAATGGTTTTGCCTGTAGGTTCTTGCCTTAATTTAAAATTAAAATTATATTAAAATTATTCCAGCAAGAGAACTGAACCTGGGTCATTTTACACTCTTACCCAACCTGGATACATAAGTTAATACAATTATATATATATATATATATATATATATATATATATATATATATATATATATATATATATATATATATATATATATATATATATATATATATCTCATATAGGGTCACACTTTAGTTTGGGGGCACATTTAGTATTAAATCTGGCTTTTGTCTCAATAAACTCCTAATTACTGCTTATTAATAGTTAGTAAGGTAGTTGTTAAGTTTAGGTATTGGGTGTTTTAGGGATGCAGAATAAGGCATTAATATGTGCTTTATAAGTACTAATAAACAACCAATATCTTAGTAATATGCATGCTTATAAACAACTAGTTACTAGTAAGAATCGGACCTTACACAAGTAATTTTATGTGTTTGTGAAGCTTTCATTTCATTGCTTTTTCTTCATTGAAACAAACATTATTCATTTCATTGTACAACGTCCAACGACCTTATCGTGAAACAGTTTTTCGGTTACTCATAACCAGTCACCTTGACAAGGGCATAACCCCGTTGGAGTGTAATGACTGTTGTCAGGCTTTCTGTCCTGTCAGCATGTAATCTGCCACGCGGCCGCAAGCTCTCCTCCTCCCCGGACTCTTCCAGGTGTGTTTGGTTCTCTCCGTGTCCTCGGGCCGATAGGGTCGGTTATGCTGACCTGTGCAGCTGTAGAGCCAGTGAATGCTGGATTTGTGACATCAGCGCTAAGCCCTTTCAATTAGCACACGCCCTGTCATCACACACTCTCTGATCCTCCTTTCACACAGCTGGCGTATGCCTTACATGTGCAACACACAGGTGGAAGCTTCAGCCAGGTGTTCACGGACAGGTTTAAGGGAATATTCGGGTTCAGTGAGCTCAATCAACAGCATGACTAAAAAATACCTTAGATCAACAAATATCTGGGTAACAGTAAGTCATTTAGGGGTCAATCTGTAAAGATTTCAATAGTATAGCCACAATGTGCACAAAGTGCATGTTAACTCTTTCCCCCCCAGCGTTTTTTAAAAAGTTGCCAGTCACCGCCAGCATTTTGATGATTTCCACAAAATATTTATGGCCCACATACTATTTTGTTGTATGAATATCTGAACATGTAATATATCAAAAGCCTCTGCTTTTAAACAATTTGTAAAAAAAATGTTTTATGTGGATAGGTTTCATAAAAAAGCAACATTTGGTGCAAAAAGCTGAGAAGATGATGTTTTGTCAAAGACTACATCTGGGTGGGATTCAGAATGAGGATGAAAACACAGATGGAGTAAATTGAGTCCATCAACACACTCAAAGCTTCACAGTCTTACAGCTCGTCCTGGTCCACAGTTCATTCAATAACAGGCAGTTTTAATTTATATGCTGTTTAATGTTGATGATCGGGTCATTTTACATATGCATCAGCATACATATGATATAGCTTATTTCTGCTTCTTCTTCACATGTGTTTTGATCAGGAGATTATGTACTCTTTCAGAAGTTGCGTAATAGCGCCCCCTATTGTATAAGAGTGATAACACGGAAAGCCGATACTAGCACTTAAAGCTTATACTAAAAATCACTTACTAGCATTTTCTGTGTGAAGTAAAATCCAATTTTACAACTTTGTTGATGATTAAACAGATAATTTACTGTTGATAATTAATGATGATTTAAACAGCTGAGAAGCTCAAAAAATGCACATGTTTTAACAAAAGAATTAATGTAAGTGCTTTTATAAAATGATAAGCCTCACATTTCTGCTTTAAAAGTCAAAATGTTTGCTCCTTTTTAAAAGAAAATGAGGAACAGCATTATGCCGATTGATATCATACAGTATATTAAATGTGTAATATTAATTTAAAGTGCCCTATTATACTATTTTAAAGATTCCTAAGTTGTTTTGGGGTTTCCTACAATAGGATTGCATTCATCCAAGATCAAAAAACACTTTAATTTTCTCATAATATACATTGCAAAAACAGTTCGATCTGGTCTCTCTAAACCCCTCCTTTCCGAGAGCCAACTCTACTCTGATTGGTCAGATGACCCAGTCTCTTGTGATTGGTCGACTGTTTACAGGGCGTGTCGGAAACCAAACACTCATTAGCATATCTGAATTTCAGCTCCGGAGGCTTCCATAGCACGTGTGTATGCAGTGATACGAACACTAATGGTGGCGTCGGTTTTACCGTATCAATCTGATCAAAGTGGATTTGCTTTGTCAGCAGAAATCAGCGTCTTCTCGACATGAACAACATGAACCAAACTCTTCCAGTCTCAGATAAACTACAGTGTTTGAGGGTGGAGCAAAGAGAGGCTGTTCAGTCAATCAAGATCATACACTGGTATTATGCAAATTTGTTACAAACCTACCTTGGTCCTGCACTATAGGCCTATCCATTTATCTGCACTTCCATCTTTTAAACATTGCAGACCTTTTACATTCACAAACATTAACATGAAAGTAATACCGGAAAAAGCATAATAGGTGCACTTTAAGAGAAAGGCTTTATGGAAATGACTTAAAATGCATTGTGTAATATTTAGGAGGATCTGTTGACAGAAATGCCATTTCATAAACATATGTTTTCAGTGGTGTATAAAGATCTCACATAATGAACCGTTATGTTTTTATTAGCTTAGAATGAGACATTTCTGTCTACATACACCGCGGGTCCCTTTACATTGAAATGTTACATTGAAACATGTTTCATGTTTCTACAGTGGCCCTAAACGGACAAACTAATACAGAGCACGTTTCATCACTATCTTGTTCTTTTTAAAAAGAAGCTAGCTAAAGTCAGCGAATAAAACACTGACACAATGATGAATAAGTAACAATAATAATCGCAATAACATATCGTTTTACTGAATAATTAAGTAAACATAATTTTTTTATTTATCTTTGTAAAGAAACCTCATTGCTTAAAGGGATTGTTCACTCAAAAATGAAAATTCTGTCAGTAATTACTCTCCCTCATGTTGTTCCAACCCCGTAAGACCTTCGTTCATCTTCGGAACACGAATCCAGCTCTCAGATTTAATCAAAAATATCTTAATTCGTGTTCCGAAGATGAACGGAGGTCTTACGGGGTTGAACATCATGAGGGCGAGTAATTACTGAAAGAATTTACATTTTTGGGTGAACTATCCCTTTAACTGGTTACTCTCTGTTGTCTCATCTTGTCCTGTCGGCCACCGTAACTTCTGCTGGGTGCAATTCGCAACCTATCCACTAGATGCCGCTCAAATTTACACACTGCACCTTTAATACAACATGACCACAGAAACTGATATTATCACATGTAAAGTGTTGTTGTAAATATGACGAACTTGAAATAATTAAATCAGTTGTAGATCGTTCTTCCATTTGTCCTCAGATCTTCAGAGTTCATCTTTTTTCAAGCCTGTCGGTTATGGGGATTCAATACACCTCAACTAAACCTTTAAAAGGCAAAGAAAAAAACCCTTTACCTGCCAGTCTGTGGCTGTCATCAGTTGAAGAAATGGCTCTTTGCCCGCTAACCCTTCATGGCTCGCTTCCACAGACACAGCAGCGACGTCCAAGATCTTCAGGGCCCCTGTGAGCAGGAGGGGCCAAAGAGACAAAAAACACGGCCAATTAGTATCTCTCTGGCAGAGAGCAAGAGGCAGCTGTGGTGCACAAGCACCCCAAACACTGCGATAAAGACTTATATCGTCTCACGCTGGGAGTCTGCACTGGTTTACCAGTATATAAGGAGGCTGTCACTGTAGGAAGATGCATGCAGACAATTTGTTTTGCTATTCCCTAGTGCTTAAGCTTGGAGAGTACATGAAAGTACATGGAGAATAGAGGCATTCGCAGGATATATGAGGAGCCATGTATTACAGTCATTTAGACTGGGTTGTTCCACTGCATGGAAAACGTCAAGAGCTCTGTGAGAATGCTATAGGATCAAACCAGCAGAGAGCCTGTTTTTGTCTAGAACATTCAATTTATCAGTCCCCATCTGTGAGATTTCTTTTGTTTCCTGAAAATGAGCAAAGGCACAGAAAGAATGCATGTGTGCTTTTAGAAACTGGTCTGCAGTTCGTTTTATTTCACATGTATCTTCATGCCACATCCTCCTGCCAGAGGAACAATGTTTTTGATGGCAACCAGAGAAACAAAGAGTAACATGAAACAGGCAACTGTTATAATATAGATGACAAGTAAAACACCATTTGGCTCAAAACAGACAAATAACATGGATGTGAAGCTTTTAGGTTTAAGTTTATACCTAAAATTGTATGCAATTTATTTCTTATCTAGGTTTTCAACAATTTTAATCATATTCTCAGTTCACATAATCAGTCCTGCCTTGTGAAAAAGTTTAAATTTTTTTAAAAAATAACCCCACTAACCTAACCCCACCCTTGAATTAGAAATCATAATAATTGTTAAAGATAAAAAAATCAAAATAGTTTTACATAAGGTGGAAACTGACAATTTTGAATAAAGGTTTATTTGTAACATAAGACATGATGTTTCTGTGCTGACGTTTTGAGAACATTAAATACCAGATAACTTTGAACCAACATTCTAATAATGATTCTGGAAGAATGTTTGTTCGTAACTTTGAGAGAACCTTGTCAGAACGTTCCCTGTCAGCTGGGAAATAGCCATTATTGAACCTAAAACACAAAAATACTTAACGGCACCAACACAGACGAATCTGTATATACCTACTGATATTTGAAGTCTGTGCATTTTGGCAGATGCTTTTAAAGTACCTTAAACTGCATTCAAAGTACTTCATCTGTATTTTATTCTCTGGGAATCGAACACATGACCTTGACTATGGCATAATGAATGCATTACTGTATTATTTCCTCTCTGCACCTCCATCATTGTATACTTTCCATATATTTATTGTGTGCTGAGTGCTGGCTGACTGAGCGCTCTGCAGTTTTACCTCGGGAGCAGCTCAAGAAGTCAGATTCTCGCAAGTGCAAAGCGACTTGGCAAATACAAATGCCATTCTGATTCAATGTACTTTCCACTGGGCGTTGTGACTCATCAATACCAAGAGAAGAAGCTTTTGAGTTGGTTTGGCAACAGTTTAATTTATGAACATTTAATTAATTGTGAAGGGTAGTCCAGACAAAATATTACATTATTCATTTTTTCCTCAAGTTCTCTTCGGAATTGCATAAGATTTCATCTTATCTGTAGTTACACCTGTCTTAACTGATTGCAAAATGTCTGAAAGAATTGGCATATCAGAAAGTATTATTGTATTTGTATTGCTATGGTTATACGCATCTTTTAGTGTGTGACGAACACGAAAAATTCCATTCCTAATGGAAGATGATGCAAAACCAAAACCTCTCTGCAAATATAACCTTCTCGTTCTTGTTATTGTAAAGAAAGTATTGCAATGGCACATTAATTGTAAATTTACCTAAACTTGTTTGTGCAACTGTGGATTTTGAATAAAAAGCCAGCTCCCCATTTGATTCTTATCTCACACATGTTCATTTGACTCCAGTTCAGCGATATGGCTGTAGTCACACAATCATACGGTGACTCAGACTCTATGGACATTTACCACAGTAATTTAGTACAGCTTCAGGTCGTTGACTACATCAGCCTGTCCGTCCGCAGCGGCCATCGCCCTGATCAACATATAACAGGCTTTACGTTTCAGCAAGAACTGTAACCCAGCTTCTTTTGTTTTTTTTAATCAATTTACAGAATGATAAAGCACCACTCACTGATTTTTAATGGTAAAACCTGAACAACAAATTGAATTGTTGCAGACATGAACAGAAGAGATCTTGATTTGAAATGTGACTTTAGGGCCAAGAACACTGATTACTCATTGAGTCATTTCCTACGGCCCTGCCTCTTGACAGCAGCCTTTAAGAGCAACCCAATGAGAGTTTGATTACGCAGTAATCTCTGATTTAGCATGGAAAGGGTGGCTGGCTGAATGCCAAGTACATGTGATCATGTAAACAGATGCATATCGGTACATATAACTCCCATATAGTGCACATACAAATTCTCTGCATGTTATAGACATGGATGTGGGTGAAAAAGCGACATTTACCCAGCTTGGTCAGAGTGATGCCATCAGCTTTAGCAAGTCGAAATGGGCAGCCACACAATGTTGAAACCTTGTGAAAGGAAGTACACTTAAGCATACTTTCAAAAGAAGTAATTATTATGGATATGAAAGAATATGCATAAGTGTGAACAGAATGTAATGTTTTCAGACTTAATTGCATGCTATTTACAATTAAATGAGAATGTATTACAGTTTACATTTACATTAAATGCAATCAGTTAAGAGTGTTTTATGACCCACTTAAGCATATCTTATATTTAATTTCATAATTAATTCAATTGCCTTTGAATAAAGTGTATTGTTGAATATGCTAATGAGCATTAATGGTAAAATAGGCCTATACCTATAATGTATTTTCTCTTGAATCTCATCTTGTATTTCATATATTTAAATACATTTGTAATTTCACATTTGTAAAGATGAAGTTGCGATTAACTTTAAATGTAATATATTAAATGACACACTACAGTTAAAATTATGCTTTACATGTGCTTTATGTTAGTCAACACATCAAGATCTGTGCTACATGACACAAGATGATTAAAACATAATGATTTCAAATGTACTTTAAACTTAAATTTGAGTGACATTGTAAAGTGCACTTTTTAAGTGATCTTTTACTTCATTAATATTCTATTATCTACAATTAGAGATTTTACTTTTAAGATTTGAAAAAAGCACAATCAAAGCGCACTTCTGTTTGGTTAATGCCACCTCTGCTTTCAGCTGCCAGCAGTCCTTCAAAAAACATGCCAACTTTATCTTGAAACCAAAGATATCTTAAAAAAAACAATAACATCGGCATTCTTCTGGATGGAAAACTCTCCAGCTCACTCGTGTGCATCACATACTGTAAGTGTAGACACTTGAATGCACGTTCACAGATATATAGCTTGGAGCCGAGGATCTGATTTGTCCTAAACAAATAGATTGTGGATTGATGGATTGTGGCAAATGTTTCCAGGAAGATGGGCCTGGTGCTTATTGGTCCAAATACGCCAACATTAACATTAACCAAACTGTTTGAGCAAGAAGAATACACGTCTGCCAGCAATCCTCTAGTCTAAGAGGGAGAGCAGAACAGAAAGAAGGAAACGCAACACTGAAATGGTAGATTGAATGTTACTGTCTGCCATTTGTTCTGCACTACAAATTGTCCAATATACTGGAATGCGCACAATAAATCATTCACGTATCATATTTCACAGCAGCTTTACATCCTGTTACAAGGCCAAACAACACAGGTCTTCTCCTCCAGAGGCTGTTTAAGGTCATGAAAACGTCTGCCATACAGTGCTAATTAATTGTGAACTATAGTTTATTTCACCCGGTCATCATGTGGTCTTGGTGAATGAGGTAAATTTAGTTTGAACACACACTGTGTTTATTGTGATGTGCTGGAAATCATCATTAATTCTTTAAGAGTCTTGTTAGCGTTAATGTGCGCACAAGAATATCACGTTTTACTGACATCTGTTTACATTGATTGCCACGGAGATTAGATCATGCATGATATAATGGCCACGTATAATGAAACTGGTTCTTATTCAGAACAACGTTTGCTTCTGTTAACGGAAAGTGATCCCAGCATTATTCAGCACCAAACATAGAGCATGACCAATGCGATTCCTGAGCTAATGATTCATATGAACCTGTTCATTATAGTGAATCAAATCACATTCTTGAGTGAATGACTCCTTTGAGCCGGTTCTTTTAGTGCAGAGGTGCACATACTTTATGCAATGATGAGCCAAATACACGACTTGATTGAGGACAGTGGTGTGGGTCAAAAGTAAAAGTTGCTTTATGTCAAACTGTTATTCTAAATTTTAAGTGCTTCCCATCATTTATTATTTCATAATTTTTTAAACAATAAGCAATCTTCTTATCTAATCAGTTTTTTTATTTTAATAGTGCTACATAGTGCTATGAAACTTCATTGCTGTTTTGGTTACACTTTAGTAGGGTCCAATTCTCACTATGAACTAGTTGCTTATTAGCATTCATATTACTTGGATGGCTGATTATTAGTACTTATAAAGCACATATTAATGCCTTATTCTGCATGATCATATTCTACATCCCTTAATCACCCAATACCTAAACTTAACAATTATCTTACTAAATATTAATAAGCAGTAATTTGGTGCTTATTGAAGCAAAAGTCACAGTTAATAGTCAGTTAATAGTGAGAATTGGACCCAAATCTAAAGTGTGACTGCTGTTTTTAATGATGAATGATAAATTAATCCACAAATATTGTAATTTATAATATGCAAATATGCTAAATAAATTTGTATTTCATGTGACTTCATCTAGGCTACTTAAGTCTATTATTAATAAGGGATTAATAACCATCTTTAAATAAAGCATAATAATTAAACCAACAACCAAATGGCGTTAATTACATGGAATTCTATAATATGTGATTCTGATTGGTCAGACATATTAACAGTTGTTCATGGCAATCTTGTTTCATACAAACGCAACTGGTGCCAACTTGCATTTCACTTATTACTTGCAAAATACAAAGATTTCAGAGAACTTCAGTATTAATATTACTGTAATATTGTTGCATCCTGTCAGGTTTTATTTTGTTACTAATTGTACATTAGTTTTTACATGACAGTGTATGTTCTCCAAATATCCCTGTTAGAGCGCTCTGAATCTTGACTCAGTGATGTATATTAAGCTACTGTAAGTTCAGAGAAATGAAAACAATTATGCTAACATTTTATCTAGAATTATTCACAGTATTTTAAAGTCCGATATTGTGCATATTAATTGCCACTATAAACAGTATTACTGAATACCGGCACATGTCTACTTCAATGGCATGTTTTTACAGGCTATATTTTTCCCTCATATCATAGCCAACTTTGGCCTGCAGGCCCAAAAAACTAACAGCGTGACCAGTGAAGTCTGGCAATCATGAGCCAGTTTTATTTGTAAATCAAATGCAGTGAAGGATGAAAAAGTCTGATTGCTGAGTTAAAGACTCATGAGTCGGTTTTTTAGTGAATCACAAACACTTATGAATCACTTTGAGCAGTCTTTGTTTCAATATGACTCACTTACTGAACACAAGTCATTAATATTGTAAGCCAAGAACTGATTTCAGCCTTTAAATTGGTTGTTCATAACAATGTGTAGTTAAAAATACACATTAAGAGTTTTGTCAGCTGTATTTTATGACAATAAAGGAATTAATTAAATATTTTTCCAAATTATTCTTTTAAATTTTTGTTCCTTGTTTTACACGAATTTTCGTATTGGCAGCAGAATTGCATTTCTGTGTTCCAAACATTTCTACCTCAAATTCAAAAGAATTGTTAATAGAACTGTTAAGGAAGCAGAATTGTTTAGATGAATCAAAACCAAGCGAGAAATTCCTTATGATTCCAATCCCTTCATTTACCATGGCAACGTTCAGTGTATGCAAGATAAACCAAGAGAATTTGTAGCAATATACCTGACAGCGTTCGGTCCATTGCACTCACAAAAAAGTGAGCTTTAATCTCCAGACCACAAACTACTTGCCAAAACCTTGATCTGACTTATTTTCCATTTTACAAAGACGGGGCCAATGTGTGCTGCGTTTCAGAACTCGATCTGTAAGTGCTCCCACTTTACCAATAATGTTACATTCATGACAGATTTTGAGTTTAATATTCAGGCACTCGAGGAGTTGACCCATGTGTTTAGAAACAGCATATACACATCTATGTTATTCTGCACAGTGAAGGGGCATTAACATTTTTAAGCTTTGGTAATTCAAATGCTCCCTTTGAGAGACAAGGGCATTTTAAATGCAAAACAAAACAGAACAAAACAAAACAAAACAAAACTCAGTTTATTTTGTTCATTATAATTATTAATATTTATTATATTATATTAAATTTATCATTATTATTATATAAATGTAGATTGAAATTTTGAGCATCATTGCGTTAGTAATGATTTCTAAAGGATCATGTGACTGAAGAAATGATGCTGAAAATTCATCACAAGATCACAGGAATTAATTACATTTTAAAACATATTCACGAATAAACTGTTATTTTAAATCATTGTTCAGAGAGAAGCATATTCCATTTACATATATTAAATATATATTGTTAATCCATATTTGTTAATTTTTGTGCATTGTAAAACAATATATTCTACACAATTCTAAACAATATTTTTCTGAACGACATCCTGGGATTTGTAATGACTCCAGAGAGGCAGGACCTCGGTTTAACGTCTCATCCGAAGGAAGAGATATGAATTCATATTTGTTGTAGACTGTAATTGGGTGGCCATGGGCCCGGGGATCGGTTAGGGTTAAGTTTATGCTTAGGTGGCCCCTATACCATCTGAAATGGCCCTAGATTTGTAGGCAGCTCTCTAGGTTTTGGAACAGAGCCATTGTCATAAATGAGGTATTTTACATAGCCTACTTCTACATTCAGTCATCAATGTTGACATTATGTTTTGAGGCAAATGTTTCCAAAATGCAGTATTTAATAGAGAGGTCGTACAGTATAGCTGCCAAAACAATAGCTGTGTTTTACCTTTGATGCCATTGTGTCTGGATTTTCATCAGCAAGTAAACAATGCCGTTGTTTTACATTGCGTCACCAATCAGCTTGTATTTATACAGTCAATACAAGCATCATGAGTCATTTGTTTCTACCATCTGGCTTTCATTATTGGGTTTTGGTCCAAATATCTCAAGCTGGATCAGATATATTCACCAGTGTTTATTTTAGCATGTTTTATTAATATAATCGTATAAGGTATTTGGACATTAATCCCACAATCTATTTATTTTGATATTCAGATGAGATTTCATGAGCTTCACAGACGTGTTTCGATGTGTTTTGCTTTTGGCAGAAGGCATTTCAGCTTCGCCATGGTTGTTTTTCAGTCTTTGTCATCATGAACTCTCACTTTTAGGGGTAATGTTTCAACATGGGTCCGTTACTAGAATCTTGCCTCTTCATCAGGAAATGGCCCACTCACCGTTTACCTCAAAAAATGATCTCAGCCTCATGGTCATTTTGCACAGGCACTCCACGTCGGGTCCTGAGATTGGATATACTGGCATTTTGACAGACCACTGTGACACACTATATTTGGTATTTTGTCCCGCAGGTGATGTGATTTATTCTGGAGCGTAAAGAAAGTGCTCCCCCAAATAAGACGAAAAGTCAAATTCACTTAAGTCCAGCGGTTCGGGCAACGTGCATTGAATTAACAGAAACTCGTTTCATTCTAGTGTTTCAGTCACTTTTGCCTTCGTACTGCTTAGTGTCTGGGTTCAGTTTCAAATGATATGCAGCTGTCTAATAGGGAGAATGAGAAGTTGGCATTTTCTTGACAATGTGCGGCATCTTCGAAAGCCCTGGCGGATTTTGATAACAGACGTTGTAGACTTAGAGAGCTGACTTTACAGGAATCCATTATGCTCTTTGGCCAGAGATACGAGGTGTTCACTTACATGACATACAGTATGTGCATGCTAATAACAGGAAATATTAGGAATGTAACAAAGTTTAATAAGTGGTGGGGGAAACGCACAACAAGTAACCCAGCAAACAAAAATATGTTCTAAGAATATTTCGCTAACATTTCCATTAAGTTATGAAAACATTATTTCAGAATTTTCTCTGAATGCATTTTTTTATATACTTTGGTTATATAAGGGAATGTTAAAAGTCCCCCTGTAGTCAATAATTTTACCCTTAAAACTCATCTTTGATCACTAAGATGACTTATTTAAACATTTTACCTTGAAAAAATAAATTGTCATGCGTTAAAATGGCTTGAATGTAACTCTACACTCTTGCCTCATTTAGTATACGTGGTTTTACGTAAATATGCAAATGAGCCCCGCCTCCACTCACTCACTCACCTCAGAGATCCACTCGTTGACGATCACACGTTGATCTGATTGGTTACAAGGTAGTTTGTGACATCCGAAACACCAGCAATTTCAAACTGTGTTTTTGAGACTGTCTTTAGTTCACTGCAGTTTTAAGGAGAAAATACTCAGCAATGCTGTCGACTTATGAATTCGCACATAGTTTATCTTAAAACATATTAAAAACACCACATAGAAATATAAACAACATTAAAAGCAGGATTTTCACCACAGGGGGACTTTAAAGGAACATTGCATTTTATCATTTTGCAGACATTATGGAAACATTACTTTTGAATGTTCTCTGAACAAGTAGTAACATTTAAAAGAAATCAGACAAATGGGCAGCTACATTTTTTTAGGAAAAACATGCAAATAATGTTTTTGTGCTAACATTATGAGAACCAGATAACTTTGAACAAATGTTCTATCAATGTTACTGGAAAAGGGTTTACTCACAACTTTTGAGAAAACCTTAACAGAACGTTAGCTGGGAACTACCTTTTTTGAAATTGAGATTTATACATCATCTGAAAGCTGAATAAATAAGCTTGTTAGGATAGGACAACATTTGGCAGAGATACAACAATTTGAGAATCTGGTTCTGCTTTCACTCACAAAAATAAAAGTTTTATATATTAACGGTAGGAAATCTACAAAATATCTTCATGGAACATGATCTTGACATAATATCCTAATGATTTTTGGCATAAAAGAAAAATCGATAATTTTGACCCATAATGTAGTGTTGGCTATAGAGCCACAAATATACTCATGCGACTTGTGACTGGTTTTCTGGTCCAGGGTCACATTTGTTAAATAAATCAGATAATTGATAAGCATATTCATAATTTCTAAATTAAAATTAATTTTGATATTTTCTGGTGCAACTAACATATCATATCATAACTGATATCAGACACTCACAACTGTGAGTAAGGCACTTTAAATATCAAATAATTGAATCACATGCAATTCAAGTTTAGTTTCAGGATGTAAAATTCGTGATTTTATTTTGTACAATCAGTTTTGTAAAATAACTTTTAACCTATAAAAAACGCATTTACACTTACATGCATTCAATGTGTAAGGAAATTAGTGATGAAATTACCTTTAAAAGTACCTTTAAATAAGCTTCCCTAGTCCTTTATTTAAAGATTGAATATTTCTGAAGAGTTATCTCTGACACAGATTATCACAAAGCAGCAAGAGCTAACTTCTCCAAAACTGTCTGTGCTGTAACCATTCCCATACTGTTTCACATAACGCACTTCTTTGATTGACGGGGCGTTTGACCCGAGCCAGCGATATTTTATGGCTCTTATGGCTGAGCGCTTTTCTGCTCTGCATTATTCCTCTCATTCTGATCTCATTGCGAGGTAAACCTCATACACTGCCATTGTGATTTATTCTGAAACACAGAAAACTCCCCTTAATGGCCGTGTAGGCTGTAAAGATGACAGTCAGGTTAGCGTTGTTTTATTGGCACAGGAGAGTGTGTTAGCAGGCCTCGGACTCAGTATTTCACTTTAATTTCCTGTCCCGGGACAGTGGTGGGCTCGGCAGGGCACGAGCTGGGTTGTTATTACTGTACTCACTCAGACCGACACACCGGGAGATGAGCGGAGAAGAGAGGGAAATGTTTAAAACTATAGCTGACACAGTAAGGGTGAGAAAGCAACACAAAATTACCAGGGTCAGACTGTAAATCTCTCATCTCTGAAGAGTATTCACATTATGGCTTTAAAAAGAAGTTACATAAGGTAAAATATGTTGTGCACGAGTGGCTGAATTACTTGATATTACTGATAACACCCTGCAGTGAGAGATTTAAAAGCATGCAAGTCAATTTTGAAAAATAAAATAGTTCAACTTTTCACACACAGCATGATCGGATCGATGTCGGTTTTAAAATAATGCAACAATCAGATGAATCTGCCGAGAGTGTATTGAGTGTTTATATTAGCAATGGAGTATGGGAGTTAATTCACCTATAAATGTGCCTTCTGTTTTATTCCCTTGAGCTCTGTATAGATATTTTTGTAACTTGTGCAAAATGGCCCCTTGAAGGAGATTACACACACACACACACATATATATATATATGGGTTTACAGTAAGGTGACCAGTTTACTGAAATGGAAACCTGGGGACATTTCCAAGTTCAGTGGTCAAAATATCATTGAAACCTCACTGTTTATTGTCTATGAATTACAAGAGCTAAGAGAACAATACCTTCTTATATGTTTTTGTTCTTTAATTGTTGTTTGTTCGATTATTAATAATTATTATGATGTTTGGGGGTCAAACTGACCCAAACTGGTTCACCAAAAATCAAAGTGCAAAACAATCCCACACCTTGTTCAGGCCTTGTCTTATACTACAGTATTTCTTTGATTTAAAATGTTACTAGTGACCTTGAAACCGTTAAAGGTGTCTCATGGTTATTGACTATAACTGATCTTATTCACAGTAGCGCCATCTTGGATTTAATGTGTTTTTTTTAGATTATTCTGCTGACAAAACACTGCAAAACTATCTTTCCAAGACGTTTCAGTAGACAAAAAACTCTCGACAATATGAGTTGTGGAAAATTAGAAGTGATCTAGGAGGTTTATACAGCTTTTTACAGTGGATGCCATTGGAAACATGTTAAGCCTGTCCCTCACAGCCTCGCTTTCTCTATCATGGCGCTGGTCTCAATAAGTGTTTTTTTTTTTTTTTTACTTTCAAAATTACAAAATTATTTAAATTGTCTATAGAGATAGTCTAATAGACTATAGAGTGGTGCAGGTATGATGTCACTTTGTAGGCCAAAACACAGAAACGAGTTAGCATTTTTGAGCTGTTCCGGTTCCATCGTCCTGAAGTCAATTTTTTTTTTTTAATGGGTTTTTCATTAAATGGCTGAAATAAGGTCTGTGGTGAACACATGCTCAAGACACTTTCATGTTTTATTCTATGACATAAAATATATCAGTATTACCCCAGTTATGATTTCTTGAAAAGGTGGCCTGCTAACAAGTGGTGAAATTGGACTACGGAGGCTGTCGAGGAGAAAAAACGTCATTATGCCGAACAGTTAAACTGCATTTACAGCCTCGATATGCTTATAATTGTGCTCTTATGAACTATTCTAACTCAAACTTTCTGGAAAATATTTTTTATATAAAAACTGAAAGAGTTGTCAGAAACTTAGTGATGGTGACGGTGTAGTTCGTTTTTAGGCTATCTTTAGCTTTTTACTTCTGCCGCATTTATACTTCAAAATTCATAAAAGTTGTGCTCATCTGTGAAAATGATCTTGATGGACAGTATAAGATCGTCCACACACCAGTGGATGATATTCTGTTTATTTTAAGCGCGTGCTTGACTGTCACTTTAAATGCTCGAGCTCATTATTGCAGGATTGAATCTGATTGGCTGTCAATTGTTTTTTTCGTTCATTAGCTGGATAAACTCGTTCTGAAAGGGATTCCAACCATATCGTTTCTCTGTGTCATTATCGTTATAGCTGTGGTAGCCTATGAACTATATTCTTTAATATTGACAACAATTTTAAGAACTATCTTCAATCTTATTTTTATAGTTAACTTACCATCATTGGTGTGAACGGGCTTTTAGAGCACGCTGATGTAGGCATATAAAATCAAAACAAACTATCCGGACATGAAGACTAAAGATGATGCGTTGATACTGCTGATATGATGACTAATGCATTTTAAAGCCAGATACGTGCGATTCTGACAGGTAGGCTTAAAGGTGGGGTATGTGATTTGGAAAACGACCAGCAGATTTTGAAAATACACAATTCAAATGTCCTACCTTCTTTCCTCCAACGCTGGCCCTGACTCCACCCATTCGAAGAACATGGACGCGCAATCATGCACGAGCGAAAACTCAGTTGCGCGAGAGATTGTAATGACGATTTACTACTAATAATGGAACCGGCTTTACTGACGAGTTGCGCATGCGTCACGCGCTTTGAGTATGTGCACGAAGGGGGTCACGCGCGCTGGGGGGAGGGGGGTGTGGTACGACCGTTTGATTGACGAACTTAGTGTCCAATGATTCTAGGTGGTCTTGGAAATGATTGGCTGGAGTTTTTCGAGTCCTGCCCGTTCCACAGATGATTAAATTGCTTAATTTTCATTTCAGAGCTTCTAACTCAGTGGCTGTAAGTGGGTTAGGAATAGGATTTCAAGTTATTTTGAAAAAATTGACAAAAAAGAGAATCACATACCCCACCTTTAATGTGTGTTGAGTGTGTGTGTGTGTGTGTGTGTGTGTGCTCGCGTGCGAGCGAGAGAGAAAGCGGTAGAGAAGTCATGTGACTGGATGCGTAATTACATACGGCATATATTTATCATATTTATTACTGTTACGAAGCAATGTGCACGCACAAGCGACGGAATCTCTAGTGATTGTGCATCCTGCATCCCGCTTAAAACTGCCTTTATGTCGAAGTGATATTGCCAGCAAAGTTAATGAACGGCCCAATTTTTCCGATGGCCACTCCGGGCATGTGTAGTGTGTGTATCTGTCAAGAGAACTCGAAACCTCCAATAATTTTCAAGCTAAACTGTGTAGAACATACGTTTATTATGTAATATAATACATAATTAGCCTAGAGCGGCCATCGAGTGTGGTTTGACTTGTGGCCTTGGCTATGATGACGTCACAATATTCGTGTTCCATTATCACCATCATAATGCTCACACTCAAGCAGAATCTCTATGAGGGGTTTTAGGCTAGGAGGAGTATTATTATCTGACACATGTGAATCTTCTGAGTAAAACACAACAGAGTGAGTTTCGTGTGACTAAAACACAACAGACTGCAGAATCTGAACACGGTATGCAGGCTTTACAGTCTCCACAAAACTGTGCTTAGACTGTGTCCAGATCTGCAGAAAGTCAAAGTCTTCATATAATCTCCAGATTTGTGAATTATTCACCAGGCATCATGTCCACATCATCATCATCATCATCTTCGTCCCTCTCTGAGGACAGTGTACAGAGGCGGTTGGTTGGAGAGTTGTTGAGCTTTAGCAGCAAAGCCTCGTACAACACCGAGTGGGGATGGAGTGGCTATAGATCGAATAGCCAAGATGAACAGAGCTGTTCCAGCAACTGGTGTGTGTCCAGGTCCAACAGCCTCCAAGGGAATCTTTGCCCTCCGCTGCCAGGTCAAGTTGCTGTCGAGCCAACGGAGGTTTCAAATGGTCTGACTGCTCAGGGTGCCATGGAGGCTTGTCCTGGGAACAAGAGCTCAACAGGTGAGACTGAAATAAGGCAGGGTGGAGTAAAGTGTACCGATAGAGGTTTTGCTGTTTCGTGCATAAGACTGCTTTAAGGTTTTAATAAGTTAAGATCCGGTCAAATTTTCTTTCTGAAATTCAAAAAAAAACAAGATAATCACACACACTATCAATTGCAAACGAGTATCAATTTTTTATTAGCAACGTTTGGGTCTCCTGACCTTCATCCAGCATATACATTGATTGTTTCTGAAATTCTGAAATATTTTAGTTGGAGGTTCGTCTAATGGCAAATTTACACTGCAAGAATGGCACAGAATCACTTCTGAAGTGGCAAATAGGTTTTCTTTACACAGACTATTTAATGTCGCTCAGAGGTGGCATAAATGCATTGTAACAACAATTGTAACTGCTTATTGTTATACAAGGGGCTGTAGGTGGGTCAGAGCAGGCATAATTTAGTCCGGCTTTTATGCTGCATTGTGTCTTTACACAGAATTTTGAGCAGGCACAGAGCAGCCTTAACTCAGTGAATTTGCCATTCATTTTTGTTTCAGAACATTCAAAAGTAAATTTCCCTCAATTTTAGCAAAATTATAAAATTGAATGTTCCCTTAACATTAGTATAACCAAGAAAGAAAAAAACATTTTAAAACAAAAAGTTTCGAAAAAACTTGCATTACTTTGGATTTGTAACATTACAGATAATAATTTAACCGTAAAATGTAAGTTCAGTCATTAGATCATTATATAATTTGAGGACAAACGTTTCTTATAGTAGTGTATTCAATTGTTTTTCTTGGTTACAGAAAAACCTACAGAACGTAGGAAGAGGAAAGGATTGTGTTCTTTCCTCAAGCGTGTATGTAAGGCTATGAAGCATTCGCTCTGCTGCTGTTGCCACTGTAGTTCTGTGGCTGTTGTGGAGCCTTTTGTCCCTGCACCAGATCTGGACCCAAACCCGGTTCCTGGGCCATCATCATCTGTGCCCGATCAGTCCGGCGTCAAGTCAAATAATGTTAACATTATTTTAAACAGCATTGTCTTGTTTTTTACAAACAAATACCTTAAAGGGATAGTTCACCCAAAAAAGAAAAGTCTGTCAACATTTACTCACCCTCAAGTTGCTTTCTTCAATTGAACACAAAAGAAGATAATTTAAGGAATGTTGGTAACCAGACCTGACATGCATTGTATTTTCTTTCCCTACTGGTTACCGCAGAGCCGGCCCGAGCCTTTTGGGGGCCCTAAGCAGAATTTGATTTGGGGGCCCCCTCCCACTACGAGAAGTCACCTGTGCTTGACAATTATTGACACAAATGTCACGCAATAATAATACATTATAAATGAATACAGTGAGGTTATGTATTAATACAAAATAAATAAAAAATAAAAAATAGATGCCTACTTAAATAAAAAAGTTGAAACTTTTACTTTACTCTTTTACTAACTCTTTGAAACTTCTTAAAACAAACTGTCTCAAAACGTATATAAAATAAATTATTTGCAAAACATAATGACAAAAGAAAGACATCAGAAACATAATAAGAACAAGGGTTCAACAAAAAACTGTAAAAAATATTATTATTATTTACTGTCTCAATACAGTGTAACTGTCCTCAAAATCTTTTTTATTATTATTATTGTAAGAGACTTTGTTGGATTGTACATGACAGAATCCAACAAAGTCTGTTACTATAATACGGGTAATGTACTGGCGGTCGTTGTATGTGTGTATGAAATCAATTTTTCCCCTCGGGGCTTGCCGTAGATAGGAATTGGTCGTGCGCACTTGGTACTGGAGTGTCGCGGGTTTTTGGAGTTAGTGATCTGATGTGTGGTAATAAAGTGGAGAAGAGTTCAAACTGCTATGTTTATTATTTATTCAAACTGCTAACCTTACACCTAGAAGGCTATGTTCCCCTGTGGCTATTTTCTCCAACTTAAACCGATACCGTGACTATGCGCAGTTGCTCACGAATTGTCTACGCACTGGCGAGGTGACTAGATTATGCGCATGACTTAAAAGCTGGCAGACACAGCAGCAGTTGTTGGCAGGTATATTGATCATGAAATCAGAATTTTCTTGTCTTGAATTATTCATTCATATTCATTCATTCATTTATGTCACTTGTTTAAAGGGTTAGTTCACCCAAAAATGAAAATTAAGTCATTAATTACTCACCCCCATGCTGTACCAACCCCGCAAGACCTTCGTTCATCTTCGGAACTCAAATGAAGATATTTTTGATTAAATCTGAGAGGTGGATCACTGCTACATAGGCTGCATAAGGGAATGAAACTTGACGGCCCAGAAAGTCATTAAAGAACATGTTTAAATATTCCATGTGCCTACAGTGGCTCAACTATAAGTTTATCAAGCGACGAGAATACTTTTTTCCGAAAAAAAAACATAAATAACGACTTTATTCGACTATTCCTTTTCTTCCTTGTGGGCCTGAGACGAGAGTTGAAGAGATTTCCACGACGCATGCGCGAGAACTGAACAAGAAGTATTAGAAGAAGAACGTCCTCTTCTCAGTTCTCGCGCATGCGTCGTGGAAATCTCTTGAACTCTCGTCTCAGGCCCACAAGGAAGAAAAGGAATAGTCGAATAAAGTCGTTATTTATGGGGTTTTTTCCCGGAAAAAAGTATTCTCGTCGCTTGATAAACTTATAGTTGAGCCACTGTAGGCACATGGAATATTTAAACATGTTCTTTAATGACTTTCTGGGCCGTCAAGTTTCATTCCCTTATGCAGCCTATGTAGCAGTGATCCACCTCTCAGATTTAATCAAAAATATCTTCATTTGTGTTCCGAAGATGAACGAAGGTCTTACGGGGCTGGTACAGCATGGGGGTGAGTAATTAATGACTTAATTTTCATTTTTGGGTGAACTAACCCTTTAAGTCATCTAAAAAAAAAAAAAAAATTAAACTCGATTGGGGGGCCCCCTGGTGGCCAGGGGGCCCCAAGCAGCCGCTTAGTTCGCTTATGCCTCGGGCCGGCCCTGGGTTACCGTCAACTGTTTGATTGACTACATTCTTTAAAATATCTTCTTTTGTGTTCAACAGGAGAAAGAAACTTGGAACAACTTGAGGGTGAGTAAATGATGACTATTTTCATTTTTTTCTATCCTTTTAAAGGTGCAATGTGTAAAAATTTTGAGTATCTATTAACAGAAATGCAATATGACATCCATAACTATGTGTTCAGTGGTGTATAAAGAACTTACTTAATAAACCGTAATGTTTTTATTACCTTAGAATGAGGAATTTATATCTACATAACCGCGGGAATCCCCTTCTATGAAGGTCGACATATTGTGACGTCATGTTTCTACCGTAGCCGACAGCGAACACACAGCGCTACAGAGCGCATTTCGTCACTACCTTGAAAGAGAAGCCGCAGAAAGCTAGAAGCTAGCCATAAACACCGTGAGTAGTGACTTTTCCCTTGTCAGTGGTGTAAAATATGTAGTTGGATTGTTTCATGTAACTTAATTCTTCTCCCTCGCTGTGTTATGGCTTTGCTATGTGGGGATAAATGTGCTGGTTACGTTCGTGAGACAGCTGATTACTCTTGTCATTGACCGTAAAACAGTTACAGGAATCCCCAACCCGTCGATCTTGGAAGCATTTTAAGTCGATCGAGTTTCCAAAATCAGAGAAAAAAAGCCTATTGTGTGTAGTAAATGGTGTCTAGGGGATGCGGAGGCGCGCGCGCTGTTACAATCACATCATTTTTGCCGCACGCACCTTTTGGCTCACGCTCACGCGTCCAGTATAAACAAGGCTTTACGCTTTAACCAGCTCAGCCACAGTAACAGCTCATATCAGCCAGCTAAACTTTTACTACCCTGTTAGAAATAATATATAGTTGCATAGTTTCATGTGGTTCTTCTCCCTCGCTGTATTATGGGTTTGCTATGTGGGGGGAAATGTGCTGGTTACGTTCGTGAGACAATCAACTAATTACTATTATTATATTACGTATTAAGACCCTTGATCCTCACCTGACTATGGCTTTGTAAACTTTATCCATGATGTGGTTTATAATGGACTGTGGTACAGAAACTTGGTTTACTCTGGCTATTCTCTGCCGTCTCAGACGACGATGTTTGTCCCGTTTTAGCCACCGTAGCTTCTTCGAAAGGGAGGGGTGAGCGGTGGGCTGAGCCCTTAGTGTAAACTCGCAACCGAACCGCTAGATGTCGCTAAAAGTCACACACTGCACCGTTAAGGCTTGTTTTCAGATAATATTAGTATTATTTTCCCCATAATTAATATTATTTTCATGACACAAACAGCACTGATATTTTGAATATAAAACAAGCTCATATATCTCTTATATTTCTCTGTTTGTTTTTCAGAGTCCTTTGAATCTTTCTTTAACGAAGAAAAGATGATTGGATCCGGAGGATTTGGCAGGGTGTACGAGGGAACGCTCAAATTTGATGGCAAAAAGGTAAATCTTGACGAATTGCATAAACATTTTGCTCTTGCATGCATCTAAACATATTTTAAAACAATTTACAGGTGTTTTATTAATATATAGTGCAAGGTCAGGTGCTTGAATACTGTTCCTGTTATTGAAAGTGTTTTTGTTTTCGCAGGTTGCCATCAAGCGGATGCGCAAGATTGACAACGATCGGTATCTTAATTGTGTAAGTTAGCCAAAACCTGAATGTACATTTAGTTGTTTAAGTGCTGATTACTGTAGTTAATAGACCTGTAGGAAGCATTAGTGTAAATGTAATAGACAAATAAGCCTAGACACATCAAATAATTTTGAGCAGAAAAGGCTCCTTTGAATGTATCTACAAAGATCAAATAAAAAGATCAAGACTTTTCTTCAGATTTTTACCCAACTAACCTTCTGTCTACTACTTTTCTCTAGCCTGGGCATCCCAAACCTCTCATTACAGAAGTGGCGCTGCTGCTAATGATGAGGCAAGAACCCAAAAGCCCCTACATCATACAACTATATAACTGGTTTGAACACCCTCGAAAATTCACTCTTGTGATGGAGTATCCTGAACCCTGCGAGAGCTTGCTGGATTTCATCATTCATAACCCTCAAATGGATGAAACGACAGCACGGGTCATCATGCGACCGGCTGTGCTGGCAGTACAACACTGCATTGAACATGCCGTTTTTCATAATGACATTCATGCGCAGAATTTCCTGTTGAAGACAGACACGTTAGAGCTCAAGCTGATAGACTTTGGCTCTGGTCAGCTGCTTAGTAGAGATGGCTACGACTGCAACATATATGTTGGTGAGCAATTTGGGAGTGTGGAAACCGAATGTAGTGACTTACTGATTATTTACCGCTTTAAAGCCTGGTCTTGCTTACAGGATTACTGGATTACTGCCCACCTGAAGTTTACACACAACGTCGATTTCACGCCATCCCAGTAAATGTCTGGGCTCTAGGAGTGTTGTTGTATGAGATGGTGAACGCATGTTCTCCTTTTCGCAATGCAACGAAAATAACACAAGCCAAAATTTCATTTAAGAACTCCAACTTATCCGAAGGTGAGTGAATAAATATTGATAACATTGACAAACACACACATAAAGCAAAATCTCTGTACAGAAACAGATAAAGGTGAAGTATTTATGTTTATTTTTTTTGTTAAAATACATTATTTTAACCCAGTTGATTGTTCACTGACTACTATTAGTATGCCATCTAAGTGTTTATCTCCCCCAAAAGTGTAAACATTGAGCCTTCTGGGTGGCAGCTCAACATTTTTTAGCTCAACCTATTGCAATAGTTTGGGGGCGTGGCTACTGTAGAAGGCGGAGCCTGAGGGTGTTTAGGACCATGGGGAAATAAATTCAGCTTCAGTTACAGAAGTGAAAGCCAAACTTGGTTGCATTTATACTGTAAAAGATTAAACGGGTCATGAAAACGTCAAAGGGAACAGAGCATTGTGATGCTACTTGCTACAAAGCATGCTTCAATACCATACAGCATCTTCATGCACCCGTTCGAAAAGACAAATGTTCAAATGCAACGCAGCTAAAATTATTCCTAATATGAAGGATCTGAAACATGCCTTCACAAGAACCAGTAAGAGCTGTGTTTGTGATGGAGGCGCGAAACACGAAAGGGACGTTTGCAAGGTTTTTTGAAAATAGGCTTATTTTTTTTATTTCGCTAGGTGCCACTAGTGTCACAGAAACTATATACTTCACCTTTAAAGTAAAGATAAATAACATTTTACCTTATATTAATCAAGTTTTAGATGCTCTTTTCATAGATGCCATGTCACTTGGTCATGACTAACCAGCTCTCTCCTTATTAACATGTGTACAGAATCCCTGGATCCAGATCTACTGTAGATTGGAAAAGTTCAGGAGATCCACTCTATCAGTTTCAGACGTGAGGAAGTGTAACAGACAGAGTAGGGTTATTATCATTTATCTTCCATTCTGGGTTATTTGTAGTGAGATTTTCAAATATGTGGAGTTCATTGTAATGTTCTTGTTATAGTCAAGTCAAATCACCTTCATTTATATAGTGCTTTACACAATTTAGATAGTGTTAAAACAACTTCATGGTAATAAACTGGAAAATAGCAGAATCAGTGATACAAACAGAATTCAATTCTGCTGTAAAGCAGCTCTAAAAAACATTCATGAGTTAACCTGTTCATATAATCTTAGTATTGGATGGGAAATAACATATTTTCTGTCCTTGTTGGAGGGCTTGAGACTTGACCCGAAGCCCGAAGTCCAACCCGGACCTGACAGGGAACTCAAGCCGCCACACCAGAGAGATCAGAGCCTGTCCACGTCTGAGCAAGAACAGGAGAGGCTGCAAGACTGGTAAGAAGTCACATTTGCTTTGTTTTAAAAGCAATTTTTGCTTTGTTTTTAAAAGTCAAGTCACAAACATGTTATCAGCTAAAGATGAAAAAAAGAAGGAAACCTGAACATGCCCCTAACCCCCGCCACGACAATTCTTATTATTAAAAATATATATATATCTAATAAAATTGGAAAAGGCATTGCAGTAATACATACCATTTTACTGTGAAATTAAAAATAGATGTTAGAAAAAAACTATCAATAGAATTGTTATTATTGTTTTAAATTTCAGTTAATGTGCGCGTGAAGAACAGTTATATTGCTCTCCAGAGTTGTGATGAGTTGTGTTGTGATCTAACAGACACCCGGGAGATAGTAACATGTGAAACTCCAGCAAGTTAAAGTCCTTTTATGGAAACCATAGACCTTTATCTATAGATCTACAGTATAATAATAGTAACATTGACTCATCATGGAGAGAAATTCATCGTGTTGACTGTCGTACCCGAGCGCAACGTGCTGTTTGAATGCTGAATGGAGAATGACTGAGAGCCGCAGCGGAGGGAAGCACTTAAGTGAACTTGAGTTTAACGACTTCAATCTGTACCTCACATTAAACTATATGTAATGGCTTCAGAAAACTTGGAATAACAATAACAATAGTTGTATAACAATAACATATGCACAATATCGGATTTGGATGGTCTCGTCTGGTCGATACCCAATCCGGCAAATATTGGTAGTATTGGAGCAATACCGATACTGAGTATCGGATTGGCGCACCCCTAGTACTAGTGGTTTTGTGCTGATTTTTTTATGTTGCAGATTGAAAAAAAGAATCATAAAACATGCAATTTTATCAATAAACAAAATCCCCAGTCTTTCAATTGCATCTTAAAGATTGTGTTTATTTGTGAGTGAAGTGTGGGCGGCACGACTGTCTTTTATCTAAAGTGGCATTTGAGTTTGTTCCTGTCCTTTAGACAGGACACCGAAAACCAAACGATAGTGAGGGTTAAGATGGACTTTGACACCTCTCCTTTTATTTCACCTTTCCACACATACAGACTAAAGCTCAGCATAAAATGATTGATCAGTAATGTAATCCAAAGCATTGTATGTCACAGTGTGTCACACTGAACCCTGTCCTCCTCTCTGGTCCACAGCTTCTATAAAACCCCAGAACTGCCTTTTACAATCTCGCTGTGATTCACACTCACTGATTCCATAAATCTCCCAGCATTCAGTGCTGCAGAAGGGTGGGGGTCAGGGTTCATGAGGCGATATGTGGCTGAGGTTGGAGGAGATTCGACTGTTTCGCGGTCGAACAGAAAGCAGGGTTGCTCAGGCGTGGTTATCGCTTGCTCCAGAGGGTCCGGACTGTACTTTTAACGCCCGGCCGTTTAATGAAGACCACAGGCACGCACTGACCGTGACTACCCCGAACCCAGCTAAAAGCCCCTGCAGTATAGAAATTGGCCATGTTTCAAAAGTTTATAAAAACATTTGGACCTAATGGGTCAATTGCTGTGAACACCGAGTGGAGTATTATTGCCAGGCCACTGAATGCATTAAAGACTCTCTGATCTGCAGCTGTGTGTGAAGGGTGATAATGGGCCTTTGCAATTGACCCAAACTTTCTCCATTAGATGTCTGATACGATACAATAAAACGTTAAAGAATTCCTAAATGCTTTTGGACAATACCACATGAAACAACCACTTAGTGCTCAAATAGAGCAACTATGCAAAGAAATGAGCATTAGGTCATATGAAACAATAACAGAAATCTAAGCATATAGGGGACATTTTTCACTTAAAGGGATAGTCCACCCAAAAATAAAAACACTGTCATAATTTGTCATTCTAAACATGTAAGACTTTCTTTCTTCTGTGAAAACTAATAGATGTTGTAAACCAATCAGTTTCAGTTCCAATGGATTTTTTGTCTGCACAATGGAAGTTAATGGGAACCAAAACTGTTTGGATACCAAAACCACCATCGCAAGCATGACATGAGCAGGACGTTTCTGTAGTGTTAGACACTGTTCTCGTTCAGCCAATGAAGGCCATAGATGGGCATTATGCAAATTTGTTACAAACCTACATGGTTTGAGCAGGAAGTAAGATTTTTTTTTTTCTGAGAGAAAATTCATTTTTCTTGCCACACAGGGAATTTACTTTGACTTTTTCTTTGTAAAAATGCGTACCACATTTCTCATGTGCATCTTTCAATCACATGCAACTGTGCATTTCTCCCTACTCAATAACCACAAGTTGCAATCTGTTCCTTGATGTGTTTCTCTGCTGGGATGTATTGAAACGGCTGCTCTAAGTAAGATCTCAGCATCACCTCAGTGAGAGGAAAGCACAGATGTCCCGCAGCAGAGCAGAGCAGACGCGCGCGGTCCCGCGGGCACGAGTATCAGTTTATATGGAGACGTTAAAGCACTTGAGCTCTGACTATGAGCTCATCAACACTAATGCCTGCACCGCGTGTGCCAGCGCTCAGTGTGAGTCCAGCACACAAACCTTCACCGCGCAACGAGATGCAAGGACCAGAAAGACAAGGAAATCCAAGGGGGAAAAAAAGGGAGAAGAAGAAACAACAATGTTTGTTTGAACAATGGCTGCCCAGACTGTTCATCATAGGTCTTAGCTCACGGTGAGATATATATCCCTGGCAAGCAATTCCCCCAAATGCCGCGGACTTACAAGCACATAAAACAAAGCGTGGAGCCGCGGTGGAGGGGGGATTTCACTATGATTTCCTTCGGAGGGGAGTGAGGGCTTTTGTTGGAATAGCTCTGTCCTTGTTTTAATTATTTCCTTAAGAAAACACAGAAAGCTAGATGGAGAGCGGCATTCCCGGGATGAGAGAGGAAGCCGAGTGTTTGGTGAGGGGCTTTAAGCCGCGCTCTCCCGGTGAGGCCATGTCTCTGTGACTTCCTACTGCTCCATTCCGACGAGGGTTCGGAAGTGCGGGGGTGAGGAGGAGATAAGGGAACGTGGCTTGCACACACTCAATACTCACTTTCCCCCAACATTCTTCAGCTGCCCTTGCAAAACTGCCAGATTGTCCCAGAAAAGATTCTGTGTGTTTGCATCAAGAGGGACATAATAGTGGCAATCATTCTTAAGTCCTCCAAATGATCAACATGATGATAACTTTGAAGACAAACCTATTGCGCACAATCTACTACACACCTTCTGTTGTCTGATTGATAGTTTATAATTTTTTGTATAAAGTAAAAGGCCTTTTAGTATAATTGTAAAAACTTCAGATTGAGGTTCACATGTCTTTTTGCTGTGAAATCTTTACTGATTTTTTCTAAAGTAAATGTAAGAATAACTTTCATATTGTTAATATGGGACCCTGGATCACAAAACCAGTCTTAAAGCGCTTTTCCACTGCAAGGTACGGCTCGGTACGGCTCAGCACGGTTCGGCTCGCTTCGCTTTTCCACTGTGTGGTACGACTCGGAACGGCTCGTTTCGCTTTAGCTCGGTTGCTTTTCCACTGCAGTTAGTACCGCTTCAAAGTGGGTGGGATTATGACTGATCGTTATAGTTTATCCGCTCCTCGGCAACCAACAAGAGGAACGTCTGCGCTTCTCGTCCACTGACCACGATTCAGCCATTTCTTTTTTGAAAGTTTTTTTTCTTCAAGCAAGTCAAGCAAATAGTTTTAAAACAGATGCTACAGCGGTGGCTGTTACTGGCTATTTAAATCTAGCGGGTTTGATGTCTGGCAAAAACAATGACGCTGGTAGTGACAATTCTGTCTGTCTGACCAATCAGTGATCTACAGTGCTTCCACGTCACATTTTAGTATCGGTACGGTACGCTTGGAACCTCAACAGAGGTGGTACCATTTAAAGCGAGCCGAAGCGAGCCGTACCGTACCGTACCATGCAGTGTAAAAGCGCCATAAGTGAGCCATACCGAGCCAAGTCGTACCATACCATGCAGTGGAAAAGCGCCAAAGCGTGCTGTACCGAACTGAACCGTACCGTACCATGCAGTGGAAAGGCGCCATTAAGTAGCATGGGTATATTTGTGGGAATAGCCAACAATACATTGTATGGGTCAAGATCATCAATTTTTCTTTTATGCCCAAAATCATTAGGATAATAAGTAAAGATCATGTTCCATGAAGATATTTTGTAAATTTCCTACCGTAAATGTATAAAACATTTATTTTTGTGATTGAATGCAGCACAATTGTGAACATAAATGGACGACTTTAAAGGCGATTTTCTCAATGTTTCGTTTTTTTTGCACCCTCAGATTCCAGATTTTCAAATAGTTGTATCTCGGCCAAATATTGCCCTATCCTAACAAACCATACATCAATGGAAAGCTTATTTATTCAGCTTTCATGTCCCCATGTGACATGAAAAAGGACCCATGTGACTGGTTTTGTCATCCAGGGTCACATATTTAAAGACGAACACTTACTGGACTGAAGCAACTAAGGTTTAGGCCTACTTGATTATCCATACATCATAAAAAAAAAAAAAAAAAAAAATCGTGTTTAAATGTGAGTCTCAAATATGATTATCAGGCCTTTGAGGAAGGTTTATTTTTTCATCTCTCAATCATCATTGTATTGCATTTTATAATCTGTTTTAAAACTACCGAGCTTTGGTCATAAAAAACTCAGCATTTAAAATATCATCTTACTTACAATATTTAGAGACATAGAGTATTTATATGCATTTTATGTAAGTAGTCTGTTGTACTATTATATAAATCAAATTGATTTATATTTCAAGCTATCAGAATTTTAAATAACCTTTTGGACAAATGTCAGCAGCTGCACACAAAAATAAATGCAACTTTTTTTTTTGCTCAGGTTGGGCCTCTTAATACAATTTAGAATATTTTCTTCCTTGCCCTTTTTCCCTCCGATTTTTTCCTGACTATTCATATGTCAGGCTTTACAGGGTTTAATGATAATCATTTATTTACCCAGCCGTTCAAGCAAATGTATCAATTTTGCCATTCCCAGTTGGTCCCCATTTGTTTCTTCTTCCTTCCAAAGGCCTCGCAACTTGAATTTGCCCAGGCGCCTGCGCAATCCACTGGGGTAAAATTAGGTGAGAGGACCGGCTTTGCTTTCACAAGGTTTTTACGGGATTAGATGACGTTTAAGTTATTGGACATCTAATATGCATGATTAAAGCTGTTGATGGTTGCACAAAATGGAGAACAATTTTATTGACCTCCCTCGAGAATGTGTTCATAAAGCCATTTCAGTGGAGGTGGAGATTATAACGCTTTATTTAACACTTGATCTCTGGATAGTGGAGCCTGAACTGCCAGTGAACCTCAGACAGAATTAGCAGACTATGTGAGTCGGCCTAACCGCATGCTAATGCACAACACTTTGTCTGAGGTCCACGTCAGGTTTTCTTTTTTTTTCTTTCTACTTTTAACACAAGAAGGGAGGGAGAGAAAAGAAGAAAATATTTTAGAAGAATATATATTATTCCATCATACATACACAAACAAACAAACAAACAAATAAACAAATAAGATAGAAATTTTGTTCATTAGTGTTGGGGTTTTTCCAAGTTGTCCTCGCTGGAGCCTGTAGACTGATGACGTACTGGATTAAATCCAATACATAATTGGATGCATGTTTTTTTTTTTCCCAAACCAGGCTAAGGATAGGTTTAGTGGTTTGTGCTGAACTGGTTTGAGAAAAAAAAATCCAGCCTCCTCTACGTGTTTAATCCAGAATGAAATCGCACTACAGGTCGCAGCGAGGACAGTCTCAATGATTTTTTTTTTTTTTACTATTTCTGCAGGTTACATCAATACGCCAGTAGGTTACGACAAGTGGCTGTCAGAGAACCTTTTGTTCAAGCAGTTGAAAAAATGCTTATTCTCAAAGTGCATTATGGGTATTCTCTAGATGTTGAACGTACAACAGTGGTGAAATTTGTTATTGCAGTGCATTGTGGGATTGAATGAGTGCACTTGAATGAGTGCACTGTCCCCTCAAATAGTGCCCTATTTAATGTTATATTGGGTGATTTTGGACACAGCCCTTGTCTTTCTTTGGAAAAAATATTAATAGTACGCTATAGTAGTATGTGGTTCCTTTACATGGCCTTTATGAGTGAGTCATTTTACTCATCTTAATGAATGATCCATTGAATCAGTCACTGAACCGATTTGTTCAAATACCCTGAATCATTCAGGAACGAAACACGACTATGTATGTATTGTTCGGTTCTCCAGTGGCATTGTTTGAAACTAATTTCTTTGGTGGAGCAAAAACAGACAAAGAAACTGGTAATGTTGAATCAAATATCAACTTATTGTTTGTTTAACTGTTATATATTAACAATGTCATACAACCCTTTTTTTTTGTTTTTGCTTTCTGCAACATGTCATCGCTAAGGCTTTCCTTCCTGGGGCCTGTTTCAATAAGGTGGTTCAACCAACTCTGAGTTAAAACTTGAACTCTGAGTTGACTTACCCTGAGATGGGAAACTCAGAGTTGATTGAACTAGCTCAATTCGGCTGTTCTGAAACCGAAAACGCAGAGTAGTTTGACTGTGAGTTAAGCACGTGCCCCACGACTATGAAAAGCCATGATCAATGGAGCTCCGAAATTACGATTCACCATGGCAACAGCACCCGACAAAACGTCCACATGTTCCGAGTCAATACACAAGTGCAATTCGTAGTCACTGTTATATTATCAGATGAAAACTGACAGAAAGGTAAGTTATTGAACTAATACTCATTTTCATGGTATCCCACAGGCCAAAAACAAAACAAAAAAGAAATGTGGCAGCAACTAAAAATGAACAATAAATTCATAATTCAATCAGTTAAATCTTTAAGCATAAAAGGTTCATGGCTGTAGGCTACATGACTTTACAAACATTTGACATATTAAATAAATATAATTCAGTGTCTATTTCAATTTGCAGCAGCTGTTTCCACATAGTATAATGCTCTTTTCACATAATTAAATGTTCTCTAATACAACCAAATTTTTTTTTTTTTATTAGGCTAATGAAATTAACATTTGACTTCTACTGGGCCAACAGCAAGAAAGCATAGGCTGGAGCTGCACCATCACTGACAGATGAAGAGGAGATACACAATATTGGAAGAATATTAAAATCCAACAGGAAAAAGAATAACTGTTGCTTTTGTTTTTGTAGGAAATAAAGATGACCAAATAATTTGTGAATAACTTGTGTGTATTTAACAACTGTGGTGGTAGTTACGGCATATATCTCAGACTATCCTTCCTTTCCATACAGTAATCCCCCTCATTTTCGGAAGGTGCGATGATGGGAACATGCATGTCATCAATGCATCCAACCACATTGGAAATCCTAAAGGAAAATCGAATTAGATTACTTTCAGAGGTCACAGCAAGATGTTATCAAATGAATGTCATTTCTCAGATTAGAACCGATTTCCCCACCACTGTCCTGCAATCCAGTGAAACTTCTCTTTGATGGATCTCATGAGTTTGTGTCCAGAAAACAACACAAACACTCTCAGAAATAGCGTGAGAGCGAGGCACATTTTCCTTCCTGTTCTGATACAGCAGCTTTACTAATGTGCTCTCTCCGATGTTATATAGAAAAATGTGCAATGAATGAATGTACTGCACTGCAAAAAATGCTTTTCTTACTTAGCATTTTTGTCTTGTTGTTTCCAGGCAAAATATCTAAAGATTATTAAATCAAAATGCATTTACTAAAAGAAAAACACTGGGTTTATATAAGAAAACCTGCTCCTGACCAGGTTAGGTTCACAGAGTAAGTTACCATGGTAACTGACTCTGAGTATAAGTTACCCCTCTTTCAGAAACGGGCTTGGCTCTGCTTTCTCGGGTTTGACATACCTCACATTCTGAAACGGAAAACCCAGAGTTTGCTTCATTTAAAACATACTCAGAGTTTTCACTTAACCTCCTTTCTGAAACATGCCCCTGTTCTAAACTTAAATGCATGTTTTCACATTGTTTACTGTGTACAATTTCTTCAGTTATTGTATAAGAAGTGAAGTTGCCAAGACATGCAAACCATTGAGACAGCACTCAACTATAATAAGTCAATTTAATCCACTCGCCCTTGATAACACTTGATTGACTTTGACATTTTACATCCCAGGCTTGCATGCATCAACAGGTGGTTTACATTTTCAGCCAAATGTAAAAATAGACTGCATAAATATTCCACAATTCCTTTTTAATAGACTGAGGAAAGGATCAGTTTTATTTGTGCAGAGTTCATATTAATATTGACTCAGCGCTTTTAGAGAAATATGTTTAGCAACCTCAAAAGACATAAAACAGCACGACGTGTTTGTTGGCCTAAACACTGGATTGAAGCTATTGCCCTTCGAACAATTTCAGGATTATCATGACGGACGCTTTTATCAATCCGAGTGGTGTTATAATTCAAAGCATACGTTTGTATTTTGTAAGCAGAACATGCAGTTATTACTGGAAATAGTTTGTGCGGTCATGAAAATCCATCAAAGGCCGAGAGCTGCACATGATCAGTTGGACACTTAGCAGAGCAGTTCTGTTTATTTCCCTTCAAGTCTTGGTCTATCACACTGCAACTGGGTTTGAAAGGAACCTCAGAACCAAATCTAAACCACAGCCAATGGTAACATCCAGCCTTCACAGTGGCGGCGTCTCCCTCCAGGGCTTGTTTTTGGCAGACTGAATCCAGAACTCAGTGCATCCTGACACGGCCCATGCCAAGACTTCTACATTACTACATGCCACAGATCGACAATTATATCATATTCAGACAACGCACTCACATCTAATGAATGCAGTGTGGCACACTTGATGAACTAGCGTGTAGTTATGCTTCAAAATGCTCCTGCATTCACCGTGTTTTGAAGCAGGCCCATCTTTGTGTTGGCTGGCACTGCCGTTCAAATAAACACAGCGAGCCGATGATAATTGCATTGTTGGGAGCTGGCCTTTCCAGAGCTTAGAGGACATGGCCAATTAATCAAGTTCTCTTTGTGCAAGTCTTTATGGGTAATGACCAGAGCGTTAACATTCACACATGTGGGAACCATTTTGCCACCCCTGCAGCCCCCCTTCATCAAAATGGGGGTAAATATCATTTTTAAAAATGAGGCTACCTCTGGTTGTTACGCCTAAGCTGTATTATTAATAGCAATAATAAGAGTTGCTCCTCCAGGGTCTGCCTAGGAGGTTTATTTTCACTCATTTCTGTCTAATGATGGCCCTGCCTCTGGCCTCTGTCCACACAGCACCCTAGTGTGTGTGTGTGTGTGTGTGTGTGTGTGTGTGTGTGTGTGTGTGTGTGTGTGTGTGTGTGTGTGTGTGTGTGTGTGTGTGTGTGTGTGTGTGTGTGTGTGTGTGTGTGTGTGTGTGTGTGTGTGTGTGTGTGTGTGTGTGTGTGTGTGGAAAACATGAGAAACCCAATTAATATGCTAAATCTAGTTTATCTATTTTTATTTATATTAACCTTTTTACTCTGTCCTTTCAATATACTGTATCTGTTGCATGTGTAAAGAAACATTTACATACATACAAATGGCCAGGATTCATTGAGAAAAAATAGCCACTGGATTTGAATTAAGAAGAGATTGCAATGCCAAACACGCTGCAAAAAAAAAAAAAAGTCTTTTTTTCTAATAAAAATATCTAAAAATTGCAAAGGAAATGCAAAATCAGGACATATATTTGCCTCACAAAGCAGAAAATAAATTTGTTTTTTTGTCTAGTTTTCTAGTTCTATAAGAAGGCCTTTAAAATTATATATATATATATATATATATATATATAAATGTACAGGATAATAATTAACATGTATATGTATTCAAAATTATTCATTTTTTCTTTTTTTAAGCATGCATGAACTTGTTAAGCATGAAAAAAGTTAGATTCATGCTTAAAACAAGAAAAAAAGTTTATTATTAAAAATATATATTAGTCATATTTGATCTTGTTTTAATGCTGTTTAGATATTTTTAATCCAAAGCAAGACTAAATTATTTTTGCTGTTTAACGCCTTGATTTTGCTTCAGGATCTCACACGATGCAGTGCTGAACAACAAAACTGCTGTGCATTGATTGTAATGAGACAGATGACCATTTACGTGGTCACCAATATTTTCCTAAGCCATTACCCGCACATGACTAATTATAAGGTCTAGGAAAATACCTGAACGCAAGGGAGAGGTCAATTCTGTGGCTTTTCTTTTTTGCCCGAAGTGGCCGCATGATTTATTAAAAGGGGGACTATATAGTTTGACCATTGAATATGCATGTCCATGTACTTTTGCAGGAATATGGAAACAATCTGCGCATGCATTATCGTAGCTAATGAAAGCAGCCACCCAGATCCACCTTGAGTCTACCTCAGCGCTAATGCTAAATATATGTGGACAAGGTGGGCTTAGTCTGTTTTGATATGATCCAGAGCTAAACTCTTGCTGACAGCTATTAATTAGGCCAACAAGGTAGGTTTTTATTTTCAATTTCAGCAAACAGCTGCGGTTATAATGTCAAGCTAATGAAATGCTAATATGTGTGGGTGCAATGATCTTTTGCTTGGTTTACTTCAGCATAACTAACTATTCTGATGTTTTTTACATTTTTGTGGCGACTGAAAAAGCTTATTTACATTTTTGGGGGCAACAGAGCAACTGGTAGTTTGTTTGACTTGCAGTGTGTGCAAGCGTCGACCAGTGGTCAGATTGTCGACTGATGTGTTTTCACTGGTCAGCATGAGGAATGCACAATGACTTTGAAACTGTAGTGTTGTCTGCATAGTCAGGGGAGTCACACTACCAGAAGCCCATGGTTCAAGAGTCAGAGGTCAATTTTGTCATACAATGTCTTATGAAAAAAGTAGGACCAAGACAAAGAGAAAAAAATGATTAGCCAAGTAATCGCTGTACCCTTCTTTAAAATTGGTAGCACATGTGTGGGAATAAGAAAGAAGCAGATGTAAATGAATCATAGATGGAGCTTTTAAATGAATTTAAAGCTCATTGTCAATTAATGTAATCAGAAATGCTGGCTAATTGTTGTTCACTTCTGGCTGGTTAAAGTATTCATGCAAAAAAAAAAAAAAAAAAAATTCTTCATGACCTTAAATGCATACATTTATCTAGTTTTACGGTTGCTTACTAAAAAAAAATCCCAAAATATATATATATATTTTTTTTTGTATGTATAAATGCCTTTTAGTTCAAGACTTCTGCCTAATGATTCACTGATCTATATCACCCAAAGGCCGATGAAATATTATTTCGATCCATAAAGGGTTTTATATGGCAGAAATACAGTGTGCTACAGATCAGGTAACTTACTTTTAGGCCCCTATAATCAGGTCTGCCATCGCTTCATTCCCCCGTCAGAAGCCACCTGATTTAGAGCGAGGCCGTTTTCTGCGTCACCGAGCAAAAGGGATCAGGTTCTCATCGTTTCAAAAGAAAGGTTTGTATTTCGAGACATTTGCAGGCACTTGGATAATGTTATGTAACTGAAACTACCCATAAATGCAAATTTATTAGGGCAGCACCACTGATTCTTCGTTTAGAAATGAGACACTAATGGGGCTACTGGAGTTAGACACTGATTGTCAGTATTGGACTGAAAACGATTAGTTACAGATGTGTTTAAATGACCAGTATTCCAGTGACCTGAGTGACTGTCCAACAATGTTTGATCGCCAAACAAATTACAGCTTTGCAATAGTGGTGAAAGGACGTTTATGCAACAAGGCTTAGCTTTTATATTAGAACAGTATTGCGGCCGTGTGATCACTGTCCCTGCTAACAGCTGTAACTGATCTCATGCTACTCTATAATTTTATTTTTGTATATGCACTTCTTTCTTCTGGCAACATTTAGGTCCTTTGAGCCCCAAAGAGAAACAGGAGCCTCGGCCCATATGATGCAACAGTGTGAAACAGCACAAGCTGAGCCGAGGCTGAAACTGGATCCATCAGTGTGTCTGTCTGCCTCTTTCCACATTGAGATAAAAGAGTTTGCAAACAGCACATGCTGAAACTCAACTTGGATGATGGAAAACAGGACTTTACTTTGACTTTTTTCACACCAGGATGTGTGTTTTTTTGGTGACAGACTTAAGCTTTAAATTAATTTTGCAAATAGCTTATGATTAACATGCATTTTAACAGAATTTGTGTCCAGAATCTGCCTGTGGTCTGTTTTGAGGGCCTTTGATTGTTCCTCTGCTTTGGATAAAAGCATTTACCCTTTTATAGGATGTAATATACCGTTTCTGGCGTTTTTGGTGTCCACCCCTCTGGATAATTCCCTCATTATGAATTACCTAGATGAGGTCTTTGATTCCAGGAAACGGGTGTGCAGCTGGCATACATGCCTGAGATTTACATTTATTGTTCCTGTTTTGCTTTTTTCCCTAAGCCCCTTAAATGATACTGCAGGCCTCTGTGTAGCAAGCGCTGCTTCATGTCTCTAGACACCAATAATGTGCAAAAAAAAATTAATATTCTGGCCGATTCATCTCAGATTCAAACCTTTGCCCAATAACTATTTTCACCTACGAATTTAAGGTGAACATGTATGAAGGAATAAAAAATCCAAATGGCTGTATATACTGAAACAGACGCACATATATGTATCGTTCTTCCTCTCCTTGTTGGGTTTTCATGTTTTATGGGGATATTCCATTGACATAATGATTTTTATTCTGTACAAACTGTACATTCTCTCCCCTTACACTAACCCTACCCCTACCCCTAAACCACAGAAAACTTTCTGCATTTTTTACATTTAAAAAAAAAAACATCACTTACTGTAGAATGATTTATAAGCTGAGTTTTCCTCATAGGCACTAAAAATGTCCCCACAAGGACAAGGATTTCAAATATTGCATTTTGTCCCATAATGTAGGGTTTTTCAGGACACACACAAACTTAATTTTGATTAAAAATACAACAAAAACAGTAAGACTTCAGTAATTGTTTTCTATATGAATATGTTATTTTAATTATTTGTTCATTTATTCCTGTGACCAAAGCTGAATTTTCAGCATCATGATCCTTTAGAAATCATTCTAATATGCTGATTTGATGCTCAAGAAATGTATGAAAAGTAACATTCCATAATGTTTGCAAAATGATAAAAAAGGAAATGTCTTTACTTATAAATACTATTCTGCAATACTTTTTTTTTTAAAAAGAACGTTTTGAACATTCAGAGAACATTCAGAAATAACATTTAATAACTTAATGCAACCCCATCCCAATCCACAATGGCTTTAAAAACAAAGAGTGTATCAAAATGCTGATAATCCCATTTGGCTGAATGAGATATTATTCTGTTTAAGGAGCCTAACAGAGTCTGGGATATACAGGCACATCTGTGCCATGCACACGGGGTGAAAGTGCAAGTCTGTGCATTTTTTCTGCAGCTGTAAAGTGACACTACTGGCTGACTGGAATCGCACAAGTGCCAAAGTCGTGTGTGTAGACCCAAACTGCTATAAAGCACACCAAATGAATGCAAATGTATAGACTTTGGCCCTCGCTCCCCCATTTTTAACTTGCTGCCTCTCATATATGCAGACACACACACACACACACACACACACACACACACACACACTGCTTCTGCAATGGCATTTACAGTCTCCGAGCTTGAGTCAGCCATTAGCCAGTAAATAAAACAGATGTTCTCACAATACAAATACAATAGTTAAGGCTGACTGCTCTGGCACTGCGTCAGTGCGAAAGAGGAGAGTCTCTCAGACACTCAACGTGAATCCCAGCGCCCAGCGAAATATGTGCCTGAACGCGTCAATACATGAAACCGTAGCTAAGCTGACACGTTCTCATACTCTGGCAACATGACAAAACCTATACCCACACCCAGAGACATGCACGCACACAGCACTCACTTAAATGTGCGCTGGCAGCTGTATTTCGATCCTCAGCTGACTACATGTGCACGTATCGACTGGGCTTGAATTGGATAAGACAGAGCTGACACAATCTGACGCCCTCCTCTGAAGTCATTATAATGATTCATTTCACAGCTCAACAAGTGATACAGCATCCCAAACTCTCACAACTTCCCCAGAAAAAGAAAAAAAGAAAAAAAAAGAAAAAGAAATCGTCTCAGGTTACGTATGTAACCCTGGTTCCCTGAGAGGGAACGAGACGCTGCGTTGAGACGCGGTGGGAACGCTCTGCGTGATTGCGTCGTGAAGCATGTGTATAATCAGTCCAATGGAAGAGCGAGACGTCATAGGCGGGTGGCGTCATCGACCAGGAAGCTATAAAGCACAGCAGAAAACAGACCGCGACAACTTCTGAAAAAGCCTGAAGCAAGTCGATCAGGGCATGCAGGAAGTATGGCAGGAGAACGCAGCGTCTCATTCCCTCTCAGGGAACCAGGGTTACATACGTAACCTGAGACATTCCCTTTTAAGGGAACTCGAGCTGCGTTGAGACGCGGTGGGAACCCTATACCCACTACGCCATAATGAGAAATGCCCGTTCTGTGTGAAGTCCTTGCGCACACTAAGAAGCAAGCAGCCTAGCCCTGGGAGTGGAGAGGTCTAGGTCATAAAATCTGACAAATGTATGTGGAGAGGACCAGCCTGCCGCATTACAAATGTCCTGAAGGGAAACCCCCGAAATTAAAGCCTAGAGGCAGCCATTCCCCTTGTAGAATGGGCCTGAACAGCCATAGGTGAAGGCTGTCCGGCCGCTTCATAAGCAAGTGAGATAGCCTCAACTACCCACTTGCTCATTATCTGTTTAGATGCAGGGCAACCTATCTTAAGTTACCCGAAGCAGACAAATAATTGTTCTGATATACGCGACTGAGCAGCTCTGTGGATATATGCATCCAAAGCCCGGAAAGGGCATAACAGATTAAGTTTTTCCTGATCTGGGGTATTAAAGGTGGAGGACAGAAGGCCTGGACCAAAAATGACCCGCATATTTAGTAGGGAACTAAGAAATACAACCCGACCTGGGGTGAAGAAATACTACCACCAAACCAGGTGCAAATCCAAGTACGTGCAGGCCTCAGCCTCATGTACCACGGAGAAGACGAAATTAGGGATCTCTCCTCAGAGATAACCCAGCAAAGAAACATTCATTACAGAAATCAAGTAATGTACCAACAGGGCAGAAACAAGATTCAGAAGGCGGGATCTGCACCAGGCAGAGAACAGTTTCCATGTCAATGCATATTTAGTCTTCTCGTGGAGGGAGCTCTGGACTGGAGTATGGTCTCCACGACCTCGGTCGAGAGAGGTCATGGAGGGTCTATCTGAGGATATCTGCTCTCATATACGAGATCATCAGTGTGTTGTCCGGACCCTTCGCCGAGCGACCACTCATGATTGCCCCCGACTTGTGAGGGAAGCATCCGTCGAAAGCATTATGCGTCGACAAGAAGCCCCCAACACTTGGCCTGGGCGAGGAACCAAGGTTCTTCCACATGACCGAGGCACGAAGGCATAGCCGCGGGACCTTGATCATGCGAAAACGGATTTCCCCTCGGAGAAAACCCCTTGGTCCTCAGCCACCACATTAGGGGTCTCATGTACAGAAGGCCAAAAGTAACTACGTTGGACGCAACAGCCATGAGCCCCAACCAAAGACCTTTCACCAAGCGGCCACTCATGACCGCCCCCCATCCTGTGAGGGAAGCATCCGTCGATAGCGTGACGCGTCGACAAGAAGCCCCCAGCACTGGGCCCTGGGCGAGGAACCAAGGTTTCTTCCAGATGACCGAGGCACGAAGGCATAGCCGCGTGACCTTGATCATGCGAAAACGGATTTCCCCTCGGAGAAAACCCCTTGGTCCCGAGCCACCACTGCAGGGGGCTCATGTACAGAAGGCCAAAAGTAACTACGTTGGACGCAACTACCATGAGCCCCAAAAGTCTCAGAGACTGTTTTGCAATGAACGACTGACCTAGTTTACATTCTTTACGGCTGAGAAACGCAGAAATACGTGCAGGAGACAGACGTGCTTGCATGTTGTCGAATCCTATAATACACCTAGAAAAGTAGTCCTCTAAGCTGGGAAAAGTACACTTTTTGGTGTTGAGCCACAACCCCAACCTCCTTATGTGGGACAGAAAGACATCTCGATGTTGAACTGCCAAAGCTCGGACTGAGCTAAAATCAACCAATTGTCGATATAATTTAATACGCGAATGCCCTGGAATCTCAGAGGACCAGAGCTGCATCCACGCATATTGTAAAGGTGCGGGGTGATAACCTAGGCCGAATGGAAGAACCCGATACTGGTATGCTTTGCCCCTGAAAGCAAACCTCAAGAACCTCCTGTGATGAGGATGGATAGATAAGTAAGCGTCCTTTAAGTCTATTGTGACAAACCAGTCCTCGGACTGTCTATGACACAATCATATTTAGCGTAAGCATACTTTGAACTTAAGATTCTGAAACCTGCTGTTTAAATGACGCAGGTCTAGAGTAGGACGCAACCCCTCATCCTCTTTCGGAACAATGAAGTAATGGCTGTAAAACCCTGACTGTCTGCCAGGAGGAGGAACCCCTTCTACAGCTCATTTTGCAGAAGTGTCAGTACTTCCTTCTCCATAACCAAAGCCTGCTCGGGGTCCACCACAGTGGGGAGGACCCCTAGAAATCTGGGCGGACAAGAACCGAATTCTGAACCCTTTCCTATAGTGTGCATGACCAACTGAGAAATATGTGGCAGTAGTTTCCACGCTGCAAGAAATTCTACTAGGGGAACCAGTCTCTCAAGACTGGCCTCTGGATTTGGTTGAACAGTCACTACGGTGCCCTGAAGCGGCGAACCGGCAGGGAACAACCGAACTGACCGTTCTACGACCCTCCTCGGAGGATCGTATGGGGACGCTGACACCTCGGTGCCCTGAACGGCGAAACGGCAGGAAACAACTGAAATGGCAGAGTCGCACCCCAGAGGGCGCCGAGGAGAAACGATTTCTCAAAACCGTCCCTCCCCTGGAGGAACCCTCAGAAGCCTGATAGCCTCGTTTTTTGCAACAGGACCTCCTGTCTAAGCTTTATTAGAGATGACGATAATCCTCAGATCTTGCCTACCTCTAAATAGCCTAGTTCCTACGACCCTCCTCGGAGGATCATTGGAAAAAGCAGGCACCTCGGCACCCTGAAACAACCCGACTGCTGACTGCTGACAACTGACTGCTCTACGACCCCCCTCGGAGGATCGTTTGGGGACACTGACACCTTGGTGCCCTGAACGGCGAACCAGCAGGAAAACCGAACTGGCAGCGCTGCGACCCTCTTCAGAGAGTCGCACCCCAGAGGGCGCCGAGGAGAAACGATTTTTCAAAACCATCCCTACCCCGGAGGGGACCACCCTTAGAAGATTGCCTCGGCGTCAGGGCTTCCTCTTTGTCCAAGCTATTTTTTAGAGATAAAACAGTCCTCAGATCTTGCATATCTCTAACTAGCTAGACTGCTACCGCCACCCAGGTCCCCCTCGATTGTGGAGGAGCCCAAATGGTGATGCTCGTTTTGCACTCTGTGCTGCGAGGAGCTTAGTAGACCGAGACTGTTCCCGCCCAGCAGTCTCGGGAACTGTTAGTTTGGTGAGGAAGAAACCTCTGGAACGCCGCTGAATGGTTTATTTCTTAGTTTTTTTGAAAGCGGAGCATCCAGAAGAACAGACATAATTTATCTTATTTTTCTTTATTTTTAAATCAGAAAAACGTATAAATATATATATCACTCCGTGGCCAGCAGCAGTTAAACAACCGAACTGGCCGTGCTGCGACCCTCCTCAGAGAGTTGCCCCCCCAGAGGACGCAGAGGAGAAACGATTTCTCGAAACCGTCCCTCCCCAGTATAGTTTATCTGTTTTTGCACGACGCAATTCTCGAATAGCGTCAGTGCTGACATCCTCACAATTATCCATGTCCTTATACTTTACCCACCAGCGCTGACTAATAAAATGTATTTATTTAAGACGGCTGGTGGGTAACGTCGGGGTTAGAAACGATGACGCCGACTCGAGAGAGAGATAGCTTGCAAGCATCTTTTTCACCCGAGGCACTGTCATACCATGATACTTAATACCTAAAGCATTACTATAGTTAGACGTTTGGGCATTAAACACATAAAATAGAAACCGGCTTATTCCACGATCTCGACACCTCAGTGTGGAGATAGGGAAAAACAGCAGTCCCTGACGAGGAGGCTGAGATACAGAGTTTTTCTGTTTTTAGATATATTTCGTCTAATAAACTCTTTTTATTTTCACTCTCATAATGTTCAGCTGGCCAGTAAATATTTAACCAGCAACAGCACTAGATAAACCTCCTTGTAAAGCTCCTCTTTATTCAACAGAATTATGAGCTGACTTATTTATTTATTTATTGAAAACTCAAACATCTGCCTTTTTCTTAATATCTTTATTTGTTTTGTTCTCTTTTGTCTAAACAAAACACTAACAATACCAATTACCCGGAACTGGAAATCGCCAGCACTGGATCTGACAGGTGAAAGCTGAGATAGGGCGGAGCCCGTCCCAACCCCCGCTGTCAGATCCGTCCCAAAATGCAAGTCGCCGCCGTGCCTCGGCAACCGCAGGACCTGCGTGGGGAGCGCGCCCGGCGGGAGCGGAGCGTCCTCACGGACAGCTTCTCGCAATGCTCACAGTCAGCCCACTCGAGAACTGACTGTGGCATGCTCCACTCCCAAATAGTAACAAAAAGCTGATGTGTGTGTCCCCACCCGTGATATAACGTGGGCAGGGAACAACAAAAAGCTGCTTGCTCTCTTTTGCCATAATATATATATATATATATATATATATATATTGCAACTTGACAGACAACAATAAATATGACAAGGACAGAATACACAGATCGCTTGCTGAAGGCACAGAAGCTGTCACGGTCTGTTTTCTGGTGTGCTTTATAGCTTCCTGGTCTATGACGTCACCCGCCTATGACGTCTCGCTCTTTCATTGGACTGACTATACACCTGCTTCACGACGCAATCACGCAGAGCGTTCCCACCGCGTCTCAACGCAGCTCGAGTTCCCTTGAAAGGGAACTTGGCTAGATTAAGTCAGAGTTTAGTTAGAAAAGTGTATGTACGTGCATTGCAAAAGTTTAGGAAAGTTTAGGGTTTTCTCTTTCATATCTTTAATCGAGTACATAGAACAATATGTTTGGAAAATAGATTGATTGATGGAGTTTAAATTGAATTATCTGAAATCTGAGTACAGTTTGCGAAATATAGAGTATGCTGTATTTTATTTATATAGGCCTACTTATATAGATAAAGCACTGAGTCTGTGTCACATTTTACAATGAAATGCATTTGTAATGTAGTGATACCTTGGTTTTTGATATATACCGTGTTACTGATCATCATATATTGTGGTATTTACAAAGTACTCCAATGTATTCCAAAGGCATTACCATGGTAAATTTCTATAAGTATGATATTTCCATACTTTTAAGGTTGAGCAGGGGAAGAGTACTCAGAAATTACTGGATTTTATGGATTAAATGAATTAATTCGTTCATTGTAACACTTGTATGGTGGTTAATGTGTGAACTCAGTTGATGTATTTATTATTTTATTTTTGAAGGACTTTTAGTTTGAAATTTCATCTGGTGTGTCATGTTCTGTTGTCTTTTATTTTGTAGTGTCTTGTTCTGTTTCATGTTGTATTTGTACGCCTTCATCTGGATTTTCTCCATCTGTGTCTTCATGGAGAAAAAGCAAGAAAGTTGAACCTGAGTAAATTGTTTTTGTGGTTGTTGCTAGTATGCCATAAATCAAAGAATTCCCACATCAACGAATAAGGCTAACATGGTGGATGCATTCACACTACACACCTGCTTTATACACACAGAAGTAAGTATACTTACAAAATATTATTATGAAAACATTTACATACTATAAAGTATGTGATTTTGAACACAGCTTTATTTTGTTAAATTTGCATTTCATGTAGGCCTACAGCCTTGTGTTTGGAAAGGAATTTTGCATTTTAAAAAAATATGTTTTTTTTAAATTTAACATTCTAACAGTTGGCAGTGTTGGTTAAAGGTTCAATACTGTATGTAATTTTCGCTGCTAGATGGTGTTTATTCAAAACAAAGGCGCAGCTTGATGATGCGGTGAATGAGCTTGGATTCATGGGAGTTTTCAGGTGTGTTGGACATTGGCTGCGGCTGGATGTAATCGATCGGCGAGAGTTGCCGCGTGCAGGAGCTGCAAACAGAGACGTGAAGTCGGACACTTTCTGGTTCCCGTTGCGACCGCTTACGTGGTGTTTGCATATTTCACCACAGCTGAAGTGAAATAAATGCGATATGTGTCAAATACCACGTTTCAGATACGTTTCCATTTACTGTAATATTTTATGCTTAAAGGGATAGTTCTCCCACAAATGATTCAAAAATTCTGTCAGTAATTACTCGCCCTCATGTTGTTCAACCCCGTATAAGACCTTCGTTCATCTTCGGAACACAAATTAAGATATTTTTGATTAAATCTGAGAGCTGGATCACTCCTCCATAGGCTTCTAAGGGATTGAAACTTGTTCCCCAAAAAGTTATTAAAAACATCGTTAAAATAGTCCAAGTGACTACAGTGGCTCAATCTTAAGTTTATCAAACGACGAGAACACTTTTTGTGCGCAAAAAAAAAAAAAATAACGACTTTATTTCAACTATTGATTTCCTTCTCTGTGGGCCTCGAGTGAGTTCACTAGTGTAACAGCGCAGCGCTTCTGTTGTTGTACGTCACACGCATCACACACATGACCAGCGTCGGCCAATAGTGAGCCTACGTGTGACGTAGCTCTACGCTATCACACTACGTTAACTGTCGCTGTATGTCGCTAGGCTCTGTACTGTGAAGTCGCTTGTGGGCGTTCGTAGTGCTGTCGCTCTTATGTTATTGGTAGACTGCACGTCTGGCCATATCTATACAAAATACCATCACAAGTGATATATACAACTATATAATTTTAATTTGACTAGGAATTAGGCTCAAAAGAAACAGTATTCTGTTGGGAGAGTGTTTTTATATTACCACAGCAGTGTTCAGTGGATTAAATAAATTACTAGATTAATGATCGATCAATCAACAAATTAAACTCACTCATACTGTCACAAATTAATAAAACGTTATTTGAATTTGACAAATAATCAATTTTCTTGTCCCTAATAGTCAACATAATGCAGGGGAAACTGTAAAATGAACTGCAGCACTGCTAAACTTGCATCATAAAATTACACCACTCGAACTATAAATGTATGAATTAAACTCAGAGACTGTCGACAGTTTCTTTTCCATGCATCATTTTATTATATCATATGTTGTTACAGTCAAATCATATAAAACAGTGAAATCGTCCTCGAACTCTGTCTTGCCTGCACTCGAGACGGTGACGTGAGCTCCACTGAAAGGCTTCTTTCCTATTGGTTGTCACTCACGAAAATCGCTTCTCATTTGCATAAAGTTGAAATTTCTCAACTTTTGTCGCTTGTCTCTTGTCGCTTGACACGCCCACATTCTGTCGCCAGTGTCTTGTGTCACATTCTGTCTTCGGTCAGTGTCGCTCGTGTTGCCGGAAGTCGCCAGCGCTCCATTGAAATGAATGGGATCAGGTCGCATTGTTGCTGCGTGTAGCTGGCTGTGTGACGGTGCTGATCCACTTGTCCGTGCGACTGTCGCGTGGTGTCGCGACGCCTCCCCCATATTTATATGTTGATGGGCGTTCCTCTGTTTACCGCTATGGGCGTGGTTTGGACCAAGCGGGAAATGTTGCGTATCAGAACAGAGGACCTGCGAGACACTTCCCTACTTTCCCTACTTCTATTGGATAGTCGCGTCGCGTTCAACGGAATTCATTTGCATAAAGATGGGCATCGGCCAGCTTTTTGACGCCCAGCATTTTTCCAAATGAAGCATTCCTTCCCGGAATGCTTTGCGGGCACGTTGAAATCGCTTGACGTCACCCATAGAAATAAAGTGGAGTGTGGCGCGAAAGAAGTGTTGCACGGACAAATGGATCAGCACTGTGAACGTGGCTTGAGTCCTGCGGCTGCTCTCAAATCGCTCTCGCGCTACCTAATGGCATACGTCACAGTCATGTAAAAGCTCGGGTTGAACTATATATAAATATAATATTAGATATAATATATTCTAATATTTCTGCAGAGTACATCTCCATGTTGCCTAATCAGTTCTATACCGTTCAAAATTTGGGTTTAAGATTTTTTTTAAAGAAGTCTACTCTCACAAAGGCTGCATTTATTTAAGCAAAAATACAGTAAACACAGGAATATTGTGAAATGTTATTTAAATTAAAATTATTTGTTTTCTATCTGCATATATCTTAAAATGTAATTAAATCCTGTCATCAAAGCTGCATTTTTAGCATCATTCCCCCAGTCTTCAGTGTCACATGATCCTTCAGAAATCATTCTAATATGATGTTGAAAACAGTGGTGCTGTTTATATTTTTATGGAAACTGATACATTTTTTTCTTTTTCTTGATTCTTTGTTTAAGAGAAAGTTCAAAAGAATTAATTTGAAATAGAAATCTTTTGTAACATTATAATTGTATTTACTGTCACTTTTGATCACTTTAATATGTCCTTGCTAAATGAAAACGTATTTCCCAACCATATATATACAAGTATAAACACTAATAAAATAGACAGTGTGCATTTTAGCCAACAACATGGACATAGCTTACACTGGCTTTACCGAAAGTGTTGGAAATTTCAAACTAAATAAAGTTTTGATGTTACTGTAAAAATCCCTTGTTACTGTGACCCTTGCCTGTCGCAGTACTTGAGAAATGCTGAGTGTGAGGTGGAGGAAACACATAGAAGACCGCAGCTATGGATCATGGTGCCGAGCAGCTTGGGTTAATATGTAGACTAATGAGAGAGACAGCTGGACCCGTAAGTGACCCGCACTGTTCCAGGGCACAGGTAACGTGTTTCTCACCTCCACAGCTTGTGTTGCTTTATCTCTGGAACAGTGGATGAGCTTGAGAATTTGGTAATCTCTCTGAAAGTGGGAAATGCACGTTTACACAGACAGACCTGCTGGATTTGTAGAGAAGGATATGCTGAAAGTCTCAGCGTCACACGTGCTCATATGAGTCCCGGGTGAAATATGCCACCTGTCTAAATGAGAAAAGACTGATGAAGGGAGAAGGTGTAAATCAGATGTAAATCAAACACACCTCAGCCATGAACCGCGGGCCAAGCCACGACCCGAACAGATATGATGAATCACTATATTTGTTCTGATAACTATCACTAACACTTATGATGTAAAGTATCATTTTATAAGCCTGACCGAGTATCTGTTACGACCTTGGAATTTGGGCTGAAAATTACTTGCAGCGAATCAAAATTTGTCCATTTTGTTGATGTCACGTATTTTTTAAGCTTAGCCTGTGGAAGCTTGTTTCCGCCACTAAATAAATAAATACTACTAATAATTGCGACTTTTTGTCTCACAATTCGGACTTTTTTCTCATGTAAAAAAGATGTAAACTCCAATTGTGAGAAAAAAAGTCAGAATGGTGAGATAAAAAGTCAGAATTTTGAGAAAGAATCTCGCAATTGTGTGTTATAAAGTTAGAATTGCGAGATATAAAGTCGCAATTGTGTGTTATAAAGTCAGAATTGCGAGATATAAAGTCGCAATTGCTTGTTATAAAGTCAGAATTGCGAGATATAAAGTCACAATTGTGAGATATAAAGTCAGAATTTTGAGATATTAAGTCGCAATTGCGTGTTATAAAGTCAGAATTGCGAGATATAAAGTCGCAATTGCTTGTTATAAAGTCAGAATTGCGAGATATAAAGTCACAATTGTGAGATATAAAGTCAGAATTTTGAGATATTAAGTCGCAATTGCATGTTATGAAGTCAGAATTGCGAGATATAAAGTCGCAATTGCGAGTTATAAAGTCAGAATTGCAAGATATAAAGTCGCAATTGCGAGTTATAAAGTCAGAATTGCGAGATATAAAGTCGCAATTGAGTGATATAAAGTCAGAATTGCGAGAGAAAAAACTAAGAATTCTGACTTTTTTATTCGCAATTCCGTCCTTATATCACGCATTTCTGACTTTATAACACATAATTGCGACTTTATATCTCGCAATTCTGACATATTTTCTCAAAAATTGTGAGATATAAACTCGCAATTGCGAGTTATAAAGTCCAATTCTTTTTTTCCCTCAGAATAGTTCATATCTCACAATTCTGACTTTATAACACGCAATTGCGACTTTATATCATGCAATTCTGACTTTATATCTCCCAATTGTGTATTATAAAGTCAGAATTGCGAGATATAACCATGCGAGTTTATATCATAATTCTGACTTTATAACCTACAATTGCAACTTTATATCAATCAATTCTGACTTCATATCTCGCAATTCTGACTTTAAAACACACAGTTGTGACTTGATATCACGCAATTCTGACTTTATAACCTGCAATTGCGACTTTATATCAATCAATTCTGACTTTATATCTCGCAATTCTGACTTTATAACACGCAATTGCGACTTTATTTCAATCAATTCTGACTTTATATCTCGCAATTCTGAGAAATAAAGTCAGAATTGTGAGATAAAAAGTGACAATTACCTTTTTTATTTTTCATTCTGTGGCGGAAACAAGCTTCCATACTTAGCCCTGTAAAACCTGACATAAAATAATAGTCAGAAAAATCAGATTTTTGGAAAGTGAACTTGGAATTAATGCTTACATTAAATGATAATAATATCAGACGTCACTCTATATCTCACAATAATGTGTCTTAGTAAGATGATACTTACATACTTAGTTTTATGATTAAACCTCTGTAGTCATAAAACATATTATTCAATGCAATTCAATGATGATTAAGAGATAAACCTTCCTCAAAAGCCTGATGGATCATATTTGAAAATAATGTATGGATAATCAAAGTAGCTTTAACCCAGTAAATGTTCATCTTGAAATATGACTAATAATTTAAAAGTTATTCTTATGTTTACTTTATTAAAATCAATAAAGATTTCACAGCAAAAAGAAACATGACCTCAAGCTGAAGGTGGACATTTTTACAATTATAGTAAAAGGACTTTTACTTGATAAAAAACTCGAAACTATCGATCAGGCGACAGAAGGACTGTATGTGCAACAGGTTTATCAGCAAAGTTTTGACTGGAAGCATGAAAACAAACTAAGCGAATAAGACTACTGGGAGAGTTCAGGGGTGACTGTGAGTGATATAATCACTCCTCGTCCCATCTCTTGGATTCTTGTGACAGCGGGATCGAAGACTCCCTTTTCAGAAACATCTGCTTCTCATTAAAATGCTAGATCTACAAGGAGAGCTACAATTGAAAACAAAGCATAAAATGTAGACGGATACCCGGTTGCCTCCTTTTGTTATGGATAAACAGGTACCCTGGTATCGGAAGTGCACTTCACATGGCCTGCGCTTGGGTTTTCTGCATCGGGTGTGTTAATGCTAATATTCTTTTATTTAGCAGTCATCAGAGATCATGATGTTGAAAGTGCAGAGGAGAGATCTTTATGTGGAAAACCTTTGAGCATGTGTGTACGTACTATGTCTGAAAGCAACTGTCTCTGTCAAGTAGTGCGACCAGCAAAGTCACATTGTGAAACCAACATGCCGATATCATAGAGAGGATCCATACAGAAATAAAATCTCTTAAAATATCTGATCATTTGACAAGGCAAAGTTAGTATGGGTTATACAGTAAAATGTCATATGGTACTGAACAATATGTAAATCATTCATATTAAAAATATAAACTTGAAGTACATGTAGGCTATCGTTCAAAAGTTTGGGATCAGTAAGATTTTATTGCATTATTGCATTAAATTGATCAAAAGTAATGGTAAAGTATTTTATAATGTTACAAAAAATTCTATTTAATTGTCTTTTCTTCAAAGAAAAAAGTGTTTCTTAGGCATCAAATCATCATATTATACTGATTTCTGAAGATGATCATGTGACACTGAAGACTGGAGGCTGAAAATTCAGCTTTGATCACAGGAATAAATTACATTTTACAATACCGTATGTTCACATAGAAAACAGTTATTTTAAATTGTAATAACATTTCACAATATTCCTGTGTTTACTGTAAATAAATGCAGCCTTGGTGAGCAATGTTTTAATTACATTACCCCAAACTTTTGAAGGATAGTTTATGTAATTTGTTACTTTTATGTAAATAATGGTGATGATTTTTATTTATTTATTTATTTATTTTGGTACTTGGTATCAAAGCACTAGAACTTTTTGGCATCCCTATGGCCATATATCATTTTTTCCCCCTCCTGATTCCGGAGGCGCTATTTCTTCTGAACTGAAGTGGAATCCACTGTTTGGTCTGTGTGGCTGTGAAAGTTTGGAAAAAGCTTCGGCTGATCTGTCAGCGGGACCTCCGCGGCACGCAGGCCTCCGGTTCTGGAACCGTTTCTTTTCAACACCCTTTCGCGCTAGCAGAGGACATGTGTTGCATATGTTTTCTCTTCAAACACAGGAGGACGGTGCCCTCACGCACACACGTGACCGCCCTACTGTTATCGAGTCGTTGGATCGTCTCTTGTTGTAATCCCCATTTTAAGTCTGCCTATAATCGCAGTAAAGTTTTCTCAGGATTGAATTTCACTCTTCCATACCGATTCTTGGCAGCTGCGGTTTCACCCTGACCATTGTTTTGTGTGATAAGTAGTCCATAACCCAGGTTAAGCTGGGCAGATTATATACAGTATGCGGACCACCTCATGTGAGGATGGAAACCTGACCCGCATGTGTGCGGTTTACAGTGCCTTGGCTATGATGGAAGACAACTTTTGCTTTGACTTTATGTAAATTGTTCAGCAAGTCAGATGGTTTGAGTTAGTCCTACCCCCCACAGCCTAAAAACGGCAAGCGGGCGACGGCTAGAGCTAAACAAAGACGCTGCACCAGAGGGCTGGAAATGAGTTTTCAGTATTTACCTCTCTGAAGGATACAGGATCATCCAGGGAGGGGAATTTGGTGTTATGCAGTATAGTGGCTTAAGTTTCGCTAATTTAATCATGCAAGCTCCGCTCACATTTCTTCAGCGGTGAAGCGAACAGGTTTTGAAAAGTGCTTATCTCGGTATCAATTTACTCTTTGTGTTAACTTTGTCGAGTTATCAGAGCCGTTTTGATGAAAATAAAATACAGCTCACGCGCACCTCCCTGTTAGATTGACCCGAGAGCCCTACCACATGGGAAGAACCAAATTGAGCACGTTTATTCACCTTTGACCTCGCAAACACCGAGTGCGTACAGAGGCCTATGTAAAACGGCTTACCTGAAATGTGTACAGGAGATGTAGCTTCCCTTGAGAAAATGTAGAACACTTTAAAGATAGTACATATTATGAAAACTAATATACTTTAATATAATATACTTAAGTGCAAACTGAACATGTTGTCGGCATGTACAATTAAAAGGAAATGTATTATAGTCAACATTTAAGTTGGTGCTTTAAATTAAGTACAATCAACATGGATGTTAAGTCATTTAAACTTAAATTACATTAAACTGACTAAATTATACATTTGAATCTTGTATAATATAACCAATTAAAGCAACAACAAAACACACAAAAAAAACATGTTGTCATAACTTATTAACCATATCATTTTTACAGTGTGTGCTTTTTTGACCCAAGTAGCACTTAAGTAGGACATCTTTATATGTAATTTCATAATTACTTCTTTTGTCTTTGAAATATGTTTAAAGTCTACCGTCACAAGCATTTATTTTAAACTGAAATATACTTTAATGTCATTTCTATTGAAACTTAAATCATGTATTAAATATATTTGCAATTAATTGCACATTTGTAATGAAAATAAATGAAATATGGTATTTTACTTGTGCTTTAGTATGTTAGTCATCTTTAAAACATTAGATTTTTTTTTTAAATGTATTAAAAATGATTAAAAATTGAATTTAAATGTAAAAGTTTTTTATTTAACATTTCTAAAAAGTACACGTTTTAAAAGTACAAGACGATCTAAAACAACCTGCGTTCATACTACAATTTTAGTAATCTATTTGAAAAATGATTAGTTGGATACTAAAATCTAAATGAATTGATGCTGTTTAAATTAATTCTGAATTTGTTTTGAGGTCTGTATATTTAACTGGCAGAGAAACTGTTATACCTCAAATAACTGGTTTGCATAAACCTTTAAATAAGGGGTCTGTTCTCAACTACAAACAAATCATATACTGTTTGGTAACTAATAGATTGAATTTACATGTGGTAAACCAAGTCTTTTTTCAATTGGTTATGGGATTACATGATTCAAGTAGACCTGTAAAATAGCCAAAGTTAAAAGCAAGAAGTCCCTGATGAATCAGATGGAAAACTGGCTGTCTGACCTTGAGCTGAGCTGCAATCCCTTTAAAGAATTTAAGTATTTGAGCTAATCTTGGGAAACAAGACATTCTTCAATGCATGTTCCAGTAATGTGCAATTTTCTCTCTTATTTCCAGTAATATGGATTTTCTTTGTGTATAAATAGCCCTGCCAGTCACTCTGGTACACGTGAGAGGTTTCTACTCCAGTGAATGTGGGAAATGATGACGAGTCAAAAATCATTGTGAACCATAGGTTTTTGAGCTCTTTGATGTCAAGGACACCTAAATATGATGTACCTTAATAAGCGATCCCCTTTCTGTGGCCAGAAGAGAACCGAGTCTGGTTTCTCACAAGATTTTTTTCTCTATTCTGTCACCTAATGGAGTTTGGGTTCCTTGCCACTGTCATCTCTGTCTTGCTCAGTTGGGGACGCTTAACATTCAACAGTATGATTGATTTCTGGCTGGATTCACTCCACTTGCATTTTAAACACTTATTGAGAAAGAAAATAGGAGTCACCATTGACTGAGTGCAAAATAATTGCAACCTTTTATCTTTGTCAAACTGGCAAACATTTACATGTGTCAGTAAAAACAGCAACTTCATAAGTCTAAGGTCGGGCAAGAAAACAATAGCTAACCCTTTATTTAGTCTATGGCGGTGGGCTTAACTCCTCCGGCCACAAGAAGACTTTAATAATCTCTCCAAACAGATTATTACACTTTTCATCCTGTGCCAACCCTGAATCACATTACAGAAGGAATCAAATGTACTTAAACTTATCATTGTCCTCCATAATGAGCGATGGTTTATAATATTAATCTTCTCATTTTGCTTTCGCTAGACACTTTTGTAGAGGAAACCCAAATGTGGTCTCAGCTTTCACCTCTAGAAAAACCCAAACGGGGTCTTGTCCAAATATATGTTCATTTATGACTGACCAAGGAAAGCCACTGCTGGACATTTTAAGAATCTGCTGTGTCAATCAAATCATGTGGATTCATGTATTAACGCTATACCGAACCCGCTGGCCAGTTTAAAAGCATAACAATGGAAGCAAAAGATGTCCAAAATATACACATTATCAGGTGTGGATCGTTTTTAGTGCCTTGCCCGTCTCTTATAAATATCACACATTTTACGAAAGAAAGTCCGAGGATTATTAGGTTATCTTGCGGTTCAATAATGTAACAGCTCCTGTCTGGCATTGATTCTGCTGGTCGAGCATGACGCTGGAGAGGAACAACAACAGTCTTGAGTTGCTTTCTGTAAACGGTCCAACTTAAATGAACCTTGATTCAATATGTCGCCCCAGATCAGAACTGTGATTTTTAGCTCAAGCAGGCCTGTGCCTTGTCGGAGTAATTGGAGGAGAGTAGAAAAGCAACCGAGGCATTTTGCATGCATGTGTGAAAAGATGTAAAATCCTTCACTTTCCCGCTGTTATCAGGGCAAAATTCTGACTTGAAGAATCGATTCTCTTTCAATTCGGTTGGAATTTGAATTGGCCACACACCACAGAAAGCTGAACCAGAATTTGAGTTTGACTATCAGAAAGTGGAATTTAATGAATTACAATAAAACAGGGATTGTATTCTGGGAAATTATGTGGTCGGTCTGTCGCCCATAAAACAAACTTTTTCCAAACTTTTTAACAAGTTTTTGTGAAGCCACCATTTAAATTTAGTCTTGACGAACTTTGATTTTCTTGTTAAAAACAAATACAAGCATATGAATATACTTGTTTGCATGCAAATGCGAATTCCAATTCTGCAGAACGTTTGCTATCTCAATTCAATTTCTGTTTTAAATTCTTAATTCTAGCTGTTATTCTCATTTAAACTGTCATTCATGAAAAGCACTTTGTGTGTCATCACATCTTGTTGTAGAGAAGCGACACAAAACAACACGCCAGGCAAATGTGACATCAAGAGATTTAACCTAGTTACCTTTTATAGAAATGAGTGCAATGGAAAAATAAGGTTATGGAAGCTTTTTTGACGTACTTTTTCAAGACAATGTCACTCTGTTCCTATTGCATTCATAGCAGAACCCAAATGGGAATCATCACATCCTTTATTTGAAGTTTCCACAGTGCGAATAAATGCTGTTGTCATGAAAGCACTGGTTTAGAAATGGCTTCTTCCAGCTTGTGTATGTGTGACGGGATAAATACGGGAGCAGTGCTGGTTACTGGCAGGGATATGTGAGGTGCTGTGCAACATGTGTTCGTGCTTTCTCATGAACTCTCCTGACCTCATGTGAAAACCAGCTGCTTTCCATGAAAAACATGCAACTTGGGAACCACTCCCCATAAAATCCTCAATTGGAGCAGGTAAAATCTGAAATGTTTGTTTCTGTGCGTTGGAACGTTGTGTACGCTGCTGTAAAAGAACTGCAGAAATCTCTTGTTAATATCCCAAGCATAAACATTAGACGTCAGCTCAGGAGGTGGCGCCTTGCTTCCACCGAACATTTCCATCCCAGACGCATGTAACCCCCAAATTGCTCTCTCCGGGGCCGAGGTGGAGCACGAGGGGAAAAGGCCGTCTTTGTGCTCTCCACGGCACGTAGCTGAGGTCCGTAAACAAGAGCTTGTCACCGGTAAAGTGTTGGCTCTGACGCGTCATTGCGAGTGATGTCACTGGTGATTTTCCACCTTGGCCGTACAGCGCGGTCGGTGTTGTGGACTCCGTAAACTTTGCATTGTCACTCTCGGCAGAGGTTTTGACGCCTAACCTGGATCTCAAGCCCGCACCCTAGTTACACCCAGAGTTTCCAGGTGACCGTGTGTTTATGCTGTCTGCTGTAACGGCTGGTTGACCCAGCACACTGAGCTAATAGAGCAGAGCAGAAAGAGTCTAATACACTGTCTGACTCACACCAGCCTGCGCTCCTACACATCTACACAAATGCATGTCAGTTTATCATATACCAGGGCTTTTTTTACTCAATTTGTCAGAATGGGTTTATTTTTGAACTACGTATTATGTATAGGTAACACTTAATTTTGATGGACCACTTTAGACATTTTAACTTTGCAGCTACATATCAACTAACTCTCATTAGAGTAGACCAATGAGAGTTAGTTTATATTGTTGCTAAGTTACTTATAGTTTGTAGAAGGTCTCAAGTGGACCATTTAATGTCGTCTACAAACAAAAAGCTACTGCATTGAGAATGTCCAGTGATAGTACTAAGATTTATCTTTTGTGACAACATGCCCCGTACACTACCAATCAAAATGTTTGAGGATTTTTTTAAAAGGCTGCATTTACTTGATCACATATTTTGAAATATTATTACAATTTAAAATAACTATTATAAAATTTCTAATCAAATACTTTAACATGTAATTTAATCCTGTGATCAGAGCTGAATTTTTAGCATCATTACACCAGTCTTGAGTGTCACATTATCCTTCATAATCTAATCATCTGATTCTAATGAGCTGATTTGCTGCTAAAGAAACATTTCTTACTATTATCAATGTTTAAAACAGTTGCTGCTTTATATTTTTTTCCCCCGAAAACCGTGATACATTTTTGTTTTCAGGATTCTTTGATGAATAGAACGTTCAAAAGAACAGCATGTATTTGAAATATAATATTTTGTTACATTATAAATCTCTTTACTGGCACTTTTGATAAATTGTATGCATCCTTGCTGATAAGGGTTAATTGCTAAGAGTTAACTATAGTATTATATAGAGTTTAAAGGACAGCATTTTACAAGTAGCTAATACAAGAGATGATTACAAGAAATATCCAAATGTACATTTGGATGTACAATCTCCACTCGACCACTTAATATTTGTGCTATTGTGTAACATATAGATATTTGGTGTCTATGGGCTATATTTATACTTACTGTGCCACTTCTTTTTTTCACTCACAGATTTGAGCTTGTTGTTTGGTTCTGGCCTGGCACCTCTGATCACATGACCATAAAGCTGTCAGTATCAGCAGCCGCCTCTGGACTTACACAGTGCTAATCCCCGTTAAAAGCCACACTTCCACAGCCTTCCACTCTTCTGCTCTAAACATGCTTGTTTACCTGCTGGATAAGCCAATTTTATACCAATGAGATCAGCACCTCACATCCACAGGTCATTCAGCACCCTTTATTTACTCCTAATTGTGTCTACCTGCCCCTAATTATTGCTATAAAGTGCGTCAGGTTCTCGCAGTGCATTTACTAGCTTCACAAATGATGTGAAACTTTGCTTTATTCAGTAGGAACGTCGTTGTCTGAGGTTGTTAAAATAGGAAATGTGTTTCCACAGGTTACAGGCTTCTGCTGTTGGTGAGGTCAAAGTGTGATACAGGCCTGCACTTTACATAATGTCATTGTTTAAGTTAGATGTAGACCAGATATTTAAGTCATTATGTGAATAAGTAAATATAGATGTAATCAACGAACTTGTCAATCAAGCAGTAAGTGCAAAATGTAAATGATTTCAGTAAACTCTGCGTAAACTCAAAACACTTTTACCATAGTGCATGATTTGTAAACGAATACATTTTGATGGTTTCATCACATAAGCAGCTCCATATATTTGGCTTTTCTCATGTAGTAAACTTGCCCGGGCGCTCACCTGGTACAGCATTGCACTCGTGATGTAAAGTGCTCTAGTAAGTCCTGTGAAGCACGAGTCACAATAAAAGAGCTAGAATACTTGATTGTTTCAGAAAATGCATTTTTATCGCACCTTTGCTTTTGTTAACGCTATCAGTTAGGTTTAGTGTAGGTGCTATATTATTTTAAGGTAAAAAAATAAAAATAAAACATTGACAGACACATGCTTTTAGTACCACTCACTGTATATTTCAGCCTGAAAGTTTTGTGAAATATGCAAGAAACAACATCATATAATTAGCAGAAATGTTGCCACAAGCATGTTTTCCCAATAAGCCTGGGTTGATTTTTTTAATATACCTGCTTGTCAATCACAGTGGTTGGTTGCTCTTTCAGCTATATGACCATTAGTGCAAGACCAGAGTGTTACACATGCACAAACAAATAATTGTGATACTTGTTTTATATGTATTTTGCTGCACATACATCTAAGACTCAAGGTATAGTGATATTTGCCAATAAGTCACCACATTAATAAAGCCCACTGTGAGTCTTGTAGTGTTGGTCCTGTCAATCTCTCTCACTCTGGCGATTCCTCTGTTGCATGTCAGGCAATGTTTCCATAGTCTGAAAATGCAGTGCCAAACCAAACTGCCCGGTCCAGGCACAGTGATTTGTGGCAAGACACACACACACACACACACACACACACACACACACACACACACACACACACACACACACACACACACACACACACACACACACACACACACACACACACACACACACCCCCACACACACACACACACACCCCCACACACACACACACACACAACCCCCCCCCCCCCCACACACACACACACACACAACCCCCCCCCCACACACACACACACACACACACAACCCCCCCCCCCCCCACACACACACACACACAACCCCCCCCCCCCCCCACACACACACACACACACTCCTCCATCGGACAGGCGGCCACACTGAAAGAAATGCATGGGCTAGAGATGTGCACAACTACATATATATATATATATATATATATATATTTTTTTTTTTTTTTTAATTGACTAGTCAGTAGTTGTCTGAACAGTCTTGAAGGGAGAGTTCACCCAGAAATGAAAATTGTCATTTGCTCACCCGCATGTCATTCCAAATCTGTAAGACTGGCATTCGTCTGTGGAACAAAAAAATAATATTTTGAAGAATGTTGGGGTCCAAAACAACACTGAACCCCATTGATTTTCGTTTTATAAATGACCAAATAAACAGAGATTCTCAAAATATCTCCTTTTGTGTTCCACAGAATAAGTAACTCATGTAGGTTAGTAAACGATAACAGAATATTTATATTTGAGTAAACAATCGCTTTAAGCCCTTTATAACTATAGGACTGGTTTTTGGTTCATCACTGAGTTTCTTGTATCTTATTTCAGTAAACTTGCTAAACAGAGATACAATGTGATTACATTCAAACTTGCATCATTTTCACCATTCTAAAGGTCCTTGCACACAGAGGCCGAAATTTTCAAATGCTTTCAGGGTTTTTTCTGCATAGAGAATTACGAGGTGGCCGTCTCTGTCAAATTTCGTGCCGCCTCCGTCTCTCGACAAAACTCGGACAGGCAGTCACGTCACATGCTCAGATACCCTTTTTCCACCTGACGGTTCTTTTGCGGGTTCCTGGGCACAGCCTGTTTCCATTCTCAAACCGTAGGCCTATAGTTTGCTGATAGCTACTATGCGGAATCGCGGATAATCCGTAAGTCGAGCGGGCCAGACGGGCCAAGTAATAAAAAAAGAACATTCCAATTAGTCGAGGGTGGATGACAGATGAATCGTTGAGTTTAATAAAGACATGGAACTCTCATCACGGTAAAACGCAATGAACGTGCGTCACTCTACTTTCGTTTTAAACAACGTAATTCTCTTCAGGGAAAACCAATAAAGGAAAACATATCAGGGCTCGACATTAACGCTTGTCCGGGGTACGTGTGTTTTTTTGAAGGGACAAGTGAAAGAGAATTTTACTTACCCAACCAGACAAATGCCCTGATTAAAACGTCAATATCAAAAAAATAACTAGGGAATCACTGAAAACGTGAGGATGATTCTCATTTTATTTCATTTAATGTAATTGGCGATTGATAACCTAGTTGATGAGTTTTATTCTCATATATTTATATTTTTATTTTTTATTCTTATAATTTGTAGTATTATGTTTCATGTTGTATTTGTATATGTCCACTGGAAGCCTCAGTACCAAAACAAATTCATTCATATACTGCCTCATTCTGAATAAATCAGCCTTTGAACAAATCGTATGAATGATTGACTCAATGACTCATTCATTAAGACGGTCACCTGCCGCCACCTACTGGTGGTTTAGTTTCAAAGCATTATTTTTAACATTTCTTATTTGTATATTCAAAAAAAATATTTAAAACAATCTCATAATCTCGTTTAATACAGTTGTAATTTTTTCAATATAAATGATTTAATTTGATTGTTAACAGCCTTATAGTGTCTTATTATTCTAATTGAATGCATTGATCAAATTTCAGAATTTGAAATGAAAGATGGAGGATACATTTAATAAAATTAGGGAAAGAATGTAGCTTGGCTAACGTCAGACTTAGCCTCCTTGAGACGTGGGTCTGGGAACCACATGTTCATTTTCTCGTATTTGAGGTGTGGTTTACGAATGCCAGAGCCGTTTATTGTATGCTACGAATGTCTATCAAATGTGCCTGTACGTAGCTCATAGCCAATCGTTTCAATTATACCAGATGACGTATGTAGAGCGACAGAATTTAGACGAGGAAGAAGACATTGGGTCAGAGATTTATGTGTACACGATAGTTCAGCGACTTTTGCCATTTGTGCAAGACAAACATGAGGATAGAAGGTATATATGGACAGTCTACAGACATGTTTTTATCGAAAAAACCACTGAGTCGTCATCGTCTTGCTGCTCCCTCCCCGTTCTGTGATTGGTCCCCTCGCTGAGGCGAAAATCTGGTCCATGGAATCCAGGCTTCCTAGCAGCGTGAATAAAATTGCGCTGCGCACAAGGCATCATAGGAAAACCCAAGCTAGAAAGAATGCCCTTTATAAAGGTAAAAAAATTATTCTGACAAGAGAGTTTTCCAACAGTGATGTCAAGTCAAGTCAAGTCATCCTCATTTATATAGCGCTTTTAAACAATGTAGATTGTTTCAAAGCAGCTTTACAGAGATAAACATATAATTTAAGGAAACAGAGATTGGTTTGGTTTTATAGTGGTTCTTGAAAAATGTTTTTTCTAGCTAAAGTTAGTTTTGATTGATTCACTTCCGTCTAAATGATCATTTGTTATTAAATTAGGGGCCGCTAAGACGACACCGTTCTCACTAAACAGACTTTAAACGTGAACCTGTGATAGGCGCTGATGGCGTTCACATGCGCATTAAGAATTGATTCTATAGTTATGTGCATTTGAATATGTGCGCAGGTTTGTAATTCCTTACAAACCATGCCTAAACAAACTACTTGTCTTGTCTATAAATTTTGATGCAGAATTTTATTTTATCTTATCACTTTGGGTAGGTACGCGAACCAAAAAATTCCACAACGCTTTATCTGTAGAGTGGTATAGGGATCCTCCATAGGGAGAGGCTAGTTGGCACTTCAGCACTGCATTGTCATCAGGTCCAGGCGAAAGTCTTAAAATGTCTGCATTGGCTACCTGTGCATTTTAGAATCGAGTTCAAAAATCTTTTATTTATCTTTAAATCCGTAAATAATCTGGCACCGAGCTATTTGTCTGAGCTACTCTGTCCACACAACCCCACACGAAACCTGAGGTCTGGTGATCAGAGACTTCTGTCCCCAGATCTCGGTTAAAGAATAGAGGGGACAGAGCCTTTGCTGTTGCTGGCCCTAGGCTGTGGAACAGTTTTCCGGTTTACATCAGAGCTGCTCAATCGGTAACTGTTTTTAAATCCTCTCTTAAAACCTATTTTTTTTCTTTAGCTTTTAATTCAATGTGAGCTTCTGTCATGAATTTGTGGTTTGTCTTTGTTCTTTATCTTGTGTATTGTTCAGCACTTTGGTCAGCCCTGTTTGCTGTTTTTAAATGTGCTATATAGATAAATACAAACTTGAAAACTTGAAAGTCCTTCGTCAGATCTGGAAACGGCCTGGATCCGGCAGGCTTCGGGAAAACCTTGGGATAAACAAAGACACTAAAATTAGCGTAGATGCCATTCTTCTTATGATGTAACGAGTACATCATTATTTAAGGGAAGTGTTCCAAGTTCCGGCTGACCTAATCTAAGCAGCCTAATATTGAATTATAGAAGTCTATAGAGTGTTATGTGAATGCTAGGTCAAAGAGATGTGTTTTTAGTCTAGCTTTGAACTGACAGACTGTGTCTGCTTCCCAGACAATGTTAGGAAGATTGTTCCAAAGTTTTGGTGCTAAATAGGAAAAGGATCTACCGCCAGCAGTCGATTTAGATATTCTAGGTATTATCAACTGGCCAGAACTTTGAGATCGCAATAGACGTTATGGACTATAATGCGTTAAGAGCTCGCTCAAGTACTGGGGAGCCAAACCATTTAGTGCTTTGTAAGTAATCAGCAATATTTTAAAATGTATACGATGTTTAATAGGGAGCCAATGCAGTGTTGACAGAACCGGGCTAATATGGTCGTACTTCCTGGTTCTGGTAAGAACTCTAGCGGCTGCGTTTTGAACTAGCTGTAGTTTGTTTATTTAGCGTGCAGGGCAACCACCCAGTAGAGCATTACAATAATCTAGCCTTGATGTCATGAACGCATGAACTAGTTGTTCTGCATTTGTCAATGAGAGCATATGACGTAATTTAGATATATTTTTAAGATGGAAAAATGCGGTTTTACAGACACTAGACACGTGACTTTCAAATGAAAGATTGGTATCAAAGAGCACACCCAGGTTCCTAGCTGCCGAAGACTTAACAGAGCAGCCATCAAGTGTTAGACGGTATTCTAGGTTATTACGTGTCGAAGTTTTCTGTCCAATAATTAGAATCTCTGTTTTTTCAGAATTTAGTAGTAGGAAATTAATAGTCATCCAATCAACTATGCATTCCGATAATTTTGTGAATTGGTGAGTTTCGTTAGGTTTGGAAGAAATATAGAGTTGAGTATCATCAGCATAACAGTGAAAGCTAATTCCATGTTTCCTAATGATATCTCCTAAAGGTAGCATGTACAGAGTGAACAGCAGCGGTCCTAATACTGAGCCTTGAGGTACACCATACTGAACTTGTGATAAGACATCTCTTCATTTACTGCTACAAACTGATAGTGGTCTGATAAATATGATTTAAACCATGCTAATGCAATTCCACTAATGCCAACATAGTTTTCTAGTCTATTTAAGAGAATGTTGTGGTCAATGGTGTCAAATGCAGCACTAAGATCAAGTAACACTAATAGAGAGATACAACCACGATCGGATGATAAGAGCAAATCATTTGTGACTCTAATGAGAGCTGTCTCAGTGCTAATCCTCACTGGAAATCCTCGCAGATACCATTTCTTTCAAGAAAGGAACATAGTTGTGAGGATACTGCCTTTTCTAGTATCTTTGACAGAAAAGGTAGATTTGAGATCGGCCTGTAATTGACTAATTCTGTAGGATCAAGTTGCTTTTTTTTAACAAGCGGTTTAATCATAGCCAGCTTAAAGGTTTTTGGTACGTATCCTAGAGACAAAGACGAATTAATGATGTTAAGAAGAGGATCTATGACTTCTGGAAGCATCTCTTTCAGTAGTTCAGTCAGTATAGGGTCTAACATACATGTTGTCGATTTAGATGAATTAACGAGTTTGCAAAATTCTTCCTCTCCTATGGCAACAAATGAATCAAATTTTACCTCAGGGAGACTATAATGCACTCCCTGATGTGATGCTGTAGTAGACGGTTGCATAGTCCCTAATATTATCAATCTTATAAGTGAAGAAGTTCATAAAGTCATTACTGCTGTGTTTCTTGGAAACTTCTGGGCTTGAAGCTTTCTTTTTCGTTAGTGTAGCCACTTTTTCAAATAAATACCTTGGATTATGTTTATTTTCTTTTAATAAGGTTGAAAAATAAGCAGATCTAGCAGCTTTTAAAGCCTCTCTGTAAGCAATCGAGCTCTCCTTCCATGAAATCCGAAATACCTCTAGTTTTGTTTTCTTCCAGTTGCGCTCCATTTTCCTGGCTGCTCTCTTAAGGGCCCGGGTGTGCTCGTTGTACCACGGCGTTGGACTAGTTTCTTTAATCTTCATTAAGCGCAACGGAGCAACTGTGTCTAACGTGCTGGAAAGGAGAGAGTTAAAAGTTTCTGTTGCAATATCAAGTTCTTCTAAGCTATCTGGGATGCTGAGACGATGAAACTGATTAGGAAGATTATTGATAAAGCAATCTTTAGTGGCATAAGTGATAGGTCCAACATACTTGTAACACGGAGTTGGCTTTGCAGCCTTGGCTAAATGTAATTTACATGAGACTAGATAATGATCTGAGATGTCGTCGCTCTGCTGCAGAATTTCAACAGCATCAACATTGATTCCATGTGATAATATTAGATCTAGACTATGATTACGACAATGAGTAGGTCCTGAAACGTGTTGTCTAACTACAATAGAGTTAAGAATGTCTTTAAATGCCAATCCCATTGCATCTTTTCCATTATCTACGTGTATATTAAAATCACCAACAATTAGGACTTTATCTGCAGTCAATACTAATTCTGATAGAAAGTCAGCAAATTCTTTGATAAAATCTTTATGGTGCCCTGGTGGCCTGTATACAGTTGCCAGCAGAATTCTCAAACCTGATTTATCGTTTACATTATATATTTTTACATTAAGCACCAACACTTCAAAAGAAGTATATTTAAAAGTAGATTTTTTAGTGGTTTTGAAAATATTACTATACATTACAGCAACACCTCCCCCTTTGCCTTTCAGGCGAGGTTCATGTTTATAACAGTAATCAGGGGGGGTGGACTCATTTAAAGTAATGTAATCGTCTGGTTTTAGCCAGGTTTCTGTCATACACAGCACATCTAGGTTATAATCTGAAATCCTATCATTAACTATGAGCGCTTTTGAAGTAAGGGATCAAATATTCAGCAACCCAAGCTTTATCGTTTGCTCATCTGTATCATATCTATTTTTTATTTGTTGAATATCAATTACATTTTTAACCTTAGATCGGTTTGGAGTTTTTTTGGATTTCCAAATTCGGGGAACAGACACAGTCTCTATATGATGATATCTAGGTGAAAGAGGCTCTATGTGATGGGATTTATCTGACCTTGGTGACGCGAGTTTGTCTGCTTCCTGACCTGAGCCCCAGATTGTCATGTTTTGTCTCTAAGACTATGAGCCAAATTACTAGAGAGAAGAGCAGCACCATCCCAGGAGGGATGAATACCATCTCTTTTCAACAGGTCAGGTTTGCCCCAAAAACTTCTCCAATTGTCTATGAATTCTATATTATTTTGCGGACACCACTTAGACAGCCAGCCATTGAGTGATGACAATCTGCTGACTATCTCATCACTCCTTCAAACCGGAAGGGGCCCAGAGCAAATTACTGTGCCTGGCATCGAGTTCAAACACCTCTTTAATATTAATTTTGGTGATCTCCGACTGGCGGAGTCGAACATCATTAGTGCCGACGTGAATAACAATCTTAGAGAATTTACGATTAGCATTAGCCAGCACTTTTAAATTTGCTTTGATGTCAGGCGCTCTGGCTCCCGGCAAACATGTGACTATGTTGGCTGGTGTCCCTATTTTCACTTTCCGTGTAATAGAATCGCCAATTACCAGGGCACAATCAACAGAATTCTCAGTGGGTGTTTCACTGAGTGGGGCAAATCGATTTGTTGTGGTAATCAGAATGGAAGAGTGGTTTTTTGATCCGCGACTAGAGCGATCCCTCACTGTCACCCATCTGCCTGGCTGCACAGGCAATAATTCAGCCGGAACCGAATCATGTAAAGAGTTCACTATGCTAGGTGCATCCAAAATAGAAACTCTAGCACACTTACTATCCTCAATTAAAGTTATGATGCGTGTTTCTAATTCTGAAATCTTCTCTGTCAGCCTGACTGTTTCCTTGCATTTGTCACATATAAACCCTATATTGCTGACGGGGAAGGCTATGCTAAACATGTAACATGAAGTGCAGGTGACAATAACAGGACAAGACATTACTCACCGTGTTTGTTGACTGATTGTTGACACCTGGGCTTTTTATGAACTCAGAAGCGCGTGCGCGGACGAGAGAAAAATAAATAAATAACTGAGCGCACGGGTGGCGGGTGAAATGGTAGTAAATGATGGTTCAAAACAGAAAGAAATAATGTAATGAAACATTGACAAAAAAATTCAAACAATTTAAGTTTGAAGGGAGTAAAGCCTCTTTTAAGGCTATAAAAGAAATGTAATTTTGCCAAAAAAGAACTTTTTGTTAATTTTAAATCTGCCTACTTCAGTGTGATATCTTACCATATTATCATGCATAACACTGAGAATTCGAATAATTGTAAGGTGATGATCAGGTGCAGATATCTAAATCAATGAATATCACATAGGTTCGGGTTGTTGGCGGGTGGATTATTTATTTTTAACAGCATATTCGGGTGACTCAAAGTGCACCCCCCTAGAGGTACAGAGGTCCGGTACAAATTTAATTATCTTATTATTAAAATACATACATGTTCAGGATTTTACCACCTCCGCCTTATTTTGAGCCAGGAAAAACCCTTGCTTTAATTTTGTATCCATTATTCAGTGGCTTTGAATTGTCAAAAACCCTCTCAAAATGTTTGCTACCGATGCGAAAAACACAAAAAATCTAACCCGATCCGAATTTTCTTATGACAGACTAAAGTTTTGAGGCAGTGTGTAAATGTGATTGCCACAATGTGAGGTAATATTTATTTATTTGACTCAGTGTGCAAGGACCTTAATTCTTGGGTATCTGGACTCTGGGTATGTTTGCCAGGATTACTCTACTAAATCTGTTGTTCATCCATAACACTTTACCACAAGTTCCAGTTCAGTCTTTTTCTGAGCATTATGTTCTTTGCTTTCCAACACATCATCTCTCTTCTTTCTGTAGCCTACGTCTGCCATGGCCGTGGTAAATTCATTAGCAACGCTACCGCCACAGGAACTCGGCCCATAACAGTCCCTTGGGACAAATTAGTGTATAGATTTGTACATTGGGAGGATAAATCATGAAATGTGCTATTCAGACCACAGACTGTTCCAATTTAGTTATTAGTTTTACCACCGGCCAGAGACTTCTTCTGCACTAATTGAACAAACCAGCCCGAACCCTCAGACACACCCTCTTTTGTTCCTTTCAGCAGTAAAGATAAGCGCTCTGTCTTTTTCTACTCCGTATCAGATTCCACCGTGCCAGAATGAGGGTTTTTAGACATAAATCAACTGAAATGGTCTTGTTAAACCCATGGGTAAGAGCCACCTACTGACCAGAAGGTCGGCGAGGGGCTTGTGCAGGTCTAATGTCTCAGTTTTGACATTATTGAACATTCTGATATGAGATATTACTATCCACTAACAAGAATGGCTTATATAGCGGCTGCCGCTCACTAGGAGCTAATTACGATGATGGCTTACCTATTCCTTCCTCATTCATCATGCAATCAATGCAGTTTGCCACAAGGAAACGTTCCCTAGATTGCTAGCGCAAGCACATGCACTCCACAGTAGACTTACATTAATTATTATTTTCTTCTTGCCTAGTAAAAATATATGAAGAACTGACCGTGGTGAACGCTAATAGCTTGTGTCATTTCCCTCATAAAGAAGCATTTCTTCAATTCATCTGGAACTGTTATTCTACAGCGATGGGCACTTATGAAAATGTTATGGCAATATAGCAGCGGATTAGGTGTCGGGCTGAACACTGGCCAAGGTAGGGGCAAAGAGAGAAGTCTCTTTAGCGCTGCCGTTTAGCTATTGGGAGTCCAAACCAGAGTAAAAATGTGATCAAAATGAACAAGAATGGCTCTTTCATTTCAGCTCATTCCTCTCTCGCTGTGTTACATTTGTCTCAATCGCTCTCTTTTCGCCCTCTCACACTACATCTACACCCTTCCCCTGTTCTCTTGGTCCTCTATGCGTGGCCATAAGCCACATGGTGGAGTTATGGATTTAGAAATCACTCTCTCCATCCCTCCAGCCCTCCCTGTCCGTTCGGTGTGGAAAAAAAAGTGCCAGACTATCAGACTCCAGTAGCACAAGGCCACTACTGAGTCAAAGAGGCCCTCTGCTTCTGGGCCAGTGAGGTAGGGGAGACTCTGACCACCCTCAGCCTCACACCACCACCACCTATACACTCTTCCTCAGCTCTGGAAACAAACACACACACGCACATCCACCCGGACGCACACGCACTTCCACATCGGACACACACGTATACGTAAACATGCGTGCTTCCAAACTACGAGTGTACAGAACACACCTGCCGATTCTCCAGACAGCGGCTGTACTGTGTGTGAAAAGATTTCCTTTAATTAGCCCATGCCAACAGCCGGGAGATGCAGGGGAGGTCTGTGAGAAGCGTTGGATGAGTTTTGATTTAATCGTCTGGTCAGGGTTGGGAAAGTTCACTTTCTACAAGAACTAGTTCAAAGTTCAGTTCACAAATTTTAAAATGAACTAGTTCAGTTCATAGTTCATACTTCAAAATTTTGTACTAGTTCATAGTTCTTTCTTTCCATTTGTTGCTGCGAGCTATTATTTTTCAAAATTATTGCCACAGCCCATATAGTGCCACAGACAGTAATTATTTTATCGGCGGGCAAAGTTTGCACAGAAATGTAAGATTTTTCACATCCTCACCAACCTTGTCATAAAACTCGTTTAAAAGATCATACGACACCTCCTTGCTGCTTTTTGTTTTGATGACGCATACGGCGGTGCGACACTGGTGGCTGGTGTTGCCAGATTGGGTGTTTCTTTCGGCTACATATTAAGGCCTGTTTACGGTGTGTTTTAGCAGTGTTTTCGACTGAAAGGCTCTATAGAAATCTGGCACCCTATTGAACGAAATTAAACTGAGAGAGCTGCAGTTCATAGACACCAGAATGAACGAGTTCACAGTAACGTTTATCAGGCAGTAATGCTATCGTTCAATGAACGCGTTCAGCCACAAAACTCCTTATGGTGTTTTTGTTTGCACTATTGTTCCTCGTGGACCTTTGAGGGCATTCCCATAAGATTCCAGCTCTTTTTACAGGACAATTTGTACAGTGTCAGAAAAAATGCCTTTAGGGCAATTCTAGTCCTCAAAGGCCAACATCCTACAGAGTTTCGCCCCAACTTGTTTCATGCCATACTAATCCTAAAGACCTTGATTAAATGATTTAGGTGTGTTTTATTAGGATTGAACCTAAAATCTGCAGGACAGTGACCCTGGACACCCCTGCCATAGGGGTACAACAGCTTGTCACTAGGGCAGCACCCTTAAGGGACAACTTTGTACATTATTTACCCCTAAATGTGCATGTTAGTACCATAATAATATGTACCCTTAAACCCAAATTATATTATTGCGTTTTTCATGGGTACGCTAGGACAATGTTTCTTAACTCCAGCCCTTAGGACCACTCACAGAAGTGTCTCGTTATTTAATACACTAACAAGCTGACTTGTTAAATCAGAGGTGTTTTAATTAGTGAGACCCCTAAACAATTCTGGGAAGTTGGTCTCCAGAACTGGAGTTAAGAAAGACTGTTATAGGGAATGCATACAGTATCCATGTGATGTAACTTTAGTCATCAGCATCAGCACCTGATGTTTCTAACTACACATACTCTGTATGCGCAGCTCACATGCGATTTGATTTTTTTTGCATTAATTAGTTTTGTGTGTGTGTGTGTGGGGGGGGCATAAAAGATGCATGTAAATCTAGTTTTAACATGTACACTTTTTTTCATCCTTCTGCTGCAGACACTGAAACTTTCTGGTGCGCATGTGTCGACCACATGTGTTTGTGCATGCTACCAAATGGAGTACACATTGCAAGGTTATGCATTCGACTGTGCAAAGTATACTTTATCTAAGGCTCTAAGGTACTACTATAAACCTTGTAGGGGTAAATAAGCTAAATTGTTGTTCCTTTAAGGGTTCTGCCCCAGTGACAAGCCGTTGTACTGCTAACGGTACAGTTTTTTGTGTATGTATGTATGTGCCTTTTCTTTAGTTTGTTTACAATACCTGTTTTGCCTCACATGAAGCATATACATTTATAGAGCATGTCTATGCATTATATGTATGTGTGAACATGTTACCTACGTAGTAAAATACTCCATGAAGCGTGGGGAACAGGATGTGTCGGGCATGTGTCAAAACTTGACCCGTATGATGTAGCTGGCACTTACGCTAGCTCCCAACAAACCTCAGCCGTGCTTTAGAGATTTGCAGCGTTTGCCACTGAACTCAGCAGGCCGTGATTGTTTTCTCATCAAACCTGGCTTATTTTCATGTGAGGTTGCCTCTTGCATACGTGTGATTATTTACTGAATGGAAGTCTTTTACTATGCGGCTAAAGTGCCACACGTCGCATTATGAGACTCTTCACTGATTGGCCGTCTGGGAAACGTTGGGACATGTTACGGCACGGTGCAAGGGTTGAGTTACACCGCAATTAGTGCAACTGGTAGGACTAGGAGTGAGAAAAATGACATGGTTAGTGTTTACAGATGGGGGTGAATAGGGGATGACAAGGAAAGGAAGACGTGTTTGCTGTCACAGACTGTATAAGTATCAGTCTTGGGGGGTGATTAACTAAAACTAGCAGTTTTTCAGTAGCTTCTTTTAAGGCAGTCTGAGTCTGAAATCAGTAAAGCTTAAACAGACGCATGTTATACAACAGAATGCATGCTACTAAGCGTTTTACAGAAGAATGAACTGGTTTCTAAATGGTAGCCTTTCCAGCAGTGTGGCGAAATGCACACTAATAAGCTAACTGTTATTAACTGCAATGTTAAAAGCTGTTTTCAAAACAGTGAACTAAAGTTTTTCCAGTAACAGTTGTTTTTGTGCAAATTGTCTCCGCTAACTACTTTCTTTGGCTCTTTCTATGCTAATAAAATGGACACCTCCATGACACATTTTTCTATTATTCTGGTATTATTTCCTGAATTTTAACCAACGGCAGTCTCATCATTACCATCTTCCCATCTCCCGGCCACACACACACACACACACACACACACATTTACCCTTCCAGGAAAGGTAAGGGAGATGCCGTCTCGTTTCCCGTACAGCTGTAACCTCAAAAGGTGATCCATTATAATGTTTATCATTCTTTTCTGGGAAACAGGTTATAAAAGAGTAGTCTGCATGCTCTGTTTATTGACACACTGATTCTCAGCGTTAAGTGTAGCCTGACGCAGTGCTGTAAGAATGATCAGTGTCCACCTAAAGACTCCCATTAAGCTATCTAGTGTTTTCCACATACACCTGATCCGGGATCAGCCATGCCAATACACTCAATTACCCAGCGTGAATCAGCACAGGTTCCCAAACGGACTCAGTTAGTGGAGCTGAGGGGTGTTGTAGTTGTTTAGGGCTGGTCCCTGCCTTCAGCCACACTCTCCACAGCAGAAACTTCTATTAAAAGAGCTACTGAGAATAGATTGTTTGAGTTTGTCAGACATGTGTTTGTCTTTCCTGTTCGTAAATCAAAGGCGTCTGGTGTCCGACGTCAAAAAAGGATATTTTTCCAAAATTAGGGAAAACATCGTAGTGAAATGGAGAGTTTCTTTTGGGGATGAGTGTTTTTATCCAATATTTTTGAATATGTCAAACCAGAGTGCTTGGACTAAAATATATTGCATATAAAAATTTTAAATAAATCATGCCATTGATACGGTACAAAATCATGTTTACACACCTAGTAGCCATCAAATAGCAACCGCAATGCAATGCTTGGTTTCAATAAGCATACAAATCTAACTTTAAAATGGCAACCCATAATTTCTATAATTACCAGGTACTGGTCGTACAACAAACCTGTACAAATAACAACACACCCAAGATTCTCTGCAATGACTTAAAATATGACATTGCACACACTTCATTGGTACATGAGAGAGAGAGAGAGAGAGAGAGAGAGAGAGAGAGAGAGAGAGAGAGAGAGAGAGAGAGAGAGAGAGAGAGAGAGAGAGAGAGAGAGAGAGAGAGAGAGAGAGAGAGAGAGAGAGAGAGAGAGTGTCCTGGTATACTCTACAAAATGTCCCCACAAGGATGGCAATATCAGAAATCCTTGTCCTTGTGGGGAGATTTTCTGGTCCCTAAATGGAAAATAGCTTATTAAGAGATGTTTTGTGAAAATGCAGAATGTTTTCTGTGATGGGTGGGGTTGGGGACAGAATATATAATTTGTACTGTATAAAAATCAGCAGCAGGACCAACTTTACCCAGAATTGTACATTGTCATCAAGAATACCCGAATATCTGCCTTTTTAGTTGTGTTTGTTTAGCTCTTTGTTTTATCTGAATGATCCTTCAGTTGTCCGGATTGGTGAGGACAGACAGCCGCTGTTTCTCTCCTGGATAAACTACACTGTTAGAAAGGCAGGAGCCTTGGACAGTTTCCTGATTAAATCTCTCGTTAATAAAGAATGTTTAGTCTTTCCTGAAAAACTCTTATGAGATGATGAACCGTGCATAGGAACAGACCAGCTTAAGTTTTGCCGTCAATTTAAAATTTATTACAAACTACAAATGTTTTGCCTACTTTTAGCTTTCCCTCATTAATGAGTGTAATCATGCCAGGATTTCAAACAGTAAAATCACATGGATATAGGACTTGGACTGCAATGGTCTATTAAGGACAGGTGTAAATGGTTTAAATTTATGTGGTTACGGGTTAAGCAGAGGACATATGTTTAGTCTTTACTGAAAAAAAAAACCTTATGAGAAGACGATCTGTGTGTGGACAGAGGCCAGCAAAATTTTTTGCTGTCAAATAGAAATTTATTGCTTAATATGAAACTTCTGCCAGGTTAAGCACAGGACATGTCGTGCCATGCCACGTGTTTATCACAAAATGCATAAAGAAAGATTGTCGTGTTCTGATGATATAGCTCGATGTTGGATGTTTAATGGTTCATGCTGATGTCTATTTATTTGTTTATTTATTTATTTTTTACATTTACATCACCTTTGCAGTCATCTAACACTCACTTAAAGTTAATTGGTAACACTATTCAATAATGTGCCATTTGTTAACATTAATATGTTAGTTAGCATAACCTAACAATGAAAAATACTTCAAAAGCATTTAATTAATCATAATGTTAATTTCAACATTTACTTATACATTATTAAAATCAAGTGTTGTATCTGTTAATATTATTTAATGAACCTGAGCTAACAATGAGTTGTAATTCTATTAACTTACGTTAACAAAGATTATTAAAAACAGATTATTTGATAATGCATTAACTAATATTATCAGTTATGTTCTAAAACTACGAATTTAATACACTGAGCAAATTTAAAAATGAATATGCATTTTTCACCCATACTGAACAATGTAAAACTGGCCAAATTTTCTTGTAGCTTTAAAAAAGTTTTTAAGTGTTTTATTTTGAATGTATGTAGACAAAATTGTATTGTTAAATGTCAACCATTTCAATGAAAAAAATATATATATATATAATCATGATTTATCGACTTTTTTTGCTTTTGTCAAATCATCTTAGATTAATGTTGTTCAGATAACATATATTTAGTTTCTGTGTATTAACTGCAAATAACCAGGTTCCTTACTTTAATTTAAACCAATGCATCATTTTACAGTGTTATTGGTTGCATTGCAATTGAACTAAAACAACCTAAACACACAGAAAAGAAGTTGCTGCCTATTTTCACACATGTATGAAAAAGTGTCTTAATAATAATTCACTATCTGTAAACTGCTGGCTTCTCTCTGCCTTAAACAAACAGAAGACGTCGTTCACGTCACGTCTTGCCAGTAGCCGTCACCATAATTCGGGCCGCCTTTCACAAACGGCTGGTATTGAATTCTCCCAATGGGGACAGCTTACGAAAAGGACCATTGCCAACAATGTCTAGTGAGTGCAAATGTTTATTTAAAAAGTTATGTTTGAGTATTGATTTGATTTCTCTCTCCTCCTGTACTTGGCTGAATGACTCCGTCTGTCCATCACGCTTTTCAGCGCCAGGCTGGTCTCATTATGGTCCTCTCCGTCCCAGACAGCAATGATAAGAGAGACACAATGTTGGACCGGCCAAGAAAAACACTTTAGACCCTGAGCTGGTTTCACGCTGGAACCTGGATATAAAATATCTCACCTTTGCGAGGAGAAAGAAATGAACAGAAAACATCATTATCCGACATAATGCCCCCCCCCCCCTGTTTCCATCATCCATAGCTTGTATTTAACTACCAAATGAGGTTACGTTTCATTTGCAGTGAAACAACTCTTCTACAATTCTAATAAAATGTTCTACATTTCTCTTATTATGGTTTCCCGGTGTCTGAGGCCTAGGTACTGTAAATGTCAGGTAGTTCCAGAAGAACCCGCAAACCTTTCGTCCGCTGGCATTACGAGTCGTGCCAAAGAGTCCATCTCATTCTGAAAACCTAGACGCATCAATATACCTCTTCCACATGAGGGCAGGAAAAACCAATTATAAGGGGAAGGGTATGTTTGGAGCTGTCCGGACAATTTTGACAGGTGAACATAAACCATTCCCTCCATGAACTCAGTTTGCTTTGTCAATATAGGAGTATTCATAAGCTCCATGTATTGCGGCAGCGCTGGCTTTTAATTTTGCACTCTTGAGAGATCATAAATACTCGCGTATGATTTCATTATACATTCAAAGTTCATTACATGAAATCGTTTTTTTGTTTGTTTTCTGTGCTGATCTGTGTGTGTGTGTGTGTGTGTGTGGCTATAATTGTGAGGGACAATGTCCTCACTTATATAGTGAAATATTATAACAACCAACTGGTGAGCGGTAGTTAAAAAGGATTATAAATAGCCCAACACAAATGTTTTATTTAGAAGAGGTTGGTTTAGTCCATAGAAAATATCATTAACCTGATATAAAATCAATGGAAGTCTTTGCAATTTCCTTAGTAATACAGTGAAACAAGTGTGTGTGTGTGTGTGTGTGTGTGTGTGTGTGTGTGTGTGTGTTTGTGTGTGTGTGTGTGTGTGTGTGTGTGTGTGTGTGTGTGTGTGTGTGTGTGTGTGTGCGCTTTCATTAATCAAAGATTCATTCCATCGATCCAAAGTGACAGTAAAGACATTTATAATGTTACAAAAGATTCTATTTCAAATAAATGCTGTTCATTTGAGCTTTCTATCCATCAAATAATCCTAAAAAAAGTATCTTTTTCGCACAAATAAAAGTAGCACAGCTGTTTTCAACACTGATAATAATCAAAAATGTTTCTTGAGCAGCAAATCAGAATATTACTCTGAAATATATTTTCAGTATATGTATGTGTGTGTGTGTATGTAACTAAATAGGTTTGCTCGTCAGGTTGATTGTGTAATATCAGAATACACATCTGTACACATCATTAGGAGGGATTTGGGCACAACTTGTTCTTTGCTTTTATGTTTATTTAAGTTTTAGTGGTTGTGTGCCGTTCACAAACTACCTACGTGGTGTGCAGTGCTATTTATACATGTGTTTTCAGAGCTCTGCTCTATCTTCCTCAGGGAGTCTCCAGCTTGTTACAGCTCCTTCTGTTTACTCGTCTGATTCCATGAACGCAAACTCTCCTCATTCTCAATAAACCTTCAAAAGTTTCTGAAAAGAGACAGTCATAAACTGTTGAGGATCTGCATTTGAGCAGATCCTCAACAGGTTATGATTGTCTCTTTTCAGAAACATTAGGCTTAATGCCTGCTTGTGTGAAGAAAGCTGTATTGGAGAAAGATATGCATAGTTCACCCAAAAATGTAAATTCTGTCAGTATTTACTCTCCCTCATGTTCTTCAACCCCGTAAGACCTTCGTTTATATTCAGAACACAAATTAAGATATTTTTGATTACAATTTACAATTTACAATTTTTGGGAGATCTATTTAATGTTAATAAAACAACAAAATCGGTATATTTTCCTGCTTTTTTGTCCTTAGCCAATCACATGCCTGATTCTTCTGGATGTGTAATAAATCGGTCAGCATCAGCCCGCCCCTTTTTCCTAATATGGTGTCTGTGTATATCAAATCAGCGCTCTAGAATCTTTGCTGTGTATGTCTTTGCTGTGTCACTCGTCTCGCACATTGAGCTGGCAATGTTTTACAGATGGTCTGGAAGTGGTAAGTGGGCAAAGCAACAAATCGGCATTGAATTAGTTATCGGATGATATTAAAAGGTAGTGGGATTATTTGTGGTTGACCTGGAAATTTGAACTTGATCAAAAAGTTATGGATTTGATATTAGCTGCATATTCAGAGCATTAACTTGTAACGTTATCGATAGCTAGCCTAGTCTAACCTTCAGAAAACAATTGCCTCAGGTTGTGCCCCCCCAGAATTTTGGCTTGCATGACGCCCCTGTTTGGTTTGGTTGAGTTCCCTTACGAAGGGAACTCAACGATGCGTCCATCGACGCCATGGGAACGCCCCCAGCGTGACTGCGTCTGAAGCATCTATGTCAACTAGTCCAATGGAAAGAATGAGCGTCACGGGCGGGTGACGTCATGACCAGGATATGATAAAAGCACATCCGGTGCAAACCGGCATTAGCTTCTGTTGCCTCAGCAAGCGATCTGTGTCAAACTGTCTGTTATATTTACTGTTGTCTGTCTGATATATATATATTTATGGAAACTAAACAATTGCACAACTCTGTGTTCTCCCTGCTCGCGCTATTTAACGAGTAGGGACACACACGAGCTTTGTGTGATGTGTTTGGGAGTAGAGCATGCGGTATCAGCCTCCGAGGGGGCTGATTGCCAACATTGTGAGAAGCTTTCGCTTCGCATGCTCCGCTCCCGCCTGTCACTTTTCGAGGAAAGTGGCCGGGCTCGCAATTCTCAGGGTGACAGGTCCCGCGTCTGCCGAGGCAGCGCGGAGAATGCATTCCTGTGGATCGCGAATAGGATCTCTTTACGGGGTTGGAGACGGGTCCGCGGATCTTATCTCCTCCCTTTCCACGAGGGATCCAGTGCTCTCTCGCCGGTCTCGGAAGCCCGCGCTGCGGTCTCTTCCGCCCGGGGAGAGAGAGAAATCAATGCTTCAGTGCTCTACCTCCGAGGAGGTAGATGTGCTGGGCATTGAAAGTGACACAATCATGGGGGAAGTGAATTTGCCATCTCTTTCCCCAGCGTATGAGAAATATATATAGCCTATATATATATATATATGATAGTTTATATATTATATATAAAAAATATATATAAAAAATAATAAGCTGGTGGAAGTGTTTACTAAGGCTGTAGATAAATTAAATATTTATGGCCAGCAGAAATAAGGGGGCACTCGTCCTAAAAATAAAATAAATTAAACGAGTTTCCTTCCCTCTATTTTTCCACCTCCATCACGGGGCCTTCCATTTTTCCCGATCTGCACAGCGAGCTGTCTAGATCATGGAAAAAGCCTTTCTCCTCTTGTCTTTTAGCCCCCACATTCATGTATATTCAGATATTTGGGGGTTAAGAGGGTATGGCTATACCCCGGGTAGAACAGACGCTTGCGAGCTATCTGTCTCCCGGTTCAGTATCGTACCTGAAGGCGTCGGCTTCTCTCACTAAACCATTAAAGAAAACTATTTTTTAATCTAGTGGGAAAAGCATATATGGCAGTGGGTCTAGCATGGGCCTGCTTGCACACCATAGCAGTGCTACAAGCATATCAGGCTGACCTGCTGCGGTATTTGGACAGAAGTGAGGGAGTTTGGCCCGATGGGGTTTGAGAACTCCGTCGGGCCACAGATTTATCTCTCAGGGATGGCAGCCCTTGTGGTCACTGAGAGACACCTCTGGCTCAATTTGATGGGAATCATAGAGAAAGATACAAGATAATCTCTCCCTCGCTATGTCCAACCCCCTGGGGCTGCTGGGCGTGAGCAGCTCCAGCCGTCTAGTTTCTCATACACAACACAGCAGCCAAAGCCTTCAAAGCAGAAGCCGGATCCGAGGACCGTTCTTCACGCTGAGAAGGCTGCGGCTCAAAAGAAAAAAAAGGTCCTGATGTTCACGCATCAGGCCTGTGAGGACAGCCCCGACCGAAGTGGAGCGGTGTACACCTCATTTTACGGTGCCCGTTCCATTTCGGGGTCCTCACGAGACCCTTCTGCCAACCCTGCCACCCTCGGTGCTTCAGGGCGCAGCGGTCTCCAGCGAGTCGCTGATGCTATGCTGCGGCACAGCATCGGTTTCGCGCCCTCTGAGGGGGGCCTTAGAGCGGCCAGTTCAGGTAGTTCCTGCCATTATGTTTCAGGCTCCGGAATTGGCTGTCTCGATAACACCAGAGACCAGCCTCGAGAGGCTGGTTCCCTTAGTAAATTTTCTGGCAGCGTGGAAGCTTCTGCCGAATATTTCTCATTGGGTCCTGCAGATTGTAGAGAAAGGATACAGAATCCAGTTTGGTTCTCGTCCTCCTCGTTACAACGGGGTGCTGCCCACAGTGGTGCATCCCGAGCAGGCTCTGGTAATGGAGCAAGAGGTAAAGGCCCTGTTAGCAAAGGAAGCTATAGAGCAGGTGTACTCACCCGACATTGCGTCGGGTCTTTACAGTCGTTATCTCATTGTTCCAAAAAAGGATGGAGAGCTGCGTCACATACTAGATCTTCGTCTGTTGGAGTGTTTGGTGCTGGAACTCAATTCCAAAATGCTGACACTCAAACAGATCGTGACTCAAATCAGATCCGAGGACTGGTTTTTCACGATAGATCTAAAAGACGCATACTTCCATATCTCCATCCTCCCTCAGCACAGGAGGTTCCTGAGGTTTTCTTTGGGGCAAAGAACACCAGTATCAGGCACTTCCTTTCGGTCTAGCTCTATCACCCCGCACATTCACGAAGCGTGTAGACGCAGCTCTGGCCCCGCCAGGCTGCAGTGTATATGCATTCTGAATTGCATAGATGACTGGCTGATTCTAGCGGAATCAGAACAGTTAGCGGTTCGGCACCGAGGTGTCGTTCTCGCTCCTATGCAGATGTTGGGGTTGAGGCTCAATGCCAAGAAGAGTGTGCTTTCTCCAGTACAGAGAACCACTTTCCTTGGTGTGGTATGGGATTCAGTGACGATGCGGGCCACTCTGTCGCCCGTTCGTGTAGCTGCTATCTTAACAGCCACAAAAGAGCTGAGGCTAGGCCAGTCACGCACTGTAAAACAGTTAGAGAGACTGTTGGGTCTTGTGACAGCAGCGTCCAACGGGATAACTTTTGGCCTGCTGTACATGAGACCTTTACAGTGGTGGCTCAGGACCAGAGGGTTCTCCCCGAGGGGAAACCCACTTCGTATGATCAAGATCACGCGGCGGTGTCTCCGCACCTTGGTTATATGGAGGAAACACTGGTTCTTAACCCAGGGTCCGGTGTTGGGAGCTCTTTGCCATCGAGTTGTGATCTCGACAGATGCTTCCCTCACCGGCTGGGGAGCGGTATTGGAAGGCCGCTCAGCTCAGGGCTTGTGGAGGAGTCATCATCTCTCTTGGCACATGAATTGCCTAGAGATGATGGTCGTCTTCAATGCGTTGAGACATCTCCTCCCAGACCTGAGGGGCCATCATGTGTTGTTCTGGAACAGTGACTGTTAGGCCTCAGGGCAGCAGCGTCCAATGTGATACCCTTTGACCTGCTGTACGTGAGACCTTTACAGAGGTGGCTCAGGACCAGAGGGTTCTCCCTGAGGGGAAACCCACTCCTTACGATCAAGATCACGCGGCAGTATCCCCGCGCCTTGGTTATATGGAGGAAACTCTGGTTCTTGACCCACAGACAACACGTTGGTGGCCTCTTATTTTGGTCCCTCAAGAAATTACGCTGTCTGAGGGCAGTGTATATTCCAGGGGGGGCCAGAATATTGGAGCAGACACCCTGTCGAGGCAGGGGCTGAGGCCAGGGGACTCCACCCCGAGGCGGTGGAGCAAATATGGGAGTTTTACGGCCAGGCAGAAGTGGATTTGTTCTCGTCTCAGCATACGACGCACTGTCCACTCTGGTTATCCCTCACTCAACCAGTCCCCTCGGGGCTGGATGCTATGGTGCAGACGTGGCCGAGGCTACGTCTGTACGCATTTCCCTCCGTTGCTCTGCTCCCAGGAGTTCTGGAGTGAATCCGCCAGGATGGAATAAGCCTATTTAGTAGCACCAGCCTGGCCGAGCTGAATTTGGTTTGCGGACCTAATTTTTCTCCTCGACGGACCTCCCTTGGAGGTCCCGATCAGGAGAGACCTTCTGTCTCAGGCAGGGGATGCAATATTGCACCCCCGGCAGGGGATTTGGGAACTGTGGGTTTGGCCTCTGAGGGGGCCCAACTCATAGAGAGTGGTCTCTCAACCGAGGTTGTTTAGACCATTCTAAGCTCCAGAGCTCCCGCTACGAGGAAACTATATTCACTATTTCGAGAGTTTTTCACTTCTTGGTGTTACCAGCGTCAGTGGGATCCGGTTAACTGTTCAGTAAACACAGTATTCGAGTTTCTGCAAGAACGCTTTGTATCAGGTCTATGTCCTTCCACGCTTAAGGTATAATATGTGTGGCGGCCATTGCGGCTTTCCACGCCCTGGTGGGTAGTACATTTTTGGGTCGAGACCCCCTGATCACTCGTTTCCTTCGTGGCACTTTGAGGCTGAGGCATACAACTTGCACTAAGGTGCTGGCTTGGGACCTTGCAATAGTTCTAGAAGGCCTATCTGGGGCTCCCTTCGAGCCCTTAGATTTGGTCTCAGAGAAGTTCCTTTCTTTTAAGACTATTTTCTGCTAGCTATTTCGTCCCTATAAGAGTCAGACCTTCAGGCCCTTTCGGTCCCCACCTGCCTTGAGTGCACCGGGATGGCCAAGGCAATCTTACCCGAAACATGGATATGTTCCAAAGGTGCCTACCATTATTCCGAGGCCTATTGTGCTGCAGGTTTCTGTCCTCCCCCATTTTTCGGACCAGGAAAAGCTGAACCTCTTGTGCCAGTGCGAGCACTGGACACTTATGTTCATCGGACTTCTCTGTCGAGAAAATCCAACCTATTGAGCATATAGATAGTCGAGACTATTCTTCTTGCTTGTGAGTCTTCTGGCCAACCATTTGGTGGTCAGGGCTCATTCCACTAGGAGTATGGCTTCTAAGCGTATTATCTGGAGTTCTCTCCAAGACGTTTGTGATGCGGCGGGCTGGTCCTCACCGCTCACATTCATGAGGTTTTACAGCTTGGACCTGGATGCTGCCCCAGGTTCTCAGGTGCTTAGTGCTTAGTTACAACAGACTGACACTCAGGTACTTGGAATTCTGGCGCTTTGGGTATTCTCGTTCCCATGGCGTCGATGGACGCATCGTTGAGTTCCCTTCGTAAGGGAACGTCTCAGGTTACTATTGTAACCATAGTTCCCTGAGAACAGGGAACGAGACGATGCGTCACCCTGCCATACTTCCTGCATCCCTGTGATCGGCTTGCTTCGGCAATTTTCGAAGCTAATGCCGGTTTGCACCGGATGTGCTTTTATCATATCCTGGTCATGACGTCACCCGCCCGTGACGCTCATTCTTTCCATTGGACTAGTTGACATAGATGCTTCAGACGCAGTCACGCTGGGGGCGTTCCCATGGCGTCGATGGACGCATCGTCTCGTTCCCTGTTCTCAGGGAACTATGGTTACAATAGTAACCTGAGACGTTTTTATTATGTATATCTAAATGTATAAGCCATTTTGCTGAAACTGACTAAAATGTATGAATATAACATGGAAAAATATTGAATATAAAGAACATTTTCATCAAAAGAAAAAAAAGTGACAAACTTAAAAACAAGTAAAAATGAATTATTATTGCTTTCCATGCCCTTTATAAGACGTTCTATAGATATTGTCTTGCAATTCAAGTTTCCCCACTATAATCAACTAATGATTTCTGGTAAAACACACACACACACACACACACACACACACACACACACACACACACACACACACACACACACACACACACACACACACACACACACACACACACACACACACACACACACACACACACACACACACAGCTGATGTTGTGCTCTGATATACGGACTTTGCATGTTATCAGATCTCACATTATAGTTTTTGCTCCCACTGTGGGAGTTGTGACCAGCAGTTCAAACCAGTGCAGTCTTTCATGACGTTTCTGCAAGAGTCATACAAACAATAGACTTTAATTAGAGGAACTCCTGCATCTGATTAATCTACTTACATTGGCAGTAGCTGAGCATATCTCCACATATCATTACATCAGCTCATAAACGCTGCAGTTATTAGTACGAGAAATTGCTGTTTGGTCTACAGTGCTGAATGAAGCGTATCAAGGTGGCGTACGAACAATTTGACGGACGTTCTGTTTTGCCCTCTTAGCTTCTTATTTTCCAGAACATTTTATAAAGAAAATCCTGATATTTCTGGTCCAAGAGCAACGGAGGAAGGTCTTATGTCATGATTGGCCAATACTCTGACAGATGATAGTTCAGCAAGTCTTGAGATGGACATGTGATTCAGTTATGATTTATTTAGGAAGGGATTTGGGCTTCCAGGTGTTTAGCGCAGTGAGGAGTAACCACTAACAGCATTAGCTTTTTTTTTCTTTTTTTTTTTAAGATATTGTTTCTTAGAAACTAGCGTAGTGTAGCGGAACAAACCTGTACATTTAAATCTGGGAAAGCTCATTATAGCTAATCTTTTTCTTCATACATTTGACATGAACAATTAAAAAAAGTTCTCTATTTGAGACCATTTGGCAAGTCTTCTGTTTATATACTGATATATTTAGTTAAGTGTTGCTGTCACTAGACTTTTGACTTAGTTGTAAAAAATTTTTTTTTTTTTCTTTTAGTTTTGTAATAAATAGCTGTTCAAGTGCAATGTTGCCACTGCAAAAAAAAAAAAAAAAAAAAAAATCAGTGTTTTGTCCTGTTTTCCAGTACTAATATCTAAACATTTTTAAAACAATAAAGCAAAAACATGTAAAAAAATAAAATAAAAAAATATTCAGGAAATTGATTTAATATTTTTTTTTATTTACCTCATTGGCATTTTGTTTTCATTATTTTAAACACAAAAGTATATTTTGTTAGATTTATGCTTAAAAGCAAACAAATAGCAACAAATAAAAAAAAAAGTTTGAGAAAAATAAGGCTAAAAAAAATAAACCTTTAAAAGTGTTTCATTATTTTGCTTCAACATGTGAAAAGATTGATGATAAAAATTAATAATTTAATTAAAAAATACTTAGATGAATGAATGAACAAATGAATGAATGAATAAACAAACAAACAAATAAATAAAATGTGTGATTGTGTATAGCATGTATCTTGATTGTGGTTTTACTACTTTAAGTAATATATTGTTGTTTGGCGAAATAAAATCCTCACTTCAAGATGTCAGGTACAAATTCCGGGGTCCAATCTGGCTTTAGTGCTAATAGTGCTTTCAGAGCCCAGTAAAGCTGGAGAGGAGAGCACTGGATCTGCATCATTAGTCAATCAGATAAGACATGATCATTAGTGTAATCGTGTGTGTTAACAGGCCTAGACCCAAGCCTCTGGCACTGCACACTGTACACTGTATCTGATGGATGAACACTCGACTCTGGCAGAGAGAGATGCTTCTAGCTCACAACCACAAAACACACACACACACACACACACACACACTGAAAATGACGTCACGGTCCGGTCAAGCACAGGCTGGACGCACGCATTAACATTTCTGCAACACTTAAACTCACGGAGACAGAAAAGAGGAAAAAGAAGACTGCTTCCTCACCAGCTCCCAGTTGAATTATGGGATGTGGAGGCAGACATGGCAAGGTTTCATAGCTCATTGCCTTTCAGAGCTGCGGCTTCAGTCGCACCACACGCATGTAATTTGTACCACATGTGTTCGAACGTGCCCTCGCGCAGAAAGACTGGGTGCTTTAGACACTTTGCACAGGAGCGTAGTAAAAACTAAAAGTCTGACGGGTCTGCGTTCTCCTCTGGCGCTGAACAAGGACACGAGATGAAGGGTGGAACAGTGAGTGTGTTTGAAGGAAGGCAGGAACCGAGGTCACTGTCAAACTAGCCCTCCGGTGGCTGATAAACACACACTGAGTGCTCATTCACATCGGGTAGTCCTCAGAGTCCAGTCGCACGAGTTGCGTTCACACTGGACTCGTTTTTACATTGAAGAACTGCTGTAGATGGAAGAGAACGCAGGAGTCTCGAGGGTTTAGATGGACTTCACTGCCTTAATGAGCAGCTCTCGAGCTGTGAGAGAAACAGTGCATCAGGTCAAAGATGTTTATCGAAATAACATCTATAAACAACAACAATAAATAAATACAAAATCACACAGATGGATGCAATGCCATGTCCATCCATCCATCCATATTTGTTAAAGACACACTTGCAGGAATTCCGTTTTTGTCAAACAGCGCCCCCTAGAGCCGCTGTGGAGTACTTGTATTTAACCTTACTGTCGTAAATACCCAGAAATCTCTGCACTTATGGCCTGATACCCCCCTCCTAGACTCCAGATGTCTATTGACCTTGTAATGTTTCACGATTTCATTCAAATATTAGGCTACTGCATAATTGTATATATTGTGCTATCGAAGATGAACTACTGATGATGGTAATAGGATAATAATAATTTTACCAAGCATTAGCCTACTTTATAGTAATAACGTTAAAGTAGGTTACCTCGTTTGATGGCTATGGCTTATAACGTTTTTACATGGTTGCAGCTAAATAAGTAAATAGCCTAGGCCTATACTATATAATTTCATTTGTGTATTTTTTTTGTGTGTAATGTAAACATTACAAAATACCATATGACATCAATAAAGTTACATGTAGGTCGCATTATTTCATAACATTGGCCGTTATTATGTCGTTAGACATGATTATTGCAATTTATCACAATAGTTTGCAAAAAGCGCTCGTTTACACTATTTACAACGTGTAGGCTTATTTATGTCCTTTTTCTAGACTCTTCCGACCGCGTTTTCTTTGCTTTTTCCATCGTCGAGTATCACGTCTGAAATGCTCGCAAGCGTCTTCGCGTCTTCTTGCTTCATGTTGTTGTTGATGTGTGATGACTCCTCTCAAACTTGCATTGCTGGTTTTTCCAGCGGCGTCCCATACTTTCCCATACAAGCTTTACTACCAGGATGATTCGACCTACTATGAGTTTGTTTACCACCGAGATGACTTTGAAGCTGTTATATTAAGGTACAATTCTTGCATATTGTGCCTTTAATGTAGAGAATATATAAAATGTCAGCACTTCAGACTTTATAAATTAACGTTTTGTTATTGCATTATGAACAAACATAAATTGATAATGAGCAATATTATATACTTATATTTGCTGTATGCATTAACATCAACCTAATAAATGCTGTAAATGTAAGATCATAATGTTTAATGCATTAACTAATGAATTCTTACAAAAATGTTTTTGTCATTTATGTTTTATTTCTGAAAAATCTACATATCAAGCAAATATAAAAATTTAAATGATAGTTTTTTAGTAATCTTAGTTACATAAATGTGAATTGCAAGGTTTTTGAGGTCCAAATTATGGCACCATCTTGAATTTATTCATATTTTTTACCTCATTATGTTAGTGTTGCAAGTCTCTATTAATGGCTGTGCTGCCGCCAGACTCACATTATAAATGTTGCTTTGTGCAATATAGGTGACTTTCTTTACCATTCCAAAACAGGTGTGAAAAATAGCACGTTTTGACAGCATTGCCATTTATTGTATATTTGAACGACTATAAACACATTTTCAGAGACAGCAAATATTATGAATACATGCATTATACATATTGTATGTGCTTCATTTTGTATTTTGATGGCTGTAAAAACCTTGGTAGCCCTCCAAGTATTTCTCATTCTAATGCCAACAGGAACATCCCCTCCTGAAGCATGCGCCTCTCTCTCACACACACACACACACACATACACACACACACACACGGGCCTGAGGGGGCTGTGGTTTCTGATGGAAACAGCAGGGGCAGTAGCGTGGGTCTCAGCGTGAGTGCCGGGACAGGACCCGTGGAGCCAGATGGGCAATCCTGCGTTCCCCTTCGCACAGGCCGCCTTTCACCTCTGTCTGATTCCACAAAGAGCAACTTATCCGAACTTCACCGGGTCCCCCTCCTTGTCATCCTGAACCGCTGCCAGTCGAGACCACAGCTTAATAAAAAACCCACTCGCTGATATTCCCTGCCAGGCAGAAGAAGGTTCGGCTGCTTGTGTGGATGCATGCACTCGAAACATTTGGCTGTGATATTGGTCAAGGCAGAGGTCACTTATTTATTATGTTCTTCCTAAAAGGAATTTTTAGCATTTCAGAAGCTAGTATTTGAATACAACACTCGTGATCAGGAATGACAGAATTAATTAGAAGCCGTTTAGCAATGCAAAGCATCCCTGGGTAAACACTTACATTCATGCATTTAGCAGAGACTTTTATCCAAAGAGAACAAAAGCAATTTGTCAAGCACAAACTGATGTAATAAAACAGTCATCGCTATGTGACAAGAAATCCTTTTATTCAGTGTTTATAAATATACAGTGGGGTCCAGAAGTCGGAAATCGTTTTAAGTCTGAAAAAGGATTTAATGTAGGCTATTATTATTATTATTATTATTATTATTAATAATAGTAATACTTACAATTTTGGTATTATTATTTTTTATTCAAATGTCAACAATATAATAATAATAATTTAGTATTATTATTACTATTAAATTAAAATAAAATCTTATTAGTGACCTAGATATAACGCAGGGTGGTGATGGCGCAGTGGATAAGACACATGCCTAATAGTATTAATAATGGTTTATTATCATTATTATGGTTATTTATTATTTAATAATAATAATTATTATTATTATGACCATATTGGTCGTCTTCTGGAAAATTAATACAAGTTTCAGATCCTGTATACAATTTAGGTCACTAATCAAATTTGCTGTTATTCATAATAACAATAGGCATAATAATAATAAGTAAATGTGACGACATCAGTTACTTTTGTAATGAAAAAAAAAAAAGTATTTAATTATTAAAAATAAAAATCGTCTTTTTAACCTGATCTCAGATCTTTGGGCCTATAACTTATACCTTTGGTTATATAGAACAGACGTTGCGGTCTCATGTCTGTGTTTAGGTGGAGTTTAGCGTTTAGCATTCAAACGTGGCATGGGTTCAGAAACAGACAAAAGTCATTAAAACCTGCCTTTTATGACTGAGCTTTCTGAGGCTGCCTCTACAGAAGGCCATACTAGCAGTGAAAAGCTGTCAGGACGGTCCCCTGAGCCAGATTCTGTTACCTTTGAGGGACGACTGGCGAGAGAACATGCTAATTTGACGAGCCGCTGCTACAAACTGACAATTTGGAGAACTATTTCAGCACTTATTAGCTGCACAAACCTCAGTGGCAACAGCTGGACAGATGTTTTGACACTCTGCCAAAATACAGTGTCATTGTGCTGAGGGTTGGACATATTTCAGCTCGTTTAGATAGAGCCACGGTTAGTGTCACGGGATGTTTATGCTTTTCAGAAAACGTTTTTACACTTAACTTAAAATAAATCTGAAATTTGTCACCAAATAATTACCCATAATTAACAATTGGCAAGTCCCAATGGCTTCCTCATGTAAAAGGAGCACTTGTTGTTGCTTCTCCTCTTCAGTTTTCTATAGGGTTCAGGTCAGAGGACTGGGATCGTCATAGCAGAAGCTTCATTTTGTGGTCAGTGACTCATATTCGTCTTGATTTTGATGTTTCAGATTCATAATATCTCTTGTTGACTGGAACTTTTTAATTGTTGCCCTGTAAATGGGAGTTTTCAATGCTTTAGCTGTTTTCTTACAGCCACTTTCTCTTTTGTGACGCTTAATCTTTTCGTTTTAGGGAAAAACATTTATTTCATCATTTGATTTCCCCCCGACTTCACTTTAATGAAAGGTTGGATTATTGTGAATTTGTTGAAAGAAAAGGATTCAACAATGCAGATTTATTTGATCATATTTACCAAGGGTGCCAATAATTCTGACCGGGATTGTATAGATAACTATAATAAAGCTATCTTACACCGACTTTTTGAGCTAGGCGTATCTGGATGATCCTATGCTTGGATTTGTTCATCACTATTATGTGTCCGATCTTTCAATATGCGCCTGGTAGTTCATGTTGCATGCACCAATCTTGGCTCAAAACCACCAGAGTCTGGCTTCTGTCCAGCTGTCAGTGTTTAGAAGACGTTTCCTGTTCAACACACACTTGCTACAACACAGAACTGGCACAGACCAGTTAGTGATGTGAGTGGGGCAACACACACACACACACACACACACACACACACACACACACACACACACACACACACACACACACACACACACACACACACACACACACACACACACACACACACACACACACACACATTGACATGTAAGTAGAATCTTGACATGTTAAGTAGCATGAATATGATGTCACTGCTCAAACTTATTTTTTTAAAGGAACTTATGATTTGAGTTTTTTGTGAAATGCCTCAAAATAAAATTGAACTTTTGTGCCTTTTAGCTCATGTATCACGGACTCCTAAAAGTTAGCAAAATTAACTTCTAGCAGATTTACAATCTTTCTACAGGGTTCCTTTTCACATGTTCTTCAGACATATGCCAAATTATGTCACCCAACTGGGATCGGGATTGGGATCGGACACGGAAACACTCGCACTGACATTCGTGCAGCAGGAACATCTCCTGACGTGCTGCAGACACACACATCTGTTTTCAATGGCTTTGGTTGGAGCCGACGCACAGCTACTGCTGTGGAGAACAGACGTGTAGAGGTGGATCAGTGGAGTGAGATGTGGATTGAGTTTCTCACTGACCTCCTGACCTATACCGGCCTATGTATGGAAGATTTTCTAACAAGTGCCCAAATTAATAAATGTTACACAATCACATTACTTCAGCAGCATCAGTGACATTGCTTTTATTATGTCTTTTAAGCCCCTTTCACACAGCGCGTTGATCCCGGGAAATTGCCAGAACACCTTCTGTGTGAGTGTAACGGAGGCCAGCTAGTAGTCGCTGTGCGAGTAAACCTCACTCCTCTGATCTGAAAAGGCTCTTAGCTCTTAGTCTTTAGCTTCCTTGTTAGAGCGCCTGACTCTCATGCCGGAGACCCGGGTTCGAGGCCTGCTCGGAGCGGGTCGAGTGGGACCCGGGTAGAGGCGTTAAATGAACGCAAACACGACCCGGGATTGATGCCGGGATCGATGCCGGGTTGGGGCTCTAGTAACATTGCTGTGTTCAGTCCCGGAACGCACGCTGTGTGAACAAAAGCCGTAATCAATGCCGTGGCGTAATGATGGCGCTGAAGCCGGGATCGTTCGTCAGCGTGAAACTATACATAATGCGCTAGTTTAAAAGAAAAAAATGCTCAAGCGTGGTTTCTTGAGAGAGAGATCGCAGCTCATAAGCAAACTATAGACGCTGCTGAGACATTACATGTCACATCGATTTTTACAGGTTGTGCGTGAACGCACTCTCCCGGGTCAAATCCCAGGTCATTTTATCCGTGTATTTTCCAGAATCTCTGTGTGGAGGGGGCTTTAGACATTTGCTCTATTCCAAACACATGGGACACATAGTCTGTTTGAATGGACAGTACGCACGATATATATAACTGAAAAAAAAACAAAAAAACATTTGGATGGCAGCCATGGTGAGAGATCTGTGTAAACAAACAAATAATTTATTATTGAAAAGTTTAAATACAAATAGTGCGTAATAGTGTAAACCGGTGAAAATAACTTTTACTCTATAATTGTGCATGCTGTGTATATTTTTCTGCTTGCATTGCATCTTTGCAACATGCATTAAACTGTACTGAAAACAATTATGTACAGTGTGAGGAGTTACTGCATATGTAGTGTGATCCAAATCAGTCACTTATGAGGTTCCATGACAGCTAGTGTGCTGCCTATATAGGCATTAGGCTGTGAGGCAAAACAAATGGTGATGGAACACAGATAACTTGGAAGACAAACACTTAACTGGACAATTAGACTGTTAAAAGAAGCACAAAAGATATGTGCAGTGATCTTACAGACCTTTTTAGCTTTAAATTTTAAAACTGCAATTATCCATATTGCTAAAGCTTAAACCTGACAGACATCAGGACAACCTAATCCTGATGTATGCATCCTCCTAAATGCATGCAGGCTGCTATAAGCTTCTTTTCATCTCTGTCTAAAAGCAACATTAAAGTCTGAGCGGCTCTGTGCAATTTCCTAAAGGTCAGATGTGATGAAAGCCCCTAAAAGTGCTCCAAGGGAAGTTACCTTGAATTGAAAATATTGTAGGTAAAATCGTCCAAACATTTTATTATTTCAGATGCAATTGGTATTTGAATCATATTATGGGACACAGTCTGTTAAGAATGCTGAACTTTTCGAGAGCGCTTGTTGGTGTGCCTACTTCTATGTATTATATTTTATGATAAATGACGACTAAAGGCCCTTTTAATTCATAAAGCTTATTTTAGAGTTTGAAGCACCTGGCTAAGTTTTGCAGGATTAAAAACAATGCTCTTTTCAGACTTTATATGGCAAACCACACACACAAAAAGAGCCTCACCAACTGCAAATCTGGCCAAATGGTCATTTTCTGTTGATATAGTTTGGTATTTTCTATTTTGAAATCCAGAAAATTGTTTAATGAAACTAGCATGACAATATTCGCTCCAAAACAACTTTTTTAGCATTGCTAATTTGAGACCGAATGCAGCAAGCAAGCAAGAGGAGTTACTACTACTGTATATAATGTACCTCCTCACAGTAGAACCGAGGAAAAATCCTTCTATATTAATGAGACACGCTTAAGTATAGGTTTATATTTTCAACCGCAGACAAAATAAATGGTCTATGTAAACTTGTACGGGATAGCGGACTAGTGCTCTTTTCCAAGGCATTAAGGGAGCGGCTTTCTCAACCTGTATATTTGCACAGACATTTTCTCTTGTGATGTCATTGTAACACTATAAACAGTTGAAGATTTTTTTTTTCACGGTCAAGTGGCTGGTCGCCTATGGGTTGTTACAATGCAAAGGACAGGGGTGCACGGCTCCCTTATTTGAGTGACTTGGCCTGGTGTATGTTTCTGGTTCCTCGCACTTCCACACTGTTTGCTTTTTCTTGAGAAGTAAAGAGCTCTTGATGACTCCTGTGATTATGTTTTTAGGATATGGCTAGGCTGAATCTAAATGAGTGCTTTCTAATCTGCCATTAAGCAATTTGTGCCCTGCAGGATGAGGGTAGATATGGGTAAGATGACTCATATGCAGAGATGCTGGCTACAATTTACTTTAAAAATATATTATGCTCAAGGGCTCAAACTCATTAGTCGCATAATTTCAGTTAACAGTATTATTAGCAGTATATAACAGTATATAACAATATTATTGAACTTACTCTTGTAGTAGCAAACTACTGTAACTTTTTCAAAAGATCAGTTTAGACTGTAGTTTAACTACTTTAAATTATGAGTAGCTTGCTGCTTGCTAAACTACATTTTCAAGGTAACGTCCCCAACGTCAGAGTGTCTAATCCTGCTTCTGGAGGGCCGTAACCCTACATAGTGTATATCCAATCCTGTACCAGCTAATCAAGGTCTTCAGGATTACCAGAATGCGTTCCACTTTACTTCTCTAAGCACTTCCACTCAGGGGATCCTTGCTTACATTTCCTTAAAGTCTGTTCTACTTCGTCAAGTGGACGAGGGAAGTTTACATGGACAGTCAGTTTTAACCGAGGGAGTGAGTCGACTCATATGTACACTTCAGGATGCCATACCACAATATGATGTGATTGTGACGTCAGAGCAGATTAAGTTTAAGTTACCCCGTCATCAAGCAAATACATAAGGAAAATAATGTAACTGATAAATCAGTTCCATTCTAAATGATCAATTGCTCAGAGCAGGGGTTCTCAATTTCCAGTTTAGATCCAAACCTAATCAATCACACCGGAACAAGCTAATCAAGGTCTTCAGGATTACTAGAAAGTTACAGGTAGATGAGTTTGATCAACATCAAAGCTAAACTCTGCAGGAAAGTGGACCTCAGGGGCCAGAGTTGGGAATCCCTGGCTTAGGAGTTTTCCAATTGAATCGATTGTGTGGCGTCCGCCAGAGGGCATTCATGCAAAATAAGCAATGACGCACATCCAATTAAATGAGATTGGGAGAAGGGCATAAAGTGAAGTGGAACGCTGCTCTAGAAACTAGAGGCTGGTTGGAACTAAAATGCGCAGAATAGTGGCCATCCAGGAGCAGGATTGGACACCCCTGAAAGGCAGACGGGCTGAACTAACCTAACTACAAAGTAACTAGTCTTTCTGATCTCCTAATGAGATATCTATGCTTAAAGAATTCAAAAGTACACAAAAACTAACCATTCTATTTTTTGTCCATCAAAGCGTGTTTTCACGCAGCTGGCGTATAATTCCAATTGTTTTCAATGGGAGCGCCGCGTTTTTAGAACGCCATGAGCGTAACGAGGCGCTGAGCTTGTATTTACCCGCCCGGCGTTTTTTACTGGTCGCCGAGAGTTGAAAAATGTCCAACTTTTGGTAAAACGCAGCGCTCATCACTGTCACTTTTTACCCAGCCGTCCAATCACAGTGGAGGAGGGGCAGGACAAATACCACACCGACCAACTGTCACAACATTCTTTATGTACAACGATGTCAACCAGCAGAGCTAACCGAACAAGATGGATGAACATTTTTTAGTATGAAACAAATTATCTGCGAAATCAGTTACAAGTAAACTGTGCTGCGGATATTCTGTATCATAGTAACGAATCGTCTCAACTGAAAAAATGCAGCGCTGCCAAAATGCTCTCAAGCGCCCACAGCTAGGCATTTTCAGCAGAGCGCATAGCTTTTTCAGCTGGCTTAAAACGCTTTGGTGGACACACGGCCTAACAGTCATCAGTTGGAGTGCCACCAGAGGGCACTCCACTTCAGTTTTTTGTTTCTCCCTCACAACTACATTTCCCATAACTCACTGCCCGGACTCATCATCACTGATCACATTGACCTGTTTGTCATTTCCTTGTTTAGCTCACCCCTTATAAGCCTGCTTTTCATATACAGTCACTGTGTAGTTTTGTATGTTGTTGCACTGCATCTCTGAGCATTTCTTTGGTTCCCCATATCTCAGTTTCTTGGACTCTCTGCCTGCCTCTGGATTACCCGTTTGCCTTGTTCCCAACCTGTGTTTGTTTGTTTGTTTGTTTGGACTGCCTACCTGGATTTTGACCTGTTGCCTGTTCATTTGATTACGTGTCTGGATTACCCCATCTTATTAAAAAATGCATTTGAATCTAAACTTTCTTGTTTCCGAGCAGTTCCTGACACTATTAAGCAACACAAAATAAGCGGGAGAATTACAATAAATGCCATATGCGGAAACATGACTCCACCCTTGAATCCACTTTTATTGGCAGATTTCCGTGTGTTGCCAGTTAACGAGACTCTGCATGCCTCTGTTTCATCCAATGACAGCTTAGTCAGGAAGGAAAACAGTAAGGGCAAAATGTGACAGATATTAGGTCTTTTTGATCTTGTTTATCTTGAACATACAGTAGTATTTGTGAAAGTGAAGCCCAAAAATGAAATGCCCATTCTATTACAGCAATCAACACGTTGATGATTGTGCTCAACTCTCAATATTAATTCTGAATTGTTTAATTATTGTAATCATACTTTCTCCCTGTCGTTTTACACTTGCATCTATTTCTGTCGTTCACTGAGTTCATGTGTCCAGACGTGAGCCGTTTTCATAGAGGATGCTAACACTGTGGTCTTAAGCATTGCCCATGTGCTCAGCAGCAGGTTGGGCATTATAATCAGATGACTGTATTTTTTCCATATAAACATCAAGTTAGCTGTTCCAATAAACTCTGCCCGGTGTCCTCTTATAGGTTTCCGTCATTCTCTGGGCTCCAACCTCTTGTGTTGTTAAGGTGCAGCGTTTCAGTTCATCTCCATCTGACCAGCACCTCCTGAGCTCAGCAAGCCTCCGTCACCATAGTGGCCACTGTAAAAGTCATAGTGCATGTCATACTGTGGTGTTTTTTGTGGTCCAGATGCACATTTATATATTGAACATAGAGAGGAAATATGTTTTTTCAGAGCACATTATCTTGAAAGCATTGGCAGCCGAAGATTTTTCATTCATCCTAGTTGCTTGGCTGCCACAGGACCTTCCAGAAGTGTGTGAATTGAAATCATGTATTCATGAGCTCACAGAACTTTTGAGCCAATCATCTGAGCTGTAAATGTCATGTGACTAATTGCTCTGCAGCCGTAGGAAAATTGGCAAGAAAAAAATCACCATCACCAATGACTATCCTGAGTCTTCCACAAGAAGACTGTAGGTGGTAAGATACTATTTTATCCTAAAATATTGGCCAAATATATGTGGAGAAACTATTTAAAACCAGATGGCACATATTAGCAGAGGCAAAAGCTGCGGTCACATTAACCATTGTGAATTTTTGCAGGCGAAATCCAGTCATTCCAATAGGAATCCACACATTCGAGAAATTCGCACAAGGGGAAAAGATTTTGCATTGGGTTCAAGTGCAAGTTGGAAATGTGAATATGCTGCATTGACCTCAGTGTGAGTTGTGCTTCGTACATCACTACACTACTACACCGAAATGTTGCTAATGTGACCGCACATTCACACGCCAAACCTGAACACAAGAATACACACAGTCCCATGCCTTTTTCACGAGACATTGTGACCGCAACATAACCTGCCATATATTAACACCATGGTCTAGTTAACCCCTGCTTATAGATGTTGTAATTACACCACCTGGGCCCAAAAGCATTGTTCTCCAATTAGACATATGGCATTTACTCTGGCACTGAAGATTGCACATTTCAACCCACATACTTCTAAGGGTTTGGCAGTTCTAGATTTGTATTTGTAATATTCAGTAGCAAACAGAAATGCACACAGGACCAGCAGACAACATTCTGCTCAGTTTCCCCCTGATAAATCCACCCCCATGTGGATGTTGGACTTGGTTTTGCCGTTAAGCCACAGAACGGCTGCTGTATATATCTTCAGTCCTGACAGCCACAGCAGCTGCGGGCAGTGCAGGAGGTTGTTTTTATCATTGTTTGATGTGTCCACCCACTGGGGCCACAGCGGGATACCATGACAAGCAATGTAATTGGCTGTGTCTTCCCTCATCTCTCCTAAGGTGATGTCTGGATGCCAAGCTGTGAGGGCTCAAAGGTGGCCTCCATTTCCACATCGACCCCCACAGCTTGGACCCACTGGATCCTCTCTGGCTCATTGAGTCACGTTCAAGAGCGGAACCGAGATGGAGAATGTGAACGCGCTGTAGGTTTAGGAGAGAGAGAGTTGAAGAGAGAAAATAGACAGTCATTGGAGCATTGATTCAGAGTTCAGGAGGCGCTTCCAGAGCTATCCTGGCTTTTGGCATCAACACAAAGATATTTCACCATGAAGGTGAGGGTAACTCGATACATGGGAGCTCTATGGTGTTTTCCATTTGCATGTCTTACAAGGAAAAGGAACTAGTCCATCACGGTCACGCGTGCATCGTGCTGATCCAAAAGTAGGCCAAAAGAAATCAATCAACTCTTCTCAAAGGTCAGCCTAAGTTTGTAACAATGACCAGAAGTAATGTTCTGGAACTACTGTAAAGATCGCAGTCTTGAAATAGCTAAATGCTTTAGCTTAGCACCAACCATAAAGGGAGCTTTTTTCAAGACCTTCACAGGCAAACAAGGCTCATTGAAAAAAAAATAGCCGTGGCGACAATTTTACACAATATTGCATTGCTTCTTGAGCATTACACAACCCTTTTAAAGTAAAAATGTAATTTGAGTGGAGTTAAAAGCTTGTTCAGTTTTATGCAAAACATATGAACATGAATCTGGCGATGTTTTATTACATTGGTTGTTGTACATATTTTGGCTGTTTGGAAATAAAATATCCTGTGAGTGCAGCTAAAAGGTTAATACTTTACATTAAACCCAACGCTGAACATAACTGATAGAGTTCAAACGTGATATAAAACACATGAAGCGCACCCTGCAAATTTAGCTTGCTTCTACAAGACTCTCTTTTATTGTGACTCGTGTTTATTTTATTTATTTTATTTATTTTATTGTGACTCGTACCCGAGCGCTTCCCTTCACAAGTGCAATGCTGTACCAGGTGAGTGACCTAGCAAGTTTACTACATCAGAAAAGACAATATGTGAAGGCAAACGCCAAAATGTATTAGTTTACAAATCATGCACGATGGTAAAAGTGTTTTGAGGTCATGAACTAGTATTGTGGAAGGAACCATGGAAAAATAAGTCTTTATTAATCTATATTCTGTCCCTGGAATCATAATTTGTGTCAAAAGGGATAAAAGTTGTTGCCACTAGTGTTCATCTCAGGTACAAACTGAAATAAATTGTATGTATACATACGTTTTTAGAGAAATATAGGTAGAGGAATGTTTTTTAGATTAGTCTGTGTCTAATTTCTTCCCGAATACTGATATTCCAAAGCAAACAAAGCATTTTTGGGGAGCATTTCTTGAACTGATATTGTGGTGAATATAATGAAATTTTCTACTACCCACGTACCAAGCACTAATAAAAGTGCCTGAGCTGAATGTACATGAACATTGTACCCAATCAGACTCATCCTGTCTGTATTCAGACAGAACAGATAAAAGAAGCTGCTTGATAGATTTACTCCATAGATCAGATGGCAAACATGGAATGAGGAGAATCCCAAACAAGCACTTTTACTTGGGAAAGATTTTTAAGTTCCAAAAACAAATAAATTGACAAGACACACCGACCTGCTGTTTCTCAACATGAGATATGGCGTGTGTGAGGGTGTGGGAGTGTGTGTGTGGTTCAGGTTCATCAGTAAGGTAATGAAGCACAGTTTGTGTGTCTAAGCAAGGCATGAAGTGTGTGTGTTGATTCATTTTCCTGCGTTGGTTTCTCCTACATTTTCAGACAAATTCCTAGGGCTTTTCTCACCATTTCAAACTCTAAAATATGGTAGTTTATTGTAAACAAAACTTTTTCCATCACATTTTTGACTGTTGGTTCTTCTCAATCTTGTTTTTTAAGCCAAGTCTTCTGTGTTTTATATGTAGTGGTTCGCCATAGATTTAAAATTGGCAAAGTTTTGATAATGTCAGGCTGATCCCTGCTTTCAGTCTAGCAAAACTCCTCATCAAACGTGATTGGCAAGGTACTTGAGAGGATCCAGTAAACTTGAATTAGGGACCTCAGGAGTAAGAAGACAAGATCTGTGAACACTTACAGAAGATTAGGCCGAACAAGGGGGGTGAAAGCTCGGAAATGTGCCATTGGAACGTCTAAACACACGGCTGACTGTGACTCAAAAGGGTCATGACCCTGACCCGACAAAAGGTCAGTTGGAACACACCTGTGTCCACAAAAGAAAGTTGCCAAAAGTCCAGTGAATGCTAGGACAAATTAATTTCCCTGTTGAAAAATATCTTAAACCAGCCTGGTTTGCTGGTCTAACTGGTCTCCTAGTCTGATCAGCTGACAAATAACAAAATCAACAAGCAAAACATGCCTTTTCAGCAGAAAAGATCTGATCTACATTTAGTTTAAATATCAATGAAAGACATTTAACCATTGCAACCTGTGTAGAAAGTTAAATATCAATGCAGTTGATATTTTGGTTAATAATTGTATTATTTTATTAATTTTATCCCTCTTCGTCCCATGACGCTTCCTATCCGATGACTGTGAGGCACAGACATATCAATAGAAAATCTGTCTCCCTGACCCATTTCTCCTTTTTCCTGTTGCTCTGAGTTGTCATGGAGAAGAAACAGCCATATGAGGGGGAAAAAAGCCTCCTGGGATATGAAGTCCTCCAGGAGCCACAAAAAATGTGGGTGTATACGCTCGAGACCACAACCGCAAGCCGCTGGGATGTCGATGTTGGGAGCGAAATACATTTGCTTATGATAATTTTAAAAGTGAGGCAATGGAAGAAGCAAAACCACTCAATTATTCATTATTTGTCTCTTTACATTGGTTGAGTTGTCAATTGTAGTTATTTCACTATGCAATCTGAAGGTGACTATGACAAAGCAACCCACCAGAAAACCCAAAGGTAAACAGTAAAATTGGTCTCAACATGAGCGGGTTATGCCAATGGTCTTGTGGGTTAGCATTTTAGTGTCATATTTTTGTGAGGGACCAAAATGACCTTTTGGTAAAATTTAAGTGACAACAATGGTGTGCTTTTGCATTTATTATGTCTAAATTGATATTGGCTGTTTATGCGTTGTGAGACATGGTGCATTCTCTGAATCTTCTGTATGTGATACAGTTGTCACTTCTTTCTGGTCTAGGCTACATGTTTCATAAGGACTTGTATTTTTACAGATTTTTTGTTCCATTGTTTCCGTTTTAAATTCCTGTTGTCATAGGCTGTGTCCGAAATCGCCCCCTATACTCTTGAATAGGGCACTATTCAAGGGTACAGCCAATTTTAGTGGTGTCCAAAACCACAGTGGAGGTTATCGAGTGCACTCTTTCAATCCCACAATGTACCATAATAACAAGTGTACAACTGATGTACGCTTGCAGATAGAGAATACCCATAATACACAGTGAGATTAGTGCACCGTCTGACCAGAAGATGGCGCCCGCAGCTGAATCATCCATTTTCTAAACCGCTGGTCCAAAGTGGCTACAGCGTAATATCATGCAGGATACATTTATTTGAATTGATTATTAAATTGTTTACTTAAGGTTTATACATCATTTGCATGACAGAGTTAAAGGATAATTACGGTATTTAACACTTTGAGTCTGTTTTCTAGTTTGTTTTGGATGAACTAGAGTGGTGGACACGATGGGTCAAAATTCCAGCAAGCAAGCAATGTCTCGACTTTTTGACTATTTTAGAATCGCCTTTGACCGCTTCAGGGTGGCTGTCTACGGGCATGCACACACATGTCCTTAAAACAACCCTTAACGTTCCTTTTCAAAACTTTGCAACTCACCGAGTGGTTAGTGGTGTTCGTTGATGATTAAAAACAAATATATCGGCGCAATAAATGATTTCAATCCGTGTTATTTGGAACTATTTTTTCAGATACCTCACAACTGAGTATCTGAAGCGTTAGCATACTCCTGACCACTTGATAGCGGTAGCGCAGTAATATCAACGAGCAATGAGTCATCCAACAGAAATCAATGTGATTTTACAAAACGCCAAATAAAACACGACAGAAACTGTTTTCGCTACGCTACTTGTTTTGGAACATCAACGAACACCACTAACCTCGGTGAGTTGCACAGTTTTGAAAAGGAACGTTAAGGGTTGTTTTAAGGACATGTTTGTGCATGCCGGTAGACAGCCACTCTGAAGTGGTCAAAGGCGATTCTAAAATAGTCAAAAAATCGAGACAGGACCCATCGTCAAAATTTCTGTGTCCACCACTCTAGTTAATCCAAAGCAAACTAGAAAACAGACTCAAAGTGTTAAATACCGGAATTATCCTTTAAATCTTTTCATTACTACTGGAGCTGCCAGTTTGCAGTTTAAAATCATTATTAAACCGCAAGCACAAACTATGGAAAAGCAACAGCCCTTCCGGCGCACTGTGTCCGAATTCACTCACTCGTTTCAATCACTACTTCAAATGTAGAGTAAAAGAGTGTATATGAGGTGTTTTTGAACATATACCTGGTTTCTTCTTGTTTGTTTCCATGGTTGCCAATTACCATCCCCTGTGTCTAGTTTGGTTGATCATTATCCCTTTCATATATAGCCCTTTATCCCCTCAGTTAGGTGTCCGATCTTGCTTTAACCTTGCATGTTATACTCCTATGTTTTGCATTACTCCATCCAATTCGATGCTAAATATTCAGGATTCTTTCTTGTTGTGATTAAACAGCCTTCCAACAGATTACGCCACAACTCACTCCTCGCCTTCAATACATGGCAGTATAGCACTAAAAATATGTTGTGTGACCCCGTATTACCTCTTATTGGGTCACCTTGCTCTCCTGCTTGACTATATAGCTTTAGGTCTTAACAACATTCTGTCATCTTTCACAAGTCACTGTCACTTCTGAACTCCTCCTCCTCTCTTTCTGTTTTCATAAAACAAAATAAAAAAGCAAAAACGTATTCACAGCTGAGTTTCAAACTCTGCCCAATCCATGTCTCCAACCAGGACTGTCACAAAGTCAATTTGCGCAGTGGCTAATGCGTAAGAGCCTCGCATATGTTCTGTTGGATCATAGTTGATCTCTGTTTAATGAGAACTTTAATTTTCTTTTAATTCGCTGTTTTTGGTAAATGTATATAGAGACAGACACAACAGACTGTGTGTAAGTGATACAGCATGGAGGTTTATTGTAAAAGTGCTCATGCCAGTCTCCTCCAGTGTCCTATCAATCTTTGGTTGCAGTGTTTGTTTTAGTGCTGTTGCTCGTGGTGGTTTGTCTCTGGTATGACAACTCTTTTGTTTTTCATTGCAGATAAGCCAAAATGAGAAAGGAAGAATGAACCGGCACACCTGGAAGTGATTAAGATTTAGTGTATATCAGCATGTCACACTTTCACTCATGCTCAGTTCATTGCAAGTCCCAATTTTGTCAAATGCACAACATTATTTGGAAATTACTATATTTCTATATAATTTCTAAACGTTGTGCATTTTACTATATATATATATATATATATATATATATATATATATATATATATATATATATATATATATATATATATATTTACACATTTTATATTTTAACTTCATTTAATATTCTTATTGGTTTTATTTATTTTATTTGAATTTTTTAAAATAAATATTTCTTTAAATGAATGAAAGAAAGAAAGAAAGAAAGAAAGAAAGAAAGAAAGAAAGAAAGAAAGAAAGAAAGAAAGAAAGAAAGAAAGAAAAAAAAATATATCTTCCTGATTTTAAGTCATTTCACACAGTTTTTAAGACTTTATTGCCATTGGACTGGACGACTGAACGAAAAGCTTAGAGTTATGGTTCTTCTCAGATAATCTCAGCGGACTAAATCAGTCGAAAGACCTCCTGCTTGTTAGCGGATTTCCCATGAATGCCCAGAGCAGGCCTACAATAGCCAACAGCCTGCACATAATGCCATAGAGCCACACTAAATCCAAGAATGACAACCTCTAAAAGCAGGCTCAGAGAAAGCGCTCGATCCCGCAACTTTACTGCCCCTTCCATCTCAGGTAGTGACGGCTTTTCCTGCATTGGCTCGTGATACCAAAAACAGCTCGAACAGAATGCTTTTTATCCGGTGCTGAGACCCGTCTTTGTGACCTGCGGTTACCGAAATGGTGTTCTGGTCCAAACAGACCCCATTTCTCAAAACGCAGAAGCCGGTATAATGGAGGTCTGATGGATCCCAAAGGCTCTTAAGTGATTCAAACATATCCACTGTAAATAAGCAAAACGGCGATTAAACAAAGCAAACATATTAAGACATGTTCTCTAATTGGCTCCCTAATTGATGCTTTTAGAGGGCAGGTATAAATAGGCGGCTAGTTTTATACTTTTGTTTGACATGCTCTTTTTCCGAGCGATGCAGAGGGGGGCTAGTCGGGATTTCAGAACTATGCATATAAAAATCTGGTCTGTAGACATGTGCCAGAGTAAATTGGGTAGAATATGGTCAGAATATTTCCCTGTTTGAGAGTGAAGGCAGTGGTCATATTTGGGATGGAACGGGCGGGCTGAAGCCAGACGGGGCCGATCAGAAGCTCTCTTTGTGGCCCAGGCGTATGTTCACCAAACCACAAATTATCATTGGAGCTGAGGAGGCCTCATGCCCGGGCGTCCCACACCACACACTCCTCCTGTTTAATGTAAAATTCATAGACATACACATGAATTCAGACACGTTTAGTAGAGGAGTACAGGGGTAATTGTAGCATTTGGTATATACATTTAATTGCGTGTTTCATGTTGATACAGTCTTAAAACACTTTGTAAGACGGAGGCAGGTTTTAATATATAATATATAAAAAAAGCTTCCAATTAATTTGATGAATTATTTTATTTTATTTTACCTTTAAAGTCCCCCTGTGGTGAAAATCAAGCTTTTAATGTTGTTTATATGTCTATGTGGTGTTTTTAATATGCTTTAAGATAAACTATTTGTGAATTCATAAGTCGACAGCATTGCTGAGTATTTTCTCCTTAAAACTGCATTGAACCAAAGACAGTCTCAAAAACACGGTTGGAAATCGCTGGTGTTTCTGACGTCACAAACTACCTTGTAACCAATCAGATCAACATGTGATCGTCAACGAGTGGATCTCTGAGCTGACTGAGTGAGTGGAGGCGGGGCTCGTTTGCATATTTATAGAACCGCGTATACTAAATGAGGCAAGGGTGTCGATTCAAGTTATTTTAAGGCATGATAAAAAAAAAATCAGGGAAAAACATTTAAAAAAGTCATTTTGGTGATCAAAGATGCAAGGGATACAATTATTGACTACAGGGGGACTCTCAATCTCACCTTCAACAAAGAAGTCTCTTGACATTTGAAATTAAATCTCTTTTTGAAGGAAAAGAACGCACACCATTAAATGATTATAAACAATATTATAAAAACAAAAAGAGACATAAAAACAGTTCATGTGTGTAAAAGTGTGACATATTGACGCAAAGTTCACATTTCTACATATACATTTGACCTTCAAGCATTTTCCAGCATTATAAATCTGTTTCCCGCTCTCAGCCTCTCGCTATCACTCTCTCCCCATCATCCACGCTTTGTTCAACGCAATACAATATTTTCATGGTAAATGGAGTGCAGTCTAAAGCAAATACCTCGAAAAATCATCTCCGTATATTTTCTTTTCTGTCCAGAAGTCACGCTTATGCGCGTGTACAGTGCACTGTGCAAATATTTTTTTATGTTTCACAGTTATTTTTAGTCATCGTCCCCTAGTTGTTTTCCGTGGTTTGCACAGTGCACCTTGTTCCATAAAATAGGTGATTTCTTATGCACAGTCTAAATATTATAGAACATGAAATTAAAGTTCTTTCCTGACACAGAATAAAGCTGGCCAGTACTGAGTTAAAATGTGTGTTCTGGCAGGGCTTCACTATTTTAAAACCACCTTTACCACCTTACCGGCACTACATATATACAGTCTGAGTGTCTGAGCGCTCACTTGACTGAATTTCCTTTTATTTACTTTGAGAGTTTACATTAAGCTCATTTTAATGTAGAAATGCATGCTTTTCAAATTGCACACACTGTAAATGCCGTTCAAATCACTTAAATCTTATTTCCATATAATCGGTTCTCTTGATTTGTATTAAACTACTTTCTTCCAGCATTCATCACAGGGATCATGTGATTTGTGACTAACAGGCATTCTGCTTTTGATTTGTATTTCCCAGATTGCCTTTCAGTCTCTGCTTAAAGCCTTGTGCCAAACAGATGACTGGTAAATTACAGTTTGCTGAGATTAGACGTGCTGTGTCTGCTCTTACAGATGCTGTTAGTCACCACAGTGTGCCGTATTAAACCTCTGATTCACTTCACAATCTGTTTCACGCTTCTGCACAGCTGATAACACACTCCGCTTCATAGTCTGTAATTAACATGTGAAGAAATCTCTATTGAGGGCTCAAAGAAAGACTCTAGACTTGGGGTGCACCGCTATGAAAATTTTGGCCGATAGCGATAACTGATAATTCTTTATATTTGAAAACCGATAACTGATATATTGACCGATAAATCTAAATCGAAGTGTTTGTATAATTTTTGAGAGCCTGATTACAAAACAAAAATCTTACCATTAAAATCCATATCCTAAGAACACAATTATAATGATGTTCTCCTGTAGCCTATATGACAGACTATGTTGCACTTTACAGTATTTTACTTTTTTGATTCCAATCATATTTCAAGCAATTCAAAACCATCATGTTGAACAGTGCGCATCTGAAGTGTCTCAGCAGAAGGAAATAATCCATTATTTATCGGCCAATATATCGGCTTAAATAGATCAGCCAAATGTTCTTATTGGACCGATAACGATAAAATTAAATAAGAACACATATCAGCTGATACTGCTATGGTGGCCGATATATCGGGCATCCCTAATCTAGACGTTTGACCTGGGCATGCACAGAAAATGTAATGGGATTTACTTTTTATAAATACTATATATATATATATATATATATATATATATATATATATATATATATATATATATATATATTGCAACTTCATGAATCACATTGTCCACAATTTATTCTATACAAATTATATGATCGATTTCTTGTTACATTTCTTAGTCATAGTTTATATTACAGTATTATTACTGTGTAATTACACAAGTAATCCCAACAGTCTACTCAGTTTTGGCTCATTGTTACCATAATATAAAATGTTATACAAACACATTATCTCACATTATTCCTGATACAGTATCTACCTGAAGAATTACACGAGAAGTCAGTTTGTAGGGAAAGTTAAAAGGTAAACTGGTGTTTGCCAATTTTAGTTTTCCGTTTTTCTTTTCTGCTCTGTTTACGTTATTGTATATTTACCAGTCTCTTTGTATAATGATAGGATTCCAGTTATAATATCCACAGCAATCAGATGCAATGATTTACTGTGCTTTTTTTATGATAGATGACTTTAAGCAGTTTGGTTAACAAATCAATTTTTTTTGGATAAGGAGTTCCTTTTTTAAGGGAAAACTGAGAAAATAACAGATGTTCATAAAGAGCGAGAGCGACTCACAGCATATAAGGTTGGGTCAGAAAGACTGAAAGATTTACCGCTGTGTGAGAGTACGGTACATGTGGCCGTTTAAAGAGTGCCATGTTTTTAATGATCTGTGTTTCCTCACATTTCATTTGACATTGCGGTGCACCATGGATTAGGGTGGCTGTAAAGCCCTCACCCCTAGTGGTAATGAGTCTGAACTGACCTGGCATCAGCCCCAATCCTGTGCTCACGGGTTAAGTGTGGGCCTCTCTCGACGGGGGCGAGATGAGGAGAGGAATCAGATACCAATATTATCCATTTGTTCCTGCAGTCTGGGCCACCTCAAATCAGCCTGAACCCTTCTATAAAGCGAAGGACCCTTCAAAAGTTGCTTTCCAATGTCGAGTTTGCAGTCGGGAAAGCAATCTGTCAATTAAAAGTAGAGTGGCTGGGGCCGAACTTTGGTTGCATATGAAACCCAAGGCGTGCTTCGGATTAAACAGCACCTCGGCTGCTTTTGCCAAATGAAAATGTAGATTTTGGCTGCTCAGCGTTCATTTTTTCCCCCTGCCTTCGCTCCCTGGGAGCCCTAGACGCACAGCGTGCTCGGATGTTGTAAAAAAGGCTTTATGTATTCAATAATTGCTTAACAGTTATATAAAATGTCATTAACTGCTCGAGTTGCTTCGGTTACGTCCACTGGCTTTCCACAGACCACGTCCCCGTTCGGCCCACCTCACCCTCCCCGTCTGTGGGCCGTAACGAGGAACCTTTGACAGCACTGGCGCCAGCCGGGAGCAAACCTGCAGGCGGTGGCCCGTTCGGCTCGAGGGACCCGAGGACCCGAGCTAGAGTACCTGTTCGTACCCTCCACCATAATCACGGATCACTGGCTAACCAGATTCAAGCAGCAAGTGGACATCACTTTCCCTCGGTCGCCGGGCCGTTGTATTGCAGCTCCATTAGAGCTACCGACTTTGTGACAAGGAAGTGTACAATTGTAGTGTACTTCAAATATATATATCTTAAAATACTGTACTCGCAGATAATGTAAAATTAATTCAATAAAAGGCCACCTAAAGAGAGTACAGTACTGTTTCTTAACACACTTAAGGACATTGCACTTTGGAAAAGCACTTTTTAACAAAATTATATATAAAGATGTACTTAAGTCCAACTTAAGTGGTCAAAAAGCACTCATTTAATTTTAAATAACATAAGTGCCCTATTCTTTTATAGTATCGTTAAAATATATTATTTCATGCTAAAGTGTACTTTTTTACAAGGGCATATTTTTGTATTTTTTTGTCTAATTCAACTTATAATTCAATAACGTCAAGCACTTTTATTTTATCTATTAATTAATATAGGCTTATGTGATGAATGAATATTGATAAATAATGAATACCACTGTGGTTTATTTTTTGGCTATTTCCCCCCCCCCATTCCTGTTCTGTTCTGAATGTCATTAAATTTAAGGATTTGTTGAAGGAGAAGAAATAACATACATAGTGTTTATAATGTTTTTAAATGTTTTATTTACTGGTGTTTTATATTATTTCCAAATGTTTTAATTAAACTTGATGCTATAAGTTCATAGCATCTAGTTTCTCTCTCTCTCTCTCTCTCTCTCTCTCTCTCTCTCTCTCTCTCTCTCTCTCTCTCTCTCTCTCTCTCAACAATTACAGTCATAATTATAGTCAAGTGTGGCATTTTACGGCAATTGGTAGACCAGTGCAGGATAAATGTTTAGAAATATGCAGGGGATAAGAATGACCAGCATTACGACTAAAGCGGGATCTCCAGTGATCACATATTGCCGTTTTGTCACTCATCTTAAACTGAAGGAGATGTTTACCTGAATGAGGCAAGTGATGAATACGAGTCATTATGCGCTCCACCGAAAGTATATGGTCCCTTCGTTTCGCACAGCGTAATGCTCGCTGCAGATGTGTGTGTGTGTGTGTGTGTGTGTGTGTTGACGTTTCATATTTTCACTTCCACCACTACTGTGTCTTTTCTCGTCTTCTGGCCTTAATGATGCGTCTGGCAACTGTGTATCATTAAATCTCGTCTTCCTCTCAATCCATCCAATGCTCTGCTCGCTCACTCACGTATTATTAATGCAATCAAGCGGTGACTTGGCTTTCGATGCTTGCAAAGCTTGGGCAGTTTGTGGTTAACGTAACAGCAAGCGCTCTTAAGAAGCTAGCCAGGCCTGTCATGTCCTCTCACCGGGACTCTGGCTTGACGCACGACTTTTCGAACATCTCTCTCGCTGAGTATAGCTGGGTTCTTGGCTTATTTGGTTTGTACGTTGGATTTCGCCATTTGGATTAATTCAAACCTGCCCCAGCTGCAAATATGCTGTAAATTAGTCCCATTAAAAGTGATTGATTATTGGATGGGTGTAGCGCTCTACCGCATCCCAGCTTCGCAGCATCTGTGTGGCCCACCTGCTCATGTAATCAGAAGTATTGACTGCATGGCGCTCCAACTTCCTCCTGAGGTTTGGTTTTACTGAGGTGGGCTCTTGCCCTCTGAGGTGAGCTGGCAAAAACAGACCCTGTTCATAGGCTGAAATTTGGCAACGGACTATGTGCATGTTGTACTCGACCCTGAAGGGAGTCTGAAAAGCATGTGCATGAACACTCACTTACATACAGAGGCTATGAGGTGTAATAGGCTATTATAAAATGAATCATAAAATGATAATGCTGAAAAAACACCAACGATTTGCTTTAGTTCTACCAGTTTTCAGGAATCGAAAGTAATGCAATTTGAGGCTTCTGTTGCAACTTTTTTTTTTACATTGTGAACCAGCAAGTGAGTTTGTTTGTGATTTCATGCATTTTTTTTTTCAAATGGACGTAGGCTACACTGAAAAATGGTTTTGCAGATTCGTCCTAGTTGTCATCTTCCTAGAACGAATAGTTCAAATAGTTGCATTTTGCAAGTTTCACCTACATTAAACAATATTATTATTTAGTAAATGTTACCATTTTGTTTCATGCCATGTCTTATGGTTTGCTTTTTAAGGTTTTTATATGATGAATATGAATATTCTTTCTCTGACATGTGCATTTCTTGTATAAAATATGTGCTGGAGCAATATGTACAGGGAAATAATGCTTAAACATAAGCTGGTCGTAGCTGGTCTTCAGCTGGGCTAAATTGGTGTTTAACTGGTTCAGGTGGGCGGCCAATAGACCAGATGATGTCTGGGAGACCAGGTAAGACCAGCAAACAGTTTAGGCTGTTTAATGTACTGTAAAAAATGATCGTGATTTTAACCGTAAAAGACCCAAGAAAAAGTTTCCGTACTATATACGGTAAATAACTGTGATCTAACGATACATATAATAATGAAATACGGTTTATTACTGTAAATTTAAGATAAGTCTGTAAAACCTAAAACGTTGCTACCATATTTTTACGGTAAATTTCTGGCAACCACAGCTTCCGTTTTTTTACCGTTAATTTAACAAAAAATGTTTATTACAGTGTATATAATAATGCATAATTTAACCGTGTAAAGCCTGACATAGGATATAATATACCAAATCTATCTTTTTAAATGGAACTGGTGTTTATGGTACAAGAAAGTTCTGATAGCTTGTAATGTAAGTCAATGAGATCTTTATAACAGTATAACAGACTACTGACATAAAATGCATATAAATATCAGTCACCACTCTATATCTGTCAATAATATATCTTAGTAAGATGACATTTTAAATGCTTAGTTTTATGATCAAAGCTCTGTAGTTTTAAAACATATCATGCAATGCAATACAATGATGATTAAGAAATGAAAAAATAAACCTTCCTCAAAAATGATGTATGGATAATCAAGTAAAGTTGCTCAGTCCAGTATAAGTTCATCTTGTAATATTACTAACAACATTAAAGTTATTATTATGTTTACTTTATAAAATGATTTTCACAGCAAGAAGACACATGTATCACAAACTGTAGATGGACGTTTTTACAATTAAAATAAAAGGCCTTTTTCTGACTTTGAAATGATCAATCAGTCGACAGAAGGCGTGTAGTAGATTGTGTGCAACAGGTTTATCAGGAAAGTTTTGATCAAGTTGATAGTTTAGAGCTTTTAAATTATCGGATGTATTTAATATGCTACTGTAGGCTTTAACACACACACACACACACACACACACACACACACACACACACACACACACACACACACACACACACACACACACACACACACACACACACACACACACACACACACACACACACACACACACACACACACACACACACACAGACAGAGAGAGAGAGAGATAGAGAGAGAGGGGGCATTTACACGTTCTATGAACACCTCATTTTTTAGTGTAACAGGAGTGCAACAAATGAGTTCAGCAGTGTATATTTGAGTAGAGAGTCGAGCCTTGTGTGGGCCACAGCAGAGAGAAGAACCTCCACAACACACACACACACACACACACACACTGATGTCGAGAAGTGCCGCTGAAATGCAATGTCTGTCATCTCCGTCTGCCCCCTGCCTGTCATCGTGCACCACTTTCACTCGCCTCCCTCCATTCCTCCTTTCCTCCACCCATTTCTCCTGAAAAACCTGCTCCAGCTCATGCCATGGCTCTCTGTCAAAATATTATTGTTGATTTAAATGGCCCTAGAGTCATGCGCCCTTCTCACACAAGCCCTTGTCTATCTCAAATGAAAGATTCAAAATGGCTAAATGTCTCTGCTCTGTTTATATGGCTTTTATATAGTTTGATTTTGTTTTATAGCCCGGGTCCGAGTTCTCTGCACCCCCAAGGAGGCTAAAACAAACTTGGGAAAAGCAGTGCACAGAATCCAGTTACTGAGCCCGTAATGTGATTGTGGTGGAAACAGATGTTAAATGAATGGAATTGAAATGTCTGCTACATTTATTGCTTTACATTTGCATCTGCTGTATTCCTCTCGACGATCATGCACTTGAGAGGGAACTTTGAGAAGACCGGGTTTCACTTTCAGCTTTGTGGCCTCCGTGTCTAAATGAGCGCTGAACAGATGTGGTTATGTTGATGATGTGAGATTGGCAGCGTTTGTTCATCAGTTATGGGTTATTTAAATGTAAAATCAAGTTTTATTATGGCAAATCTATTCAGGAATGACAAATACTGTAAGTTTTGGTAAATGTAATATTTCCTACTCTGTATGTTGAATGTTAGTTGAATTCTGTAATTAAGATCCCAAGATTACATGAATATTAATAATAATTATTAATTATGATTTGTTTTATAATATTACTATTTATTGAACTTTATTTTATCATATTTCTATTGTCACAATTTTTTATCAGAAGTAAAGTACTGTGGTAAAAATAACTGTCTTAGTGACTTTAATGTTCTCTAGTGATCCATAAAAAATAGTTGACTATACATATTACAAATGAAATGACCATAATTAACTTAAAATTAAAATGGTAATTTTCAATTATATTAGTAGTGAATGTATTACGAAATTAACTAAATGTATTATATACATTTATTAAAAAAATATCTATGTTCCTACTTAGATAACTACGAAATGATATAGGGTTATTTAGCTAATTTGCTGATCAATTCATTAAATATTTAATAAGATTAAATAAATATTAAATACATATCTTTCAGAAGAAGAAAAATGGGGTTTTATGTTAATTTAATTTGAGTATGTACAAAGTACTATAAATTGCAAATTACTATAATACATTTTTACATTACATGTGTAGTTTATTGAAATTCTAATTGTTATTATTTATTTATTTACACATATAATACATAAAGTCCTCATTAAAAAGTGTGTGTGTGTGCGTGCGTGCGTGTGTGCTTGTGCATGTGTGTACGTGTGCGTGTATGTGTGCGTGCGTGCGTGCGTGTGTGTGTGTGTGTGTGTGTATGTGTGTGCGTGCGGATGTGTGTGTGTGTGTATGTGTGTGCGTGCGGATGTGTGTGTGTGTGTGTGTGTGTGTGTGCGTGCGGATATGTGTGTGTGTGTGTGTGTGTGTGTGTGTGTGTGTGTGTGTGTGTGTGTGTGTGTGTGTGTGTGTGTGTGTGTGTGTGTGTGTGGTGTATGTATGTGTGTGCGTGCGGATGTGTGTGTGTGTGTGTGTGTGTGTGTGTGTGTGTGTGTGTGTGTGTGTGTGTGTGTGTTGAGGGGTCCAGATAAACCTTACGTTTGGACAAATGTCCCAACAAATATGCCAATATCCGAAATCATTGTCGTTGGACATTTTTAGTCCTCATGAGGAAAACAGCTGTGATATAAAAAAAAAAGGTCATATAATATATACAGTTTGTACAGTATAAAAATATGTATATAAATATGTATATGCAAAGTCACCATAGTGAACACACAACATAAACGTGTGCGTGTGTTCACATGAGACAAGGTGTTGGGTCTTTTCCTCACTGGGTTTCTCTCCTCCTCTGGCATTCTGTGAGCTGTTATTCCCATCCATTAATCATTGGGCTAATTTGTTTTCACATGGTCCTGCTGACAGAGAGGGACTATTATTACAGTATTGGTGCTCCAGGTCGCCTCTCCGAGCACAGGCCTTATTATATCCCTCCCTGTTTCACCCTTACATCTCTCCCAGACATGGACGATTGGACCAGACTTGTAATATTGAGCAGTGAGGAACACCAGGCGTGTGTGTGTGTGTGTGTGTGTGTGTGAGAGAGAGAGAGAGAGAGAGAGAGAGAGAGAGAGAGAGAGCAGGCTTGCTCAGGGTGATTGACAGTCAGTCACACGGCTTAGACCTGCAGTGTCAAACGCATGGCTGACTGTGATGTGATGGACAAGCTTCTAGCATTCACTCAGTTGGTGGTTATTGCTCGGGCTTTAGCTCATCATCTTGTCACGCACAAACACACACCAGTTCACTGCCAGGCAGCACAGGAAGACCAGCGCACAGCAAAGCTATTTAGCACACTGATTCTTCACTAAATCTGTCAGAAAATTTGTTTTCCAGGTTTTTTTCTTCTTTCTGCACAATGTTTGAAACTATCATGCACTATTGCTTTACCCGTTTAAAGCTTTGAAGTAGCGCAACGGAGACTTGCTATAATTACTTTTTAATATGCAGTAATACCATTTAAAATCAACAATGCTTAGCCTAAAATAAATCTTTTTGAATTTGTTTATATTTTGTTAATATTACAAATTTTATTCATAATAGGGGTCATGACAGATTTTTTATTATTATTTTAACATGTTCCTTCCTTAATTTCACAACAACAACAACAACAACTACAAAAAAAGTGTAAATATGATAATTTTCAACCCTCGATCTGAAATGGTCCGTTTTAACGCGTGGCTCCTTTAAGGCTGGTCAGTAAACGCCCGCTGTTATGATTGGCTAACGTCACTGCATAGGAAACAGTAACAACGTCCACTGGATATTGCATGTGAGTCTTTAGAAAACATATAAACCGTCATTTACCGACAAAGCATTATGAAATCCGTTACTGATGTTTGTGTACAGTCGACAGCATCTTTCAACAAAAAATTTGTTTGCAAACTCTTCATTCCACCGTGCATCGTTTAAAAAGCAAGTGTGATCCGGGACGGCATTACAATAAACCATCCACTTGTTTCTGATGCTGGGATCTTCTGAAGTCTCTACAGACGTTTAAACGTCAAAGCGAGCGATCTTTCATCCTTCCATTCTTCCTGTTGTCGAGAGACTCAAGCGTGTCAGAAATCTGTATACTGTATCCAGTGACAATCATGACATATATATGCACAGTTCAAAAGTTTGGAGTTAGGAAGATTTCCAGCATCATTACTCCAGTCTTCAGTGTCACATGATCCTTCAGAAATCATTCTAATATGATGATTTACTGCTCAAGAAACATTTCAGATTATTATCAGTGTTGAAAACAGTTGTGGAAACCATGACACATTTTTTTCAGGATCCTTTAATTAATAGAAAGTTAATTAATTCTCTGTAACTTTTGACCATTTAAATGCATCTTTGCTGATTAAAAGTATTAAAAAGTATATATATTTTTTTAAATGTTACAGAACCCACATTCTAAATGAGTATACAGTCTACCACATGTGCAGGACGTTTGCTGTCATTGTGTGTGTGTGTGTGTACGTGTGTGTTTGTGAATACATGGTTCAGATGTGGTTTGAGGTGACTGTTTTTCAGAGAAAGAAAATGTCTGTGATACAGTTCATGCGGTGGGGAGTGGGAGACATAGAGAGAGAGAGAGAGAGAGAGAGAGAGAGAGAGAGAGAGAGAGAGAGAGAGAGAGAGAGAGAGAGAGAGAGAGAGAGAGAGAGAGAGAGAGAGAGAAGAGAGAGAGAGAGAGAGAGAGAGAGAGAGAGAGAGAGAGAGAGAGAGAGAGAGAGAGAGAGAGAGAGAGAGAGAGAGAGAGAGAGAGAGAGAGAGAGAGAGAGAGAGAGAGAGAGAGAGAGAGACCAAAAAAAGATGAATTAGACCCTGTGGCTGAGCATGAAAAGTGGATAAATGTCTGAAATAACACATTGAGAGAACCAATCATGGCTTTGGCAACCCGTCCATGAAAAGAACAACTCCATTTGAACTTCTCCTCCACATTTCCCCGCTTTTTTATCCCTTTCCCTCATCATGCTTTTGTTTTCCTTCTCACTCTCTCCCTCAGCCTCTTTAATAAATGAATGACCTGCGCTAGCCTTAGTGTCTGCCTTTTAACCCGCCGTGAATGATGGGACATATTCTGGAGCAACTCAAAATGCCATCAAAATGCAATCTACGCAATCTCTTTAGTCTTGCTTTTATGTAAACCGAAATCAATCTCAAGGCACAGACAGACTACAAATGCATTGGTCAAAAAGTTAAAACATGCAATGAAATGGCTTCAGTGTGTGTTTTATAATTCACTTTTTATGATTTGTTTATTTTTTTGTCAGTTTGTCATACTTTCTGCTTTTGTTTTGTAGATGGACGGTGTTTTCTCTATGCGCGTGCACTTACATCCTATATGTGCGAGTCTGTTTTTGTTATTTTTTTGTCCATCATCAAGGTGCTTTTAAGTACTGGAGTCTGGGTACATATGACATAATGCACAGGAGCTGTCTACTCCTTTTCCTGCCAGGTAATGAACGAGCTTGAGCTTTTAACCAAGTTCTTACCCAGGCAGGAGTTAAACCAAACTAAACAACATATATCAGGAGCAACGCCGGGCATCTTGCCACACTAGATAAAGGGAGGGAGAGAGTGACAGCAAGAGAGCTAGAGAGGAAAATGAGACTCGGGAAAAGATGAAAAGAAAGGGAGGGGAAAAGGACAACTCAGTTTTAAACAAGCCTTCCTTTAGTTGTGCTAGAGATCACTTACATGTGTCAAGAAAGCTCTGAAGATTTACACACAATTTGAATGCTCATTCACAAAGTTTTCAGCTTCTCCTTGCATGTTCGTTTGTGATATATTTTGGCTTGTTTTTATCAATTTATCAGCCATCGATAATAATACTGTAGTTCTGTTTAATGCATTACACAGACTCACACCAAATTTAACAGAAAATGCTGGAAAAAAAAAAAAAGTCAGGATATAGTCATGAGGCCACAGTTTTCTACATTTTTTAATGGGTTTTTGCCTGTAATTCAGCAGTATAAAAGAGAAGTATTGCTGTCACAATACTGGAATTTTGAAACAAAGCAATATTGTTTGATACAAGATTGATATTTAATAACATGTTCGATAGCTTGCGAAAAAATTGCCACAACATTAAGGGCAAGATATTTTCAAGAGATTTTTTCCCCCTATTTATTAAAACTGCATTAAGATGTTTTCTATTTTTAGAGACATCAACAAAGACACATAAATGGATAAAAAAATGACAGAAAATACATGTATAATATTACAAATATTGCATTGGGTGTGAATCAGCACAGCTGTTTTTTAACATTGAAAATTATCATAAATGTTTCCTGAGCATCAAATCATCATATTATACTGATTTCTGAAGATCATGTGACACTGAAGACTGGAGTAATGATGCTGAAAATTCAGCTTTGATCACAGGAATAAATTACATTTAAAATTATATATTGGTAACACTTTATTTTAGTGTCATTGTTACACGTTACATGTAGTTACTATTGTATTACTATACATTATGCATAATAACATGCAATTGGCCAAATCTTAATCCTAAACCTATAGTTAATGCATGTAGTTATAAGTACTAAAATGCATAGTTAGACACTGTAATACTGACACCTTAAAATAAAGCGTAACCGGTGTAATACAGCACTGTATGTGTTGTAATACAACGGAGGCTAAAGTATTTTCCAGCGGGGCAGTAAATGAAGATGAGTGTTCAGATGACTGTAAGTTAAGATGTGTGAAGTGAGGCGTTTGAGTTGATGGGTGAGAGCGGTGTACAAGTCTGACAGGTAAAAATGTGCTTCCCTCCTACAGCCGAGGTGATTCCTCCAATTCCTCTGTATGTATGTTTTCAGAGCTTCTTCTGAGAGAGTCTCTGCTTTCCTGTTGTGATGTAAACCTCGTCCAACGTATTGTCCCGAGAGCAGACACTGGTTATCAGAATACTTCACCGGGGGGTTTGGATAGCTAATGTGTTCAATACATTAGCCTGGCATGAAGCCTTGCTTGCTTAAGTTGCCTCTGATTCAGTTGGGCTACCATAACATTTGGGATCGCAACAACAGAGTTTGAGGCAGTCCAGGTCAGGTAGGCTAAAAGGTATTTCTATTGTAGATCTATACAAAAGTTCCCAGAGTCCTACGATGAGTCTTTCTAGCTCTGATCCAATCTGTAATTTCCTGAACCCTCTCACCTTTTCTCATCTTTTCTAGCTCTCTCTTCTCTCCGAGCTGACACACACAGCATTGTGTGTATTTCATGCAGTTTCGAAGCTGTGTGTTTCATAGAGAAGCATGGCGCTGTGTTCATTTACACGTGGACAGCTCATGATCTGGGGATTTCGGTGTCTCGGTTCACAGTAAATGCAGCAAACTCCATATCTGCACAACTGCAGACCTCACACCTTTGAATGGCGTATTTGTCTCGTATTGTACATATTTGTATTTTAAAATATTCTATATTTGCAGGGCAACCCTACCTTGAGGTTATGATTTACGTTTTTGAACTGTAAGCATTACATATTTAGTTTTGTAGATAATTTCACCATTATAGGTGTTTTTATTTAATTCTAAGAAATATCTACTTAAAAAAAAGAATGATTACATTTGAACCTAGAACAATGACATTATTGTGGCATCAATTTAGTGGCATTATCTTTTTAATTTGATTTATTTGTATAAATATACATTTAACTATATTTTGTACTGCAAAAACAGTATGTCGTTCCTTGTAAGGACAGCACAACTTTCATTTACAAAGACTACAATGTAAACTTTCCCGAAAAATGAAACACTATTATTTACCTGCCTTGCAAACGCTGGTATATCCTTTTGGGATATGCACATATATATTATAAATATTTAATACTTAAATCCCATATTTTCTTAAATGGCACCAGGAGGAAGTGAATCTGATAACGAAAGGTCTTGCAATTACATTTTCCAAAGAAAGCATTAGTTAAGGGAATTATCCAGGTCACATTTCTAACAATTCTGCTCTGTAGAAATGAAGTGCAACAGTATACTTCGATTCGCACTAAACTGAGACGGAAACTAAAGCCTTAAAGGTTTTAATTGATTTAATCAAAATGGAGTTATGAATGCGTTGGCTAATATCTCCCCAACAAACTTTAGTACTGAATTCATAAATCAAACAATGCACAAACGCCACTAATGACAAAATGAGTAAAGACACAGACACAACAAACTCTTCATTTCTTAGTTTATTATTTCAGTCTCATGACGCCTTTAGTGATTAATGCCAATCAATGAGAACATTATCATATGTTTATTCATTTTCCCCCCTCTCCCTCAAGGGTTTGAAGTCCATCCAAAGATCATAAACAGCCTTTAATTTCTGAGTCAGCATATACACTACTAATACAAGCCTCTTTTCCTGAAGATCTCTCTTACACCGGAGGACACCCCATGTCGAGGGAAGTTTGAATGCATTACTGTATTCTGCACTGACTCGAGCTTGAGGAATGAGAGATTGTTTGTGTTTATAAATATGTCTTTGCTGGGTAATCAGTGTATGATTACAAGGTACCACACGGAAAGACATACATTAACATCCACTCATAGAACATGTCCAGCGGTAATGGACCCAGCAGTGTATGAATATATGAAATATGTTTATGCATGCAGCATGTGTATTTATTGCTTCTTGGCCGGCTATGACAGGTTTTTGGAAAGTCAAACACATTTGAAAGGCCGTGTTGTTTGGTTTCCAAAATGCTGGTAGCAGATAAGCGCCGGGGTTGCCGTGGTAACATACCCTACTGGAGCCAAGGCCCAATTTTGGAAACCACAAAATCAACAGAAGTGTGATGGACAGAAGAGGGAGTAGAGGAGAAAGAAAGCAAGGTGTGTTTTTGAAAGCTCTTTAAAAGGGGACACGCAACGAGCCTAAAATGGACCAAAAGATTCGCATCCATCAGTAAAAGCCAAAGGGACATTGATCATCTGGACTATTTAAAGTCGAGAGACATGTTCTGGATGCAGTAACTTAAATGCTTCTGCTACAGTATATTATATGAAAAATGTGTGGGGGAAAAGGTAACGTCATGCAACATTTAGCAAAAACAGTTGTGAATGTATAATGTGAATGAATTTATTTCGGTTTAATACTTAAAACAACATAAAACCCCCTTTTCAAATGATTGTTTGAGCATCGTATGTGTTTCCATGTTGTGCTTCCAGTTATAGTTTGGGCGAGTAAAAGTAGGAATCCAAAAGTTTGCAAACCACATTTTATTTTTACATCATATTTTATATTTTATTTTCATATGCCATACCGTTTAAACGTTTTAGATCGGTATCATTTTTAATGTATTTTTTTAAAATATCGGTCTAATTGTTTTTTTTATGTGAATATGTTGTAAAATGTAATTTATTCCTGTGATCAAAGCTGAATTTTTCAGCATCATTACTCCATATACTATATAGTCACATAGAAAACAGCTGTATTAAATTGTAAGTGTGTGTGTGTGTGTGTGTGTGTGTGTGTGTGTGTGTGTGTGTGTGTGTGTGTGTGTGTGTGTGTGTGTGTGTGTGTGTGTGTGTGTGTGTGTGTGTGTGTGTGTGTGTGTGTGTGTGTGTGTGTTTGTTTTTCAAAATCATAAGTTTAATTAAAATATGAATATATTTCAAATTTGTTTTAAAGTTTCTATGATAATGTTATATATATCATTTAAATAAAAAAAATTAGACCTAGCTTAATTTTAATCACTGATATAAGACATTAAGTCTTCTTGTAGATTGTTTTTTCCTAATAATTTATAGCATATCAGATTACAGTTTTGGCACTAAAATGCTCAGATCAATTTTGCATTGAGTAGTCTTGATCCAATTATGACTGAAGTGAATTAAGGCAATGAAACAGGGAGGAAGAAAAATAAACTGGCTGTGAGATTTATAGACAGAAAACAGACCCACTGTGACAAAAACCCGAACCATCGAGTCAACGAAAATTCTACATATTTAAAAGAGGATCAGGGAGTTATAAATTCAAAGCTTTTTCATAGTCTCTCCTCTCAGTGGGTGCAAGCAGTGCATGATGCCATCCCAATAAATTCTCCTCAGAGCCATGTCGTGGTGCTGTTTCATTTCCCCCGATGGCTCTGAAATTACGCCTCATGTTTCGTTTCACTGCGTCTTACTGAACCTGAATCTGCAACCTCTCGAACCCAAGGTCCCGGTGTACGAGAAGTGACTTCTTCATTCAGCTGCACAGTAACTCCTTTAAATCATTGCTATTTTGCTCAAAATACACATGCATGCATGTATTATTAATTATGTGTGAGGATTATGATTTATTGAACTGCAAAAAAATCATGAAATTGCCACATTTCAGTAATGGATACATTTTCTGTTGTTGTTTTTGGGCTCTAGAACAAGTTTTCATGCTTAAATGTTGAAAAACACATTATTTTCTCATATTCTCCATTGTTGCAGCTCCTCTCTTCCCAGTCTGTCAGTAACGCTCTGGGGTGTGTTTAAGGATCATTAGCCAACTATGGTCACAAGTTCCGTCGTAATCAGCATTCAACGAGTTGGTGTTTCCCGAAACCATCGTTTCAACGAACATTCGCAAACAGCATCACAAAGTTGTGTGGTTGAAACGACAGCTCTCAAGCTGTGGTTAGAAGCAGAGTTTCTAGATTGCATGACATGTGGACTTAATAAATCCGTATCTTGAGCAAATTAAGCAAGCTGACGTTCAGTACAACCTGTGTATTTTATTTAGAATACATACAAATGTCATTTACATCTTTGAGTCTGTCAAGAGATTTAAAGCACCGTTTTTGAAGACTGTGCATGTGCGAACGTGCTCTACTATGTAAGAACAAGCCTATGATTGCGAAATATATAAATAAAGCGAAATAACTGAGAAAAATTAGAAATAGTCCTCAGATGCCATGTCTGTAATTTATAGCAAAACATGTAGCATTAATTCAATCTCAAACAGTTTCATTAAAAGAAGTTATTACTCCAAAATCTGCGTGAAGTCGTAAACCAACGTGGTTGAACGACCACTTTGCACAATACGGTTTCAGGAAACAGTCGTGACTAGCTAGTTGGTTTCTTCAACGATGCATCGTACTATGGTAGTAAAGCATCGAGTTCGGTCGTTGTATGGAAACGCACCTCTGTTTAGTTCCTGTCTCTATGAAGCCCCTCCTTCTGAAATGCACATTGTGCTCTGATTGGTCGGCTGGACAGTGTGTTGTGATTGGTCGAGCGCTTCAAACGTGTTTGATAAATGGCCATTACCATAACCGCCAGTTTCAACACACTACCAACTAACTCAACCAGGCCCCGCCCCTTTATTCTGCGTTTGAATTATTTAAATGAGGAATATTGTGACGTATTCGTTCAAGAAAACTCAAGACTACAATGGAGGCGTTTCAGGGAGTTCAGAAACACTGACACTGTCACATTCAAACAGCAACATTACATGCTAAAGAAAGTTGAACATATAAAAAATCATAGGACCCCTTTAACTATATCTGTGCAGCAGTTTATGTTCTGCTTTGACGTTACTGGCGTTATGAGTTTATGCTCTATCAGTGCTCCAGTTTTCCTGAAGAACCCCATGATTGTCAGTTGAATCAGTTCCCGGACGTTTACACAGTATCAAATCACAGATGGTCCTTTTTTACAGAGCCAATTAGATCTACTAAATCAAATGTGCTTGTTTAACTTTCCTCCTCTAATTTAGAGAGACAAAATCAATTCAAACCTGATCCTGCTCAGGTCTCTCAGGTCTCCTAATGAGCATACCTAGCCAATAATTAGAGCTCTTGTTTACTTACAGACCAAACCTCTAAACGTGTGTGTGTGTGTGTGTGTGTGTGCGTGTGTGCCTTGCTTGTGTGTGTGTGTGCGCGCTTGTGTGTGTGTGTGTGCGTGTGGGCGCGCGTGTGCGTGTGTGTGTGTGTGTGTGTGTGTGTGTGCGTGTGTGCGTGTGCGTGTGTGGTTCATGTATTCCCTATGTTATGGGGACAACGTTTTTGGTGCCCATGGGGAAAACGGCCTATGAATCACACCAAATTATGTTTTTTGAGAATGTAAAAAATGCAGAAAAAAATTCTGTGATAGGTAGGTTCAGAGGATAGAATATACAGTATAAGGTATTAAAAAACTTTATGTCTATGGAAAGTCACCATAAAGCATAAAGGCCCAATAAGCTTTTTAAATGTGTAATTCGTGGTCGTACGTCGTACAGAGAGAGAGTTTCAAAGACAGCCATTATCACGGTCTTATGACCAAATATATTTGTAATATTTATAATATTTAGACAGTAGCCGCGTTTCCATTACCCTTCAAATTGTGCAAATTGAAATTGCGAATTTAAAATACGCCCAATGGAAAATACTCCCAATTTCGCAAAAACTCCCATTTATCGCAAACAAAGTTTTTACACTCGCATGAGGTGTTTTTTCAGGCAATTCGAAAATGAAATATTTTGCAAAACTGCAATGGAAACATTTTTTGCGCATTTACAGGTCACCTGACAAAGATGACGCGGTGTGTGGGCAGAATACGAGACAGAGTTCTTTATTAAGTTCATAAAAGACAAAATAATGACAGGAATACTGGATTCTAAACCTCAAAGAAATGCCACAATCAAGACCTCGAAGCAGAAATGAGGAAGAAACACCCAGAAACTCCTCATATGTGCCGCTCTCAAGTATAAGGGGCTTTCCTTCTCATTAATGATTGGATAACACACATACGTCTCCTTCGATTAATAATAATGGCCAGTGCAGTGTCTGGGGTATACATAAACCCACCAACATCCGTCGCCATGATTTTTGTAATGACTTATTGCGAGAGGAAAAAATGACGTTTTTAGTCGCATAACATCGGTTAATGGAAACACTGTCATTTCGCAATAGTTTTTTGTCGACATTTAGAAAAAATCGCTAAAGTTTTGCGCAAATCTGTAATGGAAACACGCCTAGTGTCAGAACTTTATCATGATCATCTCACAGTGTGTTTGCTGCTACGACCTACATCTACTGACTAGCCAATAAAAATCCAACATGAAATTGATCAACACGACATTGCGCTAAATCTTAAAACTATTACCTCAAGCTCCATTTGCAAAATCGGCATGCCAAGTTTTACCTTTTTCCCCAGAAAAAACACAATTGACAAACTGTAATTCATCTTACTCTCTTTGTTTACCAGCACATGCTGATGATGTTTCATTCCTCTATACTAGCCTTTGTCGTAGTCGAATAAATTGGTGTCATCATTGAACATCACACATGTCGTACACAAGTTTATTAGATCAGTGTCGTACATAGTGATTTGTAATGATATTATAAGATTGCTGAAATCACACAGTCTGTAGCAGGCATAAAACAAGGGAACGAATTATTACAATGTGGCCAAGATTTAGTAAAACAAGGGAACAAATTATTCAGCCTGTTCTAACGTAAATGCGTCTCTAGAACGCATTGTGTATTATCGTGTAATTGATGCACGAAAATGAGTTTTTACGTGCATATGATAAGCCATTTCTTTCGTGTAATACACACGCACCCCACACGACTAATCCTACCCATGCACATCTTATGCACGTACCATACCACTACTAAACCTACCCATGCGTACCATATGCACGTAAAAACTCATTTTGGCGTATACATTTCACGATAAACACAATGCGTGCTATAGAGACGCATTTAGTGTGAATAGGTTGAATTATTATCTTATATATAATATATATATATATATATATATATATATATATATAATTGTGACTTATAAACTCTTTTTTTTGCGAATTGCGAGATCGTGGCAAAAACTGTGTTCCATACTTGAAGTCTGTTGCAGTGACCAGTTCAGGAAAGGTGAATAAGGTTGAGGAGATGGGAAACAAACAGGGTTGAAGTCCACGGGGTGGCAATGCAGTATCTGTTACATTTAACCACACAATCACTTACAATCATCTGTCTCTGAGAAAAAATAAATAAATTGTGCGTCACCTGGCAGATCAACACTCTGATAAAACTGCTTTTTGGGTTTTAAATCTGATTATCTGGGCTGTAGCTATTACTCGGCTTCACATTAAGAGCACTTTATTCCTGAAGTACATTAGAGGTTGTCAGCTAATAGCAGACGCGAAGACTGACACACAGGTTAGCGCTCGTGTCACTGTAAACAGAGGGCGCCTGACCAGGGGCTCCGGCTCTCAGGTGTCCCTTTAATTCAATTTCAAACCACTCTTCATAAATAAGCATACCTACATGCAGGCCCAAGAAACGTTATTCTCTCTGACACTTGCCATGATGTGTTTACTGCACTTATCTGGCTAACAGAGTCCAGAGTGGAGCGAGAGAGTCCATTTCTATAATCTTGAAATCTGTAAAAAAACACACAAAAAAACACCCACTCACTCTTTTTAAAAAAAAAATTCTCAGAAAACTTTGGGTGTTCACCAAGAACTTAATGTGCGCACAGATGGTTAGTTCTGTCTAACCCATCAGCAACAGCAGTGCATATAAAATAGTATGATAATTTCATGAATGCACAATTAATGCAATGTGCAGGGGCATTATGCACTTCTCTCTAGTCTGAGGGGCCACTAGTGATATGACTCATGTGGAAACTACTCAAGGCAAGACCAGTCATCTGCATGATCAGAGTTCTTATTTATTTATTTATTTTATTTATTTATATATTTCTAGTAATTGAACCCATGACCATGAAAATACATTTTTATTATTATTGTTTATTAATATTATTATTATTATAAAAAAAGAGAAACTGAGCACATTTTTTTTTCATTCTGGCTTACAGTCTCAAATAGACTTGATTTTAAAGTGATTTTTTTTTAAATCACACAATGATCTAGTATTAGATTATTAACTGTATATCTAGAATAGTTGACTTTACTTTTTTTGTTAAACTAAAATCACAATTTATGTATCATCCAAAGCACGCATGTGCTGTCTTTTAGTTTATAATATTAATATTCTTTGGTTTTCCTAAAGCATCTGACAACAAGTTGCCTGAAGAAAATTAGTTCCTTACTGACCATCTTTGCTAACTATGAAAAAAAATGAAGATATAACATTGCTTTGTGACTTGAGTATTTAGCACATTTAGTCTCTTTGTATTGAGTCATACAGATATGGGTTAATTTCAAATATATTCTGTGCCATCCGCAGCTGAAAGTACTTAAAATATCAAATTTGTGTTTTATTTTAAATGGTCTCATTTGTTAACATTAATGCATTCACAAATTGAACTAATAATGAGCAACATATTTTTTTTACAGCATTTAATAACATTTGTTAATGTTGCTTAAAGGGTCTATACTGTATATAAACATTTTCATGTATTAATTACTTTTTTATTGCCAATGTGTGAAATGCTTGTAAGAAAACTTCAAAAAACAAGATCATCCCTGACTTCCTAGGTTGTCTATGAAAGATTTTAGATATTTATGTGAAGGCTGTGGTGTGACGTGGTTTGAGGCTTTATTAATATCCTTACCCAAACCCTAAACCTACCCTCAAAACAATGCAATGTTTAAAACAAGTACCTGAAAGGTTTTATGCCTACAAAGCACTTTTATATCACTGTTATAATAAACATAAACTTCACATAATTTAGTTTCATAATCAGGCAACTATCTAAACAGCCCTTGCATCACGGTTCTGAAAACATAACCGCACTAATGGTTCATTACAACTGTGATTTGTCCTTTCTGCTTTTGAAAAAAAGAAACCTACTGATTTGGCTCTGAGCTCATTCTGCATGGCTACAGTGTATGTACACACGTGTGCTTATAGACCTCACGTCTCTCTCTCGCAGTGACCAGGCAACCTTCCGTTGTGTTCAACAATAGAGACGATGGACGAGCTTTCTCCCTCACTGACTCATGTAATCGGGTCACGGACTGACCCCTTGGAGGTCATTCAGCACATTAAGCCAAACTACCAAACCGCCCAAAAAAACAGATGCCTCATTCCCTGTTGGACTCGACCCAGTTAGGCCCATTATCTGAGGAAAACCCTGATTGCTGCTCACTTGGACTTGTGTTCGGACTCGATTCAGTGAACATGGGTGAAAGGAGGCAGACGTTTCTGCTGATTCGTAATTAAAATCACAATGTATGGATGGGGTTTCTGAATCCTCCAGTAGCAGTTTCCTGGAACGTCCGAGAACAAATTGCCTGAAGAAAAAAAGTTCCTCACTCGCCACTTAATGACTAATAGAGCAATTTAATTGTAAACTGTGCCAAAATGCGTAGTAATATCAATGCTTTCTATGATTGTGTATTGGATACTGATGAAGTAGCTGGGTTTTTGTGTTGCAGGGTTTCTGTGGCAATAAACTGGCTCACAATATAAGAGACCTCCCATGTCCACGGCCGCCAAGTTTATTGTAAAAACGTTGCCACCTTCGACAGACCACATGCTCTGTTATTTGTTTGGACAAGTCTGTAACCCCGTCCATCACAGCTGTGCTGAGTTCCCAGGAAGAAAAGAAAAAGTCAAAGCTGGCAGATAGAAACAGAAGCTTTGTGGCTTTAAAATCCGAGAGTTTGTGATGGGATATCTAAGGTCGTCCAATGCCCCGACTAATCGAAACCCGGCAGTGCCTTTCCAGCAGCCGGCAGACATAACGGATCGTATAGGGGAAATGGTTCTGGCCGCTAAGTAATGGGTTTCCTCCCCAGCGAGGGATGGGAGTCCGTAGGGTCATCATTCACTTTACCCACTGAAATCCGTCACCTCATGTCACGCAAAAGAACAGCTCTAATGGTTTGAGTAATGCTCAGGGGTGGGTGTGCCTTAATTAGGGAATTAAGTGCTCTTGGTGTGCAGCTTTCTGCTGAGGTGGACAGTGAAGCTGAGGGAACAGAACAGGCCAGCCATTACAGAAACTGCAAACGTGAATTCATATGGGAGGGGAAAATATGGAAAATGGCCACAGTTTGGGGAAGTTTAACCTCAAGTAGTTTCTTATGCAATTTTAATCAGTAATACATTAGAGGATTATTGGATTGTTGATGAAAATGCATGATCTTGTTCACTTTGAAGCAAGAATATGTAGGCTTCTGTTTTTTTAAAGAAATTAATACTCTGTGAGCATGCATTAAATAGGCCAAAAGTGAGAGTAAAGATGTTACAAATGTTTTCCATTTAAAATAAAGTGCTTTCTGTTCATCGAAGAATCCTGAAAAATAAAATGCATCACGGTTTCCACAAAAATACAGGTCCTTCTCAAAAAATTTGCATATTATGATAAAGTTCATTATTTTCCATAATGTAATGATAAAAATTAAACTTTCATATATTTTAGATTCATTGCACACCAACTGAAATATTTCAGGTCTTTTATTGTTTTAATACTGATGATTTTGGCATACAGCTCATGAAAACCCAACATTTCTATCTCAAAAAATTAGCATATCATGAAAAGGGTCTCTAAACGAGCTATTAACCTAATCATCTGAATCCACTAATTAACTCTAAACACCTGCAAAAGATTCCTGAGGCTTTTAAAAACTCCCAGCCAGTTTCATTACTCAAAACCGTAATCATGGGTAAGACTGCCGACCTGACTGCTGTCCAGAAGGCCATCATTGACACCCTCAAGCAAGAGGGTAAGACACAGAAAGAAATTTCTGAACAAATAGGCTGTTCCCAGAATGCTGTATCAAGGCACCTCAGTGGGAAGTCTGTGGGAAGGAAAAAGTGTGGCAAAAAACGCTGCACAACGAGAAGAGGTGACCGGACCCTGAGGAAGATTGTGGAGAAGGACCGATTCCAGACCTTGGGGGACCTGCGGAAGCAGTGGACTGAGTCTGGAGTAGAAACATCCAGAGCCACCGTGCACAGGCGTGTGCAGGAAATGGGCTACAGGTGCCGCATTCCCCAGGTCAAGCCACTTTTGAACCAGAAACAGCGGCAGAAGCGCCTGACCTGGGCTACAGAGAAGCAGCACTGGACTGTTGCTCAGTGGTCCAAAGTACTTTTTTCGGATGAAAGCAAATTTTGCATGTCATTCGGAAATCAAGGTGCCAGAGTCTGGAGGAAGACTGGGGAGAAGGAAATGCCAAAATGCCTGAAGTCCAGTGTCAAGTACCCACAGTCAGTGATGGTCTGGGGTGCCATGTCAGCCGCTGGTGTTGGTCCACTGTGTTTTATCAAGGGCAGGGTCAATGCAGCTATCAGGAGATTTTGGAGCACTTCATGCTTCCATCTGCTGAAAAGCTTTATGGAGATGAAGATTTCATTTTTCAGCACGACCTGGCACCTGCTCACAGTGCCAAAACCACTGGTAAATGGTTTACTGACCATGGTATTACTGTGCTCAATTGGCCTGCCAACTCTCCTGACCTGAACCCCATAGAGAATCTGTGGGATATTGTGAAGAGAAAGTTGAGAGACGCAAGACCCAACACTCTGGATGAGCTTAAGGCCGCTATCGAAGCATCCTGGGCCTCCATAACACCTCAGCAGTGCCACAGGCTGATTGCCTCCATGCCACGCCGCATTGAAGCAGTCATTTCTGCAAAAGGATTCCCGACCAAGTATTGAGTGCATAACTGAACATAATTATTTGAAGCTTGACTTTTTTTGTATTAAAAAAAACACTTATTTTATTGGTCGGATGAAATATGCAAATTTTTTGAGATAGGAATTTTGGGTTTTCATGAACTGAATGCCAAAATCATCAGTATTAAAACAATAAAAGACCTGAAATATTTCAGTTGGTGTGCAATGAATCTAAAATATATGAAAGTTTAACTTTAATCATTAAATTATGGAAAATAATGAACTCTATCACAATATGCTAATTTTTTGAGAAGGACCTGTATGAAGCCGCACAACTGTTTTCAACATTGACAATAATCAAAAATGTTACTTGAGCAGCAATTCAGCATATTAGAATGATTTCTGAAGGATCTGGAGTAACGATGCTGAAAATTCAGCTTTGACTAATAAATTAAATTTGACAATATATTCGCATATAAAACGGTTATTTTAAATTGTTATAATATTTCAAAATATTCTATATTTTTGATCAAATAAATGCAGCCTTGGTGAGCAGAAGAGACTTCTTCAAAAACATTCAACCATTCTATAATCCCAAACACTCGTCTCTCTGTCACTGTATTGGACATAAAGGGGTGTAATACAGTGTAAAATGAGCATTTAAGGAACACTATCATGAACTAGAGTTACGGGTAAGGGTCAAAGGTCACATCACACCCTGAATGGTTCACAATGGCACTGTAGTGGACATCATGAAGGCAGTGTAGTTGTGGGATCTGACTGTCAACATGCCATATAATAGAGCAGGTTGGAACCAATTTGGGACTGTAAGTTAGAGATTACACACGTTTAGTCTCAGAGTTCAAGGAAACGGTATGTTTTTCAATTCCTAGCCAAATGAAACATGACCTGATATGATTTTTTTTCATGTTTAATGTGCCGTTTAACAAGATTTTCGGTGAACTGCTGCTCAACTTTTTTGTCAAGCACCATCAGCTTCCCAGACTTCTTCTTTAGACACGGACCCTCTTGTCTGGAGATTTTGTGCATGAACGTGTGTATGGGTCAAACGCACACGAAAACACACTCACTGACTACATGTTCATTTTAGAGCAATTCATTTCCAAGGAGCCCCTCATTATTGTTATGTAAATATGTTTTTTTTTTTTATAATACTGCAGTACCAGTACCAGTCACATTTTCCTACATTCAAAAATTATGTAAAATACTGGTAAATAAAACAAAATGTTTACAAACATTATAAAAATGTATTTTACTTCCCCTTATGATTATTTCATAATAGCCTATGGGATAAACATAAATTAAAGTGGCGTTCATTACAAACAACATTCATTTTAGAGCCTAAACAAAAAGTCTGAGACCACACTGAAAAATCTATGATTTCTTCTTTCATTTAAAGTTTTCAGTTCAACTTTTCACTCAAACTTATAAGCTGATGTGTTAAATCAAATCAAAATCAAATTAAAGAAGAAATAAAATATTTTTATAGTGGTCTTAAAAGTTTGGACAGTATATCTAGCCCTGTTTGCACAGACCACTCAGTTTTGCACAGGTGAAATCTTGTAAAAATATGAAAAGTTTACACTTTAAGATGTGCTGCATACTGTTTACATAAGACTCTCGGAATGACTATATCAGGGGATTTTTAGAGTAATCCATCAATCACATAAAGCAGGTGAGGAGAGATGATATTTGATCATTCAGTTGAGATATAAGCGAGCAGCAAAAAGACCTGCATTCATAAGCATCTCTATTTTTCCCATAATCCTAAAGCGTGCCTCTTACACTAATGCTAGTGCCAAAGACACCATGAGGGAAACCCCTGCTGCTGATATTTATACTTTCCAATTTACCCCTGAAATTTATTTGCTCTTTCTGGATTTGAATCATTTGGACGGTTAATAATCCAAATAATACGCAAATAATTTCAGAGAATTATCTGGGTCACCTGGAAATCAAGTTATAAATACGTTTAATAATTTTCAGCTGTGCCCAGCATATGATTACCTGACAATAACAATCATTGGTCATGCACTTAGACGCTATTATTTGTTTTTCTTCATAAGATGATATTCTAAGAGGTATTATAACAGCTCATAATGCATTTCTGCTGTATTAATCCCTGCGTATTTATGATCCTGAGAAGCAAAAAGGTAGTGTTTTTGGCACAGGTCTTCGGCGCGTCGCATGTGGCAGCGTGTGAGTTGTCATGACGTGGTTTGTTCAGTTCACTGCACACATACTAAACCGTATTAGACACCCTATAAATCCTGCTGCCCCAAGAAAGCAAACAGTAATCATGATACATGGCTGACTGATGAATGAATGACTGAACGTAAGAGGAGAGGATTATGGGTAAAAGGGTGGAGGTGATATGGAAGGGTGGTGCGCTACCATTCGAGTGTCAGAAAGCCCTCACTAGGAGTTAACAGGGGTGTTTTTAAAAGACGCAAATAGGGAGCGAAGGCGGATGGAAAGAATTCTGTCTCTCTACCTGTTCGGTAATGAGCAAAAATTAGTGTTTGGCCTCTGGGAACAGGCAGTGGAATCAGGAGACGCTTCTCGGGGCTGGAAAGAATGTTTTTTCTCAAAATAAAATAACAGAAATGTAACCTTCCAATTAATTCCAATTTACATATCCCCGGCTCCAGTTTCCATCTGGGAGACGTCATCGCCATTGCCTTCGTTTGATTAGCTAATTAATAATTCCCTCGGTGCTGCAATTAATTTGAAATTAGCCAAACAGATGGTCTGCACAGGAGTACGAGTGCTCAGCGTTTTGACAGCTTTATTCAGGGTAAAAAACGCTCAAGGCCCGAATGCATTGGCACACAAAGAAGTGTGTTCGCTTCGGACACTTTTCCTCTCGTCTGTGAAGCTCAGCGGTAAAAACTGCCAGAGATTAGTGCAGTTTGTTTGCTTTTTCGTGTCATTAACGCCGTCATCAGGGCCCTGGCACCGTGGCTTTACAGTTTGTCACCTGCTCCATTCTACGCTCAAACCCAGAAAACCATATGAAGTCACGGCTTTAGAAGAGTTGGCAGAATCTAGTGGCCTGGTCTGGATGTAGACCAGATACAGTACAGTGATTCCTACTGGGTAACTGGAGAGATTTTGCAACATTTAAAAAATTGAGATCGGTAAACTAATATTTCAATGATAAAATATTACATATTTTTTTAATAATTGCATTTATATGTTGTTAAATGTATAAATAATGTTTATATTATGTAAATTTTTATGCTTTAACACCTCCAACATTTTATCTTTCTGTATTACTGTAAACTATTTCCTTTTAAGTATATTTATTATTTTGTTTACTACTTTATTGATTGATTTTCCCCCTTTTTTGTCATGAAAAGAGGCTTAGGTTATACACAACATAGGACAACCGATCAACCGACTAAACAAACAAAAAAACTAAATTAATTAAATTAAATTGAACTTAAACTAAAATGATTTACTTAAACTATAACTAAAATAATTTATTTAAATTCTTTACTTAGGCTTATGCTTGACACAACATAAAACAAACAAACAAACAAACAAACAAAAAAACAGATAAATACATGTATCTATTTAAATTTAAATTTAAGTAAACATAAATTATTTACTTGACATATTTATTTATTTATTTTACCCTGATTTTGTGATGAAAATATGCTTAGGTTTTGACACAACATTAACCAACCAACTAACCAAATAAAGAAATAAATAATGATTTATACTTAAGCTTACATTTATAACTAAATTTGAACTTAAATTGCAAGTAAATAAATACATTTCCTGAGTAATTTGAGAGTGTTTAGAGTAAAACATGATATTCATGATGTGATAAATTATGGTAAAAATATGGAATGGATCTTGATCTGTAGAATCTGGAATTGATTGGAATGTGAAAAAATGGGAATTGCATAACAAAATGAAGCCAGAGCCAATGTGATGCTTGATGCCTAAATATATCTGGCTGTTGGGTTACATCTTTCTATCATCAGTGCAAAAGGAAAGCTGTTTCCAAGGAAGAACAATTTACTGAACTTTAAATAGTTTTTATTCATTCAGCTATTTATTTATTTATTTATTCAGGAATAACATGCAACGATGAATCATTAAGATCAAGAACCAGAATTAGGAAAATATAAAGGTTCAATTTTGATTTTTGATGTTGAAATTTTTCCCTTATAAAATCCAAAGTGTAATATGAGTTAAAGGGAACACTGAAGATTTGATCCCGATGAAGGCGCTGTGATGCAAAAGAAACGATGCCCTGGAGCAACAAAGCATCTGTTAACAATAACCGACTCCAAATTAACATCGATTTCGGATTTGGCATTGAAAATCGTATTTCAAATCATCATCATCATCTCTTCCGTGTGGGACTGACTGCCAGTGCCAAGCAAAAGAGTCTCAGCAGACCCACCAGGAACCTCAATAACACCAACAATTCTTCTTCCCTTTCTGACAGTTTCAAATGGCAGAGTCGCCTCACTTTGTTACAAAACCGTGAGTGATGGCCGAGCACATTAGCTTCCAAACGGCTGCAATTACCACCGCGCAATTAGCACCAATCACAATTAAAGCATGGTGCAACTCCGCCAGCAGATGCCCGTGAGTCATGCTTGAACAGGGTGAGCGATGGGCGAGCTGTTGCTGGATGAGGGTGGTCATGTTGACTGTGTTAACCCAGAGCGGGCTCTCGTGTGTGGTTCTCGGCCCGGGTCGACGCTGGCGTGTGGGCCGTAATTGGCCAAATCCCTCCCAGTAGAAGCTGCAGGTCACATTCGGCACAGGTGCCTCCCAAATCCCTTTGTTCTGGACTGTGTACGTCGACTCTCACTCGGCCCCTGCGCTAAGCCTGGCGGCTGAGCCGGCGCTAGTTGGTTGTTTGAATAAAACCAAGGGTAAATATTGTCTGAGACCAAGTCAACACTTGTGTCATGCATTTTCAATTTGGCGTTCAATTATGTCCATTTATTTTTTTTCCCTTTCCTAAGGGGGAAAGAAAAACAGGCTTGCTGAGGCCGGAGAGATTTGGTGAGGCTAATGAAGGTGCCAGATACTCAAAGCACTCATTTAATGGCCACTTCTTGCTCTCAAGATTAAGAGAACAACAGTTGATGATTCGATTAATACAGACAGGGCGTCTAATAAACCCATATTTACTGTATTACATTCGAAAATAAGATTCTCAAGTCGCCTTTCCTAGTGGATACTAACTTTGATTGGTTAAATACTCGGATACATGTGGCTTAGCTCCCTCTTTGCTCTTAAAGGGACAGTCCATCCAAAAAAATAAAATAAAAAATACATGATACAATAAAACATAATGTCATTATTTACTCACCCTCATGTTGTTCCAAACTTCTCTTGTGAAAAAGAAGTGCACTTTAGCATACTTTTTAAAAAAAAAGTACTTATTACAGTAATAATATGCTTTAAGTGTAGTTTAGAATAAATACGGAAGTCTCTTATGCTCACCAATGTTGCATTTATTTGATGAAAAGTCAGCTTTTCCATCACACAAATGAATGTATTAAAATAGAAAACAGTTCTTTTAAATTGTAAAATAATGTTACAATATTAGTGTTTTTACTGTATTTTTGATCAAATAAGTGCAGCTTTGGTGAGCATAAAAGACTTCTTTCAAAAACATTAAAAAAAAGTAATTTTTCGAAACTGTTGACCGGTAGTGTACTTGAGTGAGAATCGACAGTATGTTTTCAGATAATTAATTGCATGTTATTTAAAATTTAATGAAAATTAATTATAATTTTTAATGATAATAAATGCAATCAGTTGATATTAAGAGCGCTTTTTTTGACCTGCTTAGGTAGACTTTATGTGCAATTTCAACCAAACAGTTTTGGTTCCCACTGACTTCCATTATCCTATAGTGGAGGTAAATGCATACCGAAACTTTTTGGTTACCAACATTCTTTAAAATATATATATATATATATATATTTTCATACAGGTTTGCAACATGAGGGTGAGTAAATAATGACAGAATTTAAATTTTTAGGTGGACTATCCCATTAAGCTTGTATATAAATGACATTCTGTTTTGGATAAGAGCATCTGCTAAGTGACTAAATGCAAAGCCTGGCTAGCAGCCAGTTGCTGTATTATCCCTACAGTTTCACTTGATGGCCACAAGAGGGGGCAATTGAAGGACCTATTCAGACAGAAACCACAGGTATGAGGTTGCCAAAGACCACAATAACTTGAAAAAGCAGAATGTCTATTCCCTGCATCATGTAACACCTTTCTTGTCCACATCTTGTGGTGTCCTACTCACTGCCTTGTGTTGAACACGATCCTCAGTGTGATGATTGCAGTCGGCCAAGGTTTTGCCAGTATTCAGTGTGTTTTGTGGCTGTCACTCAGCCAGTTTTCTCAAGTATTCAGCTCTGATTTGCATCCAGCCATTGCTAGTGTCTTTTTCACCATGCTTGACTTACATGTAAGCAACCATGACATTGCATTTATACATCACATGCTATCAAGTCAAAACTAAACGCTGTGCCAGTCAAAACAAGCTTCCGTGATTGATTAGTCCTGCCTGACTTGAAGTCCATGACGTACCGGCGGTAAGCATGCCAGATTCATTTGGGAGTCAGCGCCGCACGACCACCTTCACTTTCTGTCAATGAGCTCCAATTTACCAGACAAATGTCTCTCAGCGTTTTATTTGCACAGACACAGTAAACAGAATTTGAAGAATTACACACAAAATCATTTGGGAGAATGTGACACAACAATTGTATATATTTGAAGTACAGACAAAAATAAGCAAGTTGGAAACGCTAGGTCAGGGGCGATTTAAAACGGGGACACATTAAGTCATTACGTCTATGGAAAGTAATGATTATCTCTTCAAAAGTGTCTGTGAGGGATATGAAGGGAAATCTGTTCTCTTGGTTTTGATGATTGCTATTGCACTGCAGACACTCATACATATAATGTAGAACAACACATCTTTGTTAACTTACACAGAATTAAATAGTGTAAATGCATTTTTTTCTTAACTGATTCAAGATTTGTGTTGTTCCTTTGCAGTGTAAAGACCACAATAGACAGATAAAGCCGTCAAAAATACACTGGAGAAAAGCACAATAATTAATGATAAAGAAATATCCTGCCATCCAGCCTGTTTCTTCTACCCGGCTATAATAATCCCCATGGTTGGGATAATAAATTGGTCCTCCTGGGTTATTGTAATGAGCTTCCCTCCCAAAGGAAAACATGCAGATCGGTGCTGTGAAAATAAATAGTGTGAATGTGAGATCACTGGACTGAAATCATGTTCTGCATAGCATGTGTCTGTGAAAACACAACCCATGCGCTCTAGCTTTTTCCCAACGTCCCAGAGTCTCCTGAAAGCTGACTTTACTAGCAGTATAGGCTAGTTATGCAATGTTGGGGAGTGATGCTAATAACTTTATTACATGTTAAGTATCATGACGGTTGGCATTGATCAAATGTGGTTTACTAAAATGTCTTTCATTTGTCGAATTGGAAATCATTGGGACAGTTCATATAGAAACAGTTTTTTTTTTTAAGTTTTTGTTCCTTTGTGGCATTTTGTAAAATATTTAATTAAATGATACTTTTCATGCCATTGATTCAATTATTTTAATTGTCCACTTCAGACATTCTAATAACTATAAGTAACGTCCTGGTTGCGTATGCAACCCACCGTTCCCTGAAGGAGGGAACGGAGGACGTAGTCGACGCGACTGAAATGGGATCACGCTAGGGAGCCTATCATCTTCGAGTACTATTGAACGAGCCAATGTAATTGGCGTGCGTGATTCGCATCACACACTCCGCCCCCGCGGCGCGGGTATAAATACGGAAGTGGGTGCACGCACTAGTTGCTTTTCGCTGAGGAGCCGAGAGTAACCCGGGGTCAGCGGTGGTCCAGCGGTAGTGGCAAGGGGACTACGTCCTCCGTTCCCTCCTTCAGGGAACGGTGGGTTGCATACGCAACCAGGACGTTCCCTTTCAGTCGATAACGTCGGACGTAGTCGACGCGACTGAAATGGGATCAACCATTGAACACGCCACTAACGCTGCCACCTTCCAGTGCCTAAACCAAAGCCTCCTGATGCCCCCGCAAACTTAAGGCGGGGAAGGACAGGGCTTAGGCCAGGGAAGTCACTGCTGTTCCTACAGGACCACTGGGAAAGCGTTCCCCGTACGTTGGAAGGAAGGGACGCTGCGGAAGCCACATCCAACCCGAGGGAGGAAATGTGGAGAATACCCATATGAACTGGGCGGAAACCGGGCAGTCTAACATATGGAATGTCACTGGGGTGGCTCCAGCCTAAGACGGGGGGAGACACACCGGACAGTGACGGCAGAGAGACTCTGCCGAGGGAAGACACGGGCTCACCGCAGGGAGCCGTATCGTGGAAGAATACACATATGGGGTCACCGAAGGGACCGCAACATATGGACCCAGCCTAACACAGGTTCCACACTGCTTACGAGTGGTAGGCCTAACACCAGACGTTCCGCACGTCCGACGTCGGAGGGGTGTGGAGGAACTCAACAGGGTTCAATTTTAAGGGAACTCAACTGGAGTAGAAAGGCGCACGTATCCAGTCCATAGGAGGGGAATGGCGCAGCAAGCCGACACTTGAACCGGGCTCACGGTGAAACTGGCTTCATGAGAAGGGAGCCCACGGGAAGTAGCGGTTCAACTAGGTGTCGTCCAGCCCCCAACTCTAGAATCTGTTTAGCAAAGTATATCGTCAACGCCCAGGCGGAGCACTTTACACTCATCATAGAGGAGCTCAACACCTAAGTGGACATGTTGCATCTCGGATCTTTGCCGAAATGAAGGCAAGCACTAAGTGCAACTTTGCATGGAAACAGCCTTCCCTCTCTGCTGAATTCCACAGATATTTGAAGAGCTGGTCTGAGGTCTATGACTTGCATTCTGTACACGTCCAAGCGAATCGGACAGAGAAGCCAGGGCTGGATCTGCCTCCTCCAGGGCAGCGCTTGCAGGCTCACCACCTGCTCCTATTACGGGAGAGGTAGGAACCTTGGGCACAATCCGAGCCGGGATCTCAGCTTGTGAGAGTTAGCCGGCCCAGACTCCAGGCACAGTACGTTGACCGAAAGCGAGCAAGTCCCTACCCTCTAGTAGAGACCACGCGAGCAGGAGAACTGATATAACAGAATTTTTAACTCACTACCTGCAGTGGCTCAGGGGCGGTCTCTGCAGTGCAGTCGCACCAGGGACAAGGCCCAAGAGGATAAAGAGGGACACAAGGATTTACAAGACCTTGCTCCTCAGGAACCTGACGATCAGAAAGTGCTTCTGCATACTTCTGCAACACGATGAGCGTCGTTTAAACACCGAGGCAACATCATTTTGAGGGTGATTTAGGAAAACAGCCTACTGCAACCCATTTTGCAGGAAAGAGAGCACTGAAGTGATCGAAAGCTTTCAGGATCTCCTCAGGGGAGAAGACGCACTCAACGACTAGGTTCCACTTCTAAAGGCGTAAGCACGCTACCCAATTCTAGGGGGTGCTCGCAGAAGTGATGGTAACTAACACATGTTCTTGTGATAGCCACCTGAACCTCCGCGTTCGGATGTAAGACCGCCCGGAATCTCCGGGGGAAGAACGCGTGTGCCATCGTGCCCCGTCCCCGAATCCAGGGGAAGTCAGGAAGGCTGTTGAAGGGAACCAGGTCTAGTTGGGCCAATGAGGGGCAACTATGAAGACCTGTTCCTCTCCTGACATGGCACGTAGGTGCAAGTGACGGGCGCAAAAGACAGGAGCATTGCTCAACACAACATGTGAAGATCACTGGGCTTCAGGAGCATTTTCTGCTCAGCACTTGAGTGTGACAAGTTCACTGAGCTTCAGGAGCATTCCTGCTCAACACCTGAGTGTGATAAACTCACCGAGCTTCAGGAGCATTTCTGCTCAACACTTGAGTACGAAGAACCTCACTGAGCGACAGGAGCATTTCTGCTCAGCACTTGAGTGTGACAAGTTCACTGAGCTTCAGGAGCATTACTGCTCAACACCTGAGTGTGATAAACTCACTGAGCTTCAGGAGCATTTCTGCTCAACACTTGAGTGCGAGGAACTTCACTGAGCACCAGGAGCATTTCTGCTCAGCACTGCGTGTGATGAATTCACTGAGCTACCTGTGATGGACTCACTGAGCTACAGGAGCATTGCTGCTCAACACCAGAGTGCGATGAACTTCACTGAGTTTCAGGAGCAAATCTGCTCAACATGAAGAGTGATGATTTCACTGACTTGCAGGCGCAAGGCGACCATGAGTCGCAGTCACTTTTAGAAGGCTCACTGGGGTTAAACGCATTTCTGCGGGCCCCTGGGGCCGCTGAGTCCCAGTGTTTGTCCAAGGGTAGTCCGCTCGGTTTACCCAAACACTGGCGGAAAAATAAAACCGGGGGGGCAACTGAGCGGCCCCGGAATGGTCATGACCCAGCCGGACCCAGGGGATGGAGTCTCCACTTGCCCTGGCTATAACTGTCGTGAGGCTCGATGGCGGCACGATTGAGTAAGCGGGAGGAGTGGAATAAGGCGCCCTCAGAAGCGTCTGACTCCAAGGAGGAGGTGACGGGTGAGTTTGTGACATGCAAGGGAAGCTTGCGCAACGGTCGCAATGTCTAACAACTCGAGGCACGAATGCCCGTGTAGTCGGGGGTCGCCCAGGCCCCCGTTAAAACACGCCCTTTGTACATGGCCGCTCTGTTGAAGAGGGTTTGGCAGCAGACCGGGATGAACTATAGTCACACAGGGTGAGCTGCTCTGCCACGGTCACCTCGGGACTCGATCGTGAAGCTAGCGCTGAAGCGGTCACATATGGAGGGAGCCAAAGGCTGCGACTACCATATACCCCAGGAGCCTCTGAAAGTTCTTTCAGTGGGACCCTTTCTCACTTCAACACCAGCTGAACACATTCTCATTGGAGAGACATGTTGGACCGAGTACCTCTCCAAAACTAGAAAAGAGATACTCAGCCCGTGGGCGAGATTACTCTCTTCCAGTTGACCTGAAGACCCAACGGGCTCTGGAGCACTCGAGGGGAAGGACACTGTACTGATACTCCACCCTTAGACGCAACACACAGGATGGCCTGCGGTGCGGGAGGTAGAGATCTGAAGCACATGTCTTTCAGGTCAAAGCTGCAGACCAATCTTGGGCCAAGATGGTCACGACCCACCACCTAGTAGCACGAAGAATGAGTTTACAACTGGCCTTCGTACCGGCTGGAGGAGCGGCTATATCAAATCCTTCGCCAGCAGGATAAGATAAGCACGCACAAGTCAGGAGCACTGCTCAACACTCGGTGTGATGAATATCACTGAATTTTCAGGAGCACGTCTGCTCAACACCTAATGTGATGACTATCACTGACTTGAGCGGGGTAGCCGAGCCTGAGGTGGGGCAGCAAAGTAGAGAGAGTGGTGTTAGTGTGCTGTGCAACACTTACCTGTCTCCACAAGCGGCAGGGGGCGCGTGAGAAGGCGGATGACCGGGTCCTCGAACGCACCAAGCTGCCTGCTGGCGACCAAGGGGGAGCTGAGGGGTGTAAGGCTATACAGGGTCACACCCGCCAGACTGGCCCTCTTGGGACCCAGGAACAGATGAAATTGCTCTCTCTTTGAAGTGTGGGTACCGCTTGCTCCGCTTTTTTTTTTTTTTTTTTTTTTTAGGGAGCCAGCGGCGGAACAGACACACACACAAACAAAGGCTCCACCCGGCCCTCACCCGGGGGGAGGGAGTGATCGTGCCACTCCAAGAGCATCTCATCCATTCCTGGGCGGCCCGCTCCGGAATGCTTTCGCTGTCGCTTGCCACCTGGCTTGGCAGCGCCTGGAGCGGGCTGGGCGTCTCTACTGCGGCCGGCTCCCTGCTGAGGCCTGGGTGGAGGCTGCTGCGGAGGGCCAGCAGGAGCGGCGGCCGGAGAACGCCCACGGCGACGAGCAGGCGGAGGAGCTGCCACCGGCGGCGGGTGGAGGCAGCAGCTGGCCACCGGGGCAGGATGTGCCGGATGACCTCCGTCTGCGCTTGAGCGGCAGAGAACTGTTTGATGCAGTTCTCCACCGCGTCGCCGACCAGCCCAACCTGGGAAATTGGGGAGACCAGGAACCGAACCTTGTCCGCATCCGCCATACCAACCAGGCTGAGCCAACGAAGGCGCTACTGGACCACCAAGGTGGACATCGCCAGACCGATCACGCACGCTACGACACCCGTACCCCGGAGGGTGAGGTCGGATGCAGTGCGGTGCTCACCTATGAGCGCACGGTCTGGATTACCCTCGTGCATGCCATGGGTGCCCTAGCCTGCAGCAACGCCATGGCACGCAAGAGGAAGGGGCTTGCCCACAGGCCTTGTAAGCTCTGCCCGTCGGAACGGACGAAACTCACAGGCCTTAGGGGGGAGACGAGGATCCCCCCAAAAGGCAGCGGCCGCCGGACACAGGTGCACCTGTGTCGACAGACCGCTCCAATGGAGGGACACCTCGCAACCCTTCACCGTTCCTCCATCAAGGGTAATGAGGGGGAAAAGCTATTCAGGCAGTTTCTGGCAGAGAAAGATGCTGTTCACCACCTGATAAGCTCTCCATGCATTTCGGGAAAGAAAGGCACTGGGGCGGCGAGCTGAGAACCAGCGCGGCCCGCCCCAAGATACCAAACTCCAGATTCCAACCGAGACTGAACGGGACACGGTGGAGGTTCCACTCGAGCCCGGCAGCCTCGGCGGCCCGTTTCAGCATAGCTGATAATTCTGGATCCGGCTCGGGCAACATTGAACTCCCGGAGGGAGACAATGCAGCCGAGTCATCATCTCCAGAAGTCAGCTCACCCTCTGATGCTGCAATCGGCGTCCTGTCCTCCAGGGGAGCCCCGAGTGAAACCGCTGGCCCACCCATTACAGATGGACCAGCAGAAAACACAGGAGGCTCCAGTGGTTGCAGTGGAAGGGAGGAGTGAGGAGCCCACAGGGAATGGTTACCGGGCGGGACATCCAACACTATCCTCCGGTCACCCATCCCACACAGCACCCGAGGGTGGGGCATGGTAATGGGGACTCGCTCTCCGCGAACGAAGGCGAGTCTCGCCCTCAACACTGCGACAGTCATGTTCCCACAGTGAAAACATGAGCTGTCCACAAAAGCTGTCTCAGCGTGCTGTAAGCCAAACACGTGACACAACAGTTGTGACCATCAGAGAGAGACAGGGAACGACCGCACCCAGAAACGCACGGGCGGAATGACATCTTGAAAAAGACGCAAACGCACCCGTGTTGCTCTTTCAGAAAATAGGACCGTCACCAGTGCCGGAGCACACAGGGAAATGACCGCGGCAACACTGAACAGAGAACTGAAACAGTGAAGCACTCACTTTTCCGCCCTCTAACCAGCCATCAACACACACACAAACATTTAGAAATTTGTTGCTGTTAAAACAGCAGTTGAGAGCTCAAAGCTCGCGATCACCGCTGCACTCGCGCTGTAGAACACCAGCACTGGGAGAGTCTTCCTGAAGAACACCGACACACTCGCTCGTTGTAGACAACAGCACTCTCAGAGACATCAAACGATCGGCTCCGAAGCGAAAGGCAACTAGTGCGTGCACCCACTTCCGTATTTATACCCGCGCCGCGGGGGCGGAGTGTGTGATGCGAATCACGCACGCCAATTACATTGGCTCGTTCAATAGTACTCGAAGATGATAGGCTCCCTAGCGTGATCCCATTTCAGTCGCGTCGACTACGTCCGACGTTATCGACTGAAAGGGAACTATAAGTCTAAAGAAAACTTACTCTCATTAGAGTATTAACAGACTTTCTGCTTAATATCTGCTAACACTTTATTTTGATGCTCCTCAAGAGTCATTCTACTGACTATAACTTTGCAACATGTCAACTTGTTCTACTAACTCAAACCTAAACACCTAACCCTAACCTAACAGTCTACTCATATTTCAATGAGAGTTAGCTGACATGTAGTTGCAAAGTTACTTTAAGTTTGTAGAATGTCTAAAGTAGACTATCCAAATAAAGAGTTACCCAATTAGGTTCTTGTTTGAATTAGTTGTATTAGTAGTCATCCGTTGATATCCATTCATACACTGATTCAAAACCCTCATTGTTTTTGCACTAGATAAATTCTGCACTGATTAAGTTGATATCTGACTAGTTTAGTTACCTATATAATATAATATATTTCAAAAGATAGTACTCCCTTATATAGCTTTTTCAAACGTGACTGTATCTGAACTTTAGAGGGGACCTATTATGCGCCTTTTTACAAGATGTAATATAAGTCTCAGGTGTCCCCAGAATGTGCCTGTGAAGTTTCAGCTCAAAATACCCCAAAGATCATTTATTATACCAAGTTGTAAATGCCCATTTTTTGAGTGAAAGGAAAAACATGCAGTTTCCGTGCATGTGTCTTTAAATGCAAATGAGCCGCTGCTTCCCGCCCCCTTTCCAGAAGAGGGTGGAGCCTGTATCACTCGTGCATCGGATACTGTTTTAAAAACTAAAACATCTGTTTGGTTTCGATTATCATCTCTATCGCGGTCGCGCTCACGTGACATTTTAGTTCTTCATCGTCATGAAAGTGTATAATCAGCATGCATTTTAAAGCCATTTCAGTCTAAACTTCTGATATATGGTTTTATGAGCGCACCGTCAGACGGAGCGTCTCGTGAGTATTAAACTAAGTTATCTTTCATGTCTTATTGCGCTTAAACTTTCAAAAACACCCAAAGTTCACATACACACAGTCGGTTATGTATGTGAACGTAAACAGCAGGGAAAGAAATTGCATGTGCATATTAGATCTGCGTATTAAAGTGAAAGCAGCGTAATATACAGTACCTTCTAATGTATATGCTGTTAATATTGATCAAACAACAAAAGAAAAACAGAAAATCACTCACTGCTCTTAACTGCATTACTTTAATACCTTTAATAAAAATATTTTTCTTACTTGAAGGCTGCAGTTAAAGCCTGCTCTGGTGAGGAGATAAACATGGAGGGCTGTGTACAGCTCACTGTGGGCGGGGTCTATGCTAATAGGGAGGAGTCTGTCCGTAGTAATGGGCGGGGCCCAACGCATATTTGATGTCACTTTGCATAGACACTGCAAACGCTTAGGCCGTGTGTTACTAGTATCTCATTTCTACGGTGGCCGAGAAGAGTCACAACACATACAAACGCCACAACAACTACATATTCAGAAAACACCTCCAAATTCAGAAAACACAGGCAAACACCACGACAACTACAAATTCAGAAAACATCTCCAAATTCAGAAAACACATACAAATGCCACAACAACTACATATTCAGAAAACAACTTTGTCGATTTCACATCACGTACGCTGCAAATATTCACAGCACGAGCAAATAGGGAAACGAACTGCAAACTGAAAAGACCCAACGGAAATGTTTCCAGGGGGCCATAATCAGTGACGGACCCGCATCCATCCGGTTGTCTTCGCGCTATCTTTTATATTTCTTTTACTGTCTATGGCGCTATCTGAAGGTGTGCTTTTGTTGTCTATGGCTATAGGTAATGCATCTATTTAGTGACCAGAAGCCATGACCAGAAGCGAGCTAGCCAGCTAGTTTCCAGCTAACAACGTTGGCAGAATGTTTAACAACAATTATCTGCGTGGACTAATACGTTATGGGGACAATAACTTAATATGTTGAAAACATATCAGAGCACATCGACAAGTCTGTCATAATAAAAGAGAAACACTTATCTCTTGTAGCCTCTTATTTGCAGCGTACGTGATGTGAAATCGAAATTGTTTTCTGAATTTGGAGATGTTTTCTGAATATGTAGTTGCTGTGCCGTTTGTATGTGTTTTCTGAATATGCAGTTGTTGTGGCAGCCTTTGCATGTGTTTTCTGAATTTGGAGGTGTTTTCTGAATATGTAGTTGTTGTGGCGTTTGTATGTGTTGTGACCCTTCTCGGCCACCATACATTTCACACATATTTGGTTTCTGTGTTGATTCTATATTAAAATGTCAATACAATGTAACGTATTTTCTCTGGCTCTTGTTTTAAATTATTTTGTTCCGTTATTATGCTTGTTGTTGTCAACTGTTGACGTTGAACAAGCAGAGTGTGGCGGTTGGTCGGTGTGGTATTAGCTCCGCCCCTCCTCCACTGTGATTGGACGGTTGGGTAAAAAGTGAGTGATGAGCGCAGCGTTTTACCCCAAAGTTGAACATTCTTCAACTCTCGGCGACCAGTAAAAAATGCCGGGTGCTCAGCGCGTCAGCGTGAAAAAAACGTTCAGCGTCTCGTTACGCTCATGGCGTTCAAAAAAACGCGGCGCTCCCATTGAAAACAATTGGAAAAACGTGAAAAAACGCTTTGGTGGACACGCGGCCTTATTCTAAGACACTGCTTATGATTACGGGGGATTAAAAAAGAAAATGAATTGGTGGATTTTTACCATTATAGGGTGCTTGTGTACACACTGCCGACACACATTTATGTTCAAACACCATATAAAAGTGAATTTTGCATAATAAGTACCCTTTAAAACATGTGAATCTGCATTTTTGCAGTAGTTTCCCCAGCAGAGCATGCACATCTGGCCTAAACTGACCCATAGGAAACATGTTTGAGGTGTTTAGGGTGCAGGAACGTGCTGCTGATTCACCATCACTCATCGGCCTTTATATTCCTCTGTTAACCACTGTCTCTGCTGAAACTTTCCCCTTAATATAGTCTGACTGCTTCTGCCCACTAACTATTAAGAAAGATCTAAAGAAAACGTAGGGCTTATTTGTGGTAATATGTGGCATATTCAAATGTGTGTGTATGTTTTATACAAATAATAGATGAAGTCAGTTCTTAGCAACGGCCTACCATTTCCATGGTGCTCTGACACTGATGACACTGGCGACATTGAGTGTTTCCTCTTATTCCAGGGGGAAATGGAATATATGAAATATCATATTAGTTCAACTAAATATGTATTTACTAAGCACTGTCCTTTGAAGCTTTCTACAAATCACTTTATTCTGGTTAAATTGGCGAGAATGTGTTGCATTTGAACATTCTCTTGACATTATTGGACTCAGTGTACAAGTCTCTCTCTCTCTCTCTCTCTCTCTCTCTCTCTCTCTCTCTGATATGATGGAGTTGGGCAGAGTGGCATGGGAATGGCACTATGGTGGTTAGAGGCCGTATTTTGATTGGCGCCTCGTTCCAAGTCCAGTCTCCACACGCGTCTGCCAAACTGTACACATTCAATCAAACAACACTGTTTCCATGGATACTGTAATAAATTAGAAGTGAGCACTATGATTGTCTGAAGCATTTTCCAATTTCTTTGGCATGTAAAGAGTAAATTTAAAATTCACTTATGTACATAATGGGAATGGAAAGGGCAGGCAATATTCTCAAATTCTGTTAAATTGTAATTTGTATATTTTCTCTTTAAGCAACATGAATAGGGCTTTATCATAGAGCTTTTCTAGTGTGTGAGTGCCTTGTGTACATTTAATACATTAGTAATATAAGTTAGTATATGAATTATACGGGAATAATATTTAAAAAATCTAAATATTAAAATAATAAAATATGTACTTATTTATGCAGATTGTGCGAGGTCCATTTGGTTAATGAAAATCTCATTACAATAAAATCCCATTATTAGTTACTGTCACTTAATGAATTAACTACCAATAAGCAATACATGTGTTACAGTATTTATTTATTTATTTATTTTATTTTTTGGGGGTTGCAATTTATTTGACAGTGTTCTTACCTAACAAAGTACTGGGTAATATAAAGTAACTACCTGGGTAAAGGTTAGGTTCAGGGTTAGTACCTAGTTATTATTCAGTTATTGTAATTACACACTAAGTACTTAGTATGCACATGGGGAACAGGACTGTCAAATAAAGTGCTACCCTTGTTTGTTAACATTAGTTAATATAAACTGTTCATTGTTAGTTCATTAAATAATATTAACAGATACAACTTTTGGATTTTTATGTATTAGTAAATTTTGCAATTAATTTTAATAATCATTGTTAGTTCATGTTAACTAATGCAGTTAACATTGTAAAGTGTTACCGAAAGTCCTTATTTGCCTTGATCAACGCTAACTCATTGAACCACCATGACACAGGTCGTTATGTCATGTTTGGTAATTCTCATAAAGTAGTTTTCCCATATAAAAATGAAAGCAAAGAAAACAAACACTTAACTGTAAAGCATAACGCAAGCTTTTTCCTGTGCGTCACACGCAGGATCTCTGAACAGATATTAGCTCTCTGCACAGATCTCAGGCCTGCGGTCTCACTCAAATCCTGAAACCTCAGAGCTGGCCTGGGATCAGTGTTAATAGCTAGCTTCTTCCATCTCCTACACAAACAGCGATGAGCAAATGCTTGTTGCATAAATGGCAGAATGGCTCAGTTCCTAACACGCTCTGTGGGACGCAGAGAAGAATTTAAACAGGAGATTTGAGCGTAATGAGTCTGAATCAGCCAAAACCCGCAAAAACAAACAAACCTCCATAAACACAAATAAAGTCAGGCTGAATTATGTCATGCATAATGGAGCACCCTTATATTTTGGCAGTTGTAGAATATGGCAAAGCTTCTGCAATATGCAAAACATGCTGTTGTGGGCTAGGGTGAGAGAGAAATCTGCTGTCTTGCACGTACAACTCTGTCAGCATTTCCTGTATACTGTATGTCATTACCTTGTGGTACATTCACAAACAAACAAACAAACAAATAAATAATGAGATAAAAATAAACTCTTAACAACATGATCTCTAAAGGGGTAAGCACTATAAATAAGATCATTAAATTAGTACAACTAATTATTAAAAGTAATGATTTAAAAAAAGAATCAAACCCCACATACATAATTGTGTAAAACATATACTGAAAGCTAACCAAACAAACAAACAAACAAACAAACCAAATGCATACAATGTTTTCAGCAAATTTTTGTGAGTTCCTATACAGTTTTTAGGTTTATGCTGCCACTGACAAAGTGAGATGCAACACAGGGACCAATGATCTGCATGTGTGCATATGAACTAATAGAAAATATCATAGATGAAATATTTGATCCGTGTGAACCGGATTAAATCCACATCTGAACAGTTTTGAAGACTTGCTGTGAACTGCAGGGCAGTGATAAAATGACATGCAATAACTTAAAGTATTAAATAATTTACTCGTCTGTGTCATGTAAATGTCAGGGTGTGTGCAGGTAGCTGAAGACGAGGACAAGAGGACTTCCAAAAATAGCTGATTTACAAAATAAACATACAGGAACGAAATAACGAACTTCAGGGAAAACACAACCATACAAGGACGACGACCAACAAACACTGAGGGAAAACACAAGGCTTAAATGAACAGGGACTAATAGGATAATTAACAGAACACAGGTGAAGGGAATTACTAATTAAACAGACCGGGAAACACTAACAGGACTAAACCAAAAATCACAAGACAGGGGTGAACAAGATCACAAAACTGAACTAATAACAGGACTAAACCAAAACCACAGAGACAGGGGGAGACAAGATCACAAAACAGAACTTAAACACATTGAAACATGACAGTAAAATCTTCATTTGAGAACTTTAATGAGCCAATGTTAGGATTAGATTTGTATTCACATCTGCTTGTTTTGATAATTTCTACTTAATATGTGAACTGTGACTGTTTGGATAGAACATAACAATATATTTCCAGAAGCATGAACATGATAATATGCAGTCTTTATTAGTTTTTACACAGAGTATGAAATTTCAAGTGTGTAGGTGTGAGTTTGTATCCATACCTAGATCTTGACAAATAATCCTGGCTGCACGTCCTTCTCTGATCTCCAAATGGAAGCATTTACATTTTATTGCTGGCCTCTCTTTCACGGACCAGCAATTTCACTCCCTGAGAAAACAACTCGTACCAATTGCTTATAATTGGTAGAGATGCCGGCCGTATGGCGAGGGAGTGAAAGGTTAGCGACTCTGGGCCGCTAGCCAGCTGCGCTCGCGTCTGTGTTCATTAATAACCCAAGAGCTGTCACCAACATTCAAACACACAACGCTGCAATATAGCATGTTTATCGGTAAACATATAACTGTTTCTCGCCAGATAAGGTCATGGCGGATTATGCTGACGTTGCTTTAGATTCTGTGTCACTCTCCAGAACATTCTCTTTCATGGTCTCATGCTGGTGGAATGACCTCCCCACCCTCGTCCGGAATGCAGAATCCCTGATAACATTCAAAAGACAACTGAAAACTCATCTCTTCCATGAGCACTTAACATATATAAGAATTTAAAAAAAACTTTTCCTTTTCCTTTAAATCCTCCCGTTTCTGGCTTATACTACTCTGAGTAATGCCTGAACTTTGTATTTTGAACACTTCTTGCATTGTTTTTTGCCTCTTCACAATGACTTGACTTGTCTTTAGTCCTCAATTGTAAGTCGCTTTGGATAAAAGCGTCTGCTAAATGACTACCGTAAAATTTCAAATTAAAGGCCGAGTTCCAAATAGACGCCTGTCTCTTTTACACGCCTGGTGTGGCGACAGGTTTGGGTAAATAAAGGCCGGTCTCAAATAGAGGCCGGGTCTGTTTTTTAGTTTCGGGTTGTATTTAATCTTTAAGAACCCGTCAGATCATCCGCTTTTTGGCGGCCGCCAAAGCAAATTTGTGTCTCGCCAAAGCCTTTTTTGATCGGTGAGTGATGTAATAGAATGACTGCTGCGCTTGACAGGGCGCAAACGAGCAGAGAGAGCGTGCCGGCCGCGCGCGCGCACTCTCACGTCTTCAAACAACACGAGCGCTGTCTTGCTCTCTCTCTCTCGCGCATATTAATCAAAATCAATTGACACAATAGTAAAAGGTCGGAAGACCGCAGTTTCACGTGGAGCATTTGGCGAGGAGCATTAGAGACTCTAGGAACAACATCTCAATGAAGAACATCTCAACACTAAATTATAAAGGCCTGTCTCATATAGACGCCTGTCTCAAATACAAGCCGGTGCAGTTCGACGATTTGGGAAAATAAAAGCCCGGGCTATTATTTGAAGTTTTATGATAAATGTAAATTTAAAATGTAAATGTGTCATGGATACAAATAAATGCATGCTCTGTTTTGAGGAGAGAAGAAAATATTATGCTGGAAAATGACTATGAAAATGAGAATTTGAACAGTGATATTATAATGTACATTTATCTTGTGCCAAAATGCATTTTAGTAAGTTGTGATTGCCATAAGGATACTGTACAGATTTCCCACAGCTAGATGAGGCTGATCAAAGCATTGATTTTCCCGTAGATTTGAAATTACGGCCCTTCGTAACTACACATTACTCAATTAGACTGTCTCCACTATGAGACACAACCACAATCTTCATGACAGGGAAAATGCTCCACTAATTTGGCTGTGTTAGTGATTTCTGATTGGGGCGTCAGTGAGTTAAGAGCTTAATTCTAGGCCTTGACTGAGAGCTTCGCCAATGTCGTCAATGAGTGTCATGTGGGGAAGTCAATACATTGGATACAGCAAACAAACAAGCAAACACATATTCGTAAATGTTTTACCTCTCGGGCCGTAGAATATTCCAGTACTTTTTGTTGAATATGATTGTGCAATCTGGTTCCTTAGATGCATCTTTATGTATTAATTCATCTACTGGATTGTATGGATGGATTGTGGTTAACTTGGGGCAACAGACTTTTTGGACGTTTTCAGTTGTTTAAATTTCTTCTTTTTTTTCATTGATTAATTGTCATTTATTTCATAGATATTGTCCAAAAATATTTTATAATATATTGTATATGTGTATACATATTGATATTTGATAAATGATGCAAAAAACTGATGTTTATGGTTACCTATTACCTATTGTTTTAAGTGATGTTAAAATTTTAAACTGTATTGTACTGTTAACTTTTCATTCAGTTGTACCCTGTATTCCTATGGAAATACAAAAGTTTGTGCAAATATATAAATGCAGATATATGGCAATACAGAATGTATGATGAAGACATTTGCACATTTTAATAATAATAATAATGTGTTTACTAATAATGTGCCTCTGTTCTCTGGACAGAGAGGAGAGATTTTTACCCCTGATCTATAGGGTCAGACATCCATCTCATCTAACTGTTCCTGCTCTCACTCGTTCTCTAGACAGAGAGGAGAGGTGTTTACTCCTGATCTATAGGGTCAGACATCCATCTCATCTAACTGTTCCCGCTCTCACTCGTTCTCTAGACAGAGAGGAGAGGTGTTTACTCCTGATCTATAGGGTCAGACATCCATCTCATCTAACTGTTCCTGCTCTCACTCGTTCTCTAGACAGAGAGGAGAGGTGTTTACACCTGATCTATAGGGTCAGATATCCATCTCATCTAACTGTTCCTGCTCTCACTCGTTCTCTGGACAGATAGGAGAGGTGTTTACTCCTGATCTATAGGGTCAGACATCCATCTTATCTAACTGTTCCTGCTCTCATTCATTCTCTAGACAGAGAGGAGAGGTGTTCACTCCTTATCTATAGGGTCAGACACCAATCTCATCTAAGTGTTCCTGCTCTCACTCGTTCTCTAGACAGAGAGGAGAGGTGTTTACACTTGATCTATAGGGTCAGACATCCATCTCATCTAACTGATCCTGCTCTCATTCGCTCTCTGGACAGAGAGGAGAGGTGTTTACTCCTGATCTATAGGGTCAGACATCCATCTTATCTAACTGTTCCTGCTCTCACTCGTTCTCTAGACAGAGAGGAGAGGTGTTCACTCCTTATCTATAGGGTCAGACACCAATCTCATCTAAGTGTTCCTGCTCTCACTCGTTCTCTAGACAGAGAGGAGAGGTGTTTACACTTGATCTATAGGGTCAGACATCCATCTCATCTAACTGATCCTGCTCTCATTCGCTCTCTGGACAGAGAGGAGAGATGTTTACTCCTGATCTATAGAGTCAGACATCCATCTCATCTAACTGTTCCTGGTCTCACTCATTCTCTAGACAGAGAGGAGAGGTGTTTACTCCTGATCAATAGGGTCAGACATCAATCTCATCTAAGTGTTCCTGCTCTCACTCATTCTCTAGACAGAGAGGAGAGGTGTTTACTCCTGATCTATAGGGTCAGACATCCATCTCATCTGACTTTTCCTGCTCTCACTCGTTCTCTGGACAGAGAGGAGATGTGTTTACTCCTGATCTATAGGGTCAGACATCCATCTCATCTAACTGTTCCTGCTCTCACTCGTTTTCTAGACAGAGAGGAGAGGTGTTTACTCCTGATCTATAGGGTCAGACATCCATCTTATCTAACTGTTCCTGCTCTCATTCATTCTCTAGACAGAGAGGAGAGGTGTTTACTCCTTATCTATAGGGTCAGACACCAATCTCTTCTAAGTGTTCCTGCTCTCACTCGTTCTCTAGACAGAGAGGAGAGGTGTTTACACCTGATCTATAGGGTCAGACATCCATCTCATCTAACTGTTCCTGCTCTCATTCGTTCTCTGGAGAGAGGAGAGATGTTTACTCCTGATCTATAGAGTCAGACATCCATCTCATCTAACTGTTCCTGCTCTCACTCGTTCTCTAGACAGAGAGGAGAGGTGTTTACTCCTGATCAATAGGGTCAGACATCAATCGCATCTAAGTGTTCCTGCTCTCACTCATTCTCTAGACAGAGAGGAGAGGTGTTTACTCCTGATCTATAGGGTCAGACATCCATCTCATCTGACTGTTCCTGCTCTCACTCGTTCTCTGGACAGAGAGGAGAGGTGTTTACTCCTGATCTATAGGGTCAGACATCCATCTCATCTAACTGTTCCTGCTCTCACTCGTTCTCTAGACAGAGAGGAGAGGTGTTTACTCCTGATCTATAGGGTCAGACATCCATCTCATCTGACTGTTCCTGCTCTCACTCGTTCTCTGGACAGAGAGGAGAGGTGTTTACTCCTGATCTATAGGGTCAGACATCCATCTCATCTAACTGTTCCTGCTCTCACTCGTTCTCTAGACAGAGAGGAGAGGTGTTTACTCCTGATCTATAGGGTCAGACATCCATCTCATCTAACTGTTCCTGCTCTCACTCGTTCTCTAGACAGAGAGGAGAGGTGTTTACTCCTGATCTATAGGGTCAGACATCCATCTCATCTGACTGTTCCTGCTCTCACTCGTTCTCTGGACAGAGAGGAGAGGTGTTTACTCCTGATCTATAGGGTCAGACATCCATCTCATCTAACTGTTCCTGCTCTCACTCGTTCTCTAGACAGAGAGGAGAGGTGTTTACTCCTGATCTATAGGGTCAGACATCCATCTCATCTAACTGTTCCTGCTCTCACTCGTTCTCTAGACAGAGAGGAGAGGTGTTTACTACTGATCTATAGGGTCAGACATCCATCTCATCTGACTGTTCCTGCTCTCACTCGTTCTCTAGACATAGAGGAGAGGTGTTTACTCCTGATCTATAGGGTCAGACATCCATCTCATCTAACTGTTCCTGCTCTCACTCGTTCTCTAGACAGAGAGGAGAGGTGTTTACTCCTGATCTATAGGGTCAGACACCAATCTCATCTAAGTGTTCCTGCTCTCACTCGTTCTCTAGACAGAGAGGAGAGGTCTTTACTCCTGATCTATAGGGTCAGACATCCATCTCATCTGACTGTTCCTGCTCTCACTCGTTCTCTAGACATAGAGGAGAGGTGTTTACTCCTGATCTATAGGGTCAGACATCCATCTCATCTGACTGTTCCTGCTCTCACTCGTTCTCTAGACAGAGAGGAGAGATGTTTACTCCTGATCTATAGGGTCAGACATCCATCTCATCTGACTGTTCCTGCTCTCACTCGTTCTCTGGACAGAGAGGAGATGTGTTTACTCCTGATCTATAGGGTCAGACATCCATCTCATCTAACTGTTCCTGCTCTCACTCGTTCTCTAGACAGAGAGGAGAGGTGTTTACTCCTGATCTATAGGGTCAGACATCCATCTCATCTAACTGTTCCTGCTCTCACTCGTTCTCTAGACAGAGAGGAGAGGTGTTTACTCCTGATCTATAGGGTCAGACATCCATCTCATCTGACTGTTCCTGCTCTCACTCGTTCTCTGGACAGAGAGGAGAGGTGTTTACTCCTGATCTATAGGGTCAGACATCCATCTCATCTGACTGTTCCTGCTCTCACTCGTTCTCTGGACATAGAGGAGAGGTGTTTACTCCTGATCTATAGGGTCAGACATCCATCTCATCTAACTGTTCCTGCTCTCACTCGTTCTCTAGACAGAGAGGAGAGGTGTTTACTCCTGATCTATAGGGTCAGACACCAATCTCATCTAAGTGTTCCTGCTCTCACTCGTTCTCTAGACAGAGAGGAGAGGTGTTTACTCCTGATCTATAGGGTCAGACATCCATCTCATCTGACTGTTCCTGCTCTCACTCGTTCTCTGGACAGAGAGGAGAGGTGTTTACTCCTGATCTATAGGGTCAGACATCCATCTCATCTGACTGTTCCTGCTCTCACTCGTTCTCTGGACATAGAGGAGAGGTGTTTACTCCTGATCTATAGGGTCAGACATCCATCTCATCTAACTGTTCCTGCTCTCACTCGTTCTCTAGACAGAGAGGAGAGGTGTTTACTCCTGATCTATAGGGTCAGACACCAATCTCATCTAAGTGTTCCTGCTCTCACTCGTTCTCTAGACAGAGAGGAGAGGTGTTTACTCCTGATCTATAGGGTCAGACATCCATCTCATCTAACTGTTCCTGCTCTCACTCGTTCTCTAGACAGAGAGGAGAGGTGTTTACTCCTGATCTATAGGGTCAGACATCCATCTCATCTGACTGTTCCTGCTCTCACTCGTTCTCTAGACAGAGAGGAGAGGTGTTTACTCCTGATCTATAGGGTCAGACATCCATCTCATCTGACTGTTCCTGCTCTCACTCGTTCTCTGGACAGAGAGGAGAGGTGTTTACTCCTGATCTATAGGGTCAGACATCCATCTCATCTGACTGTTCCTGCTCTCACTCGTTCTCTGGACATAGAGGAGAGGTGTTTACTCCTGATCTATAGGGTCAGACATCCATCTCATCTAACTGTTCCTGCTCTCACTCGTTCTCTAGACAGAGAGGAGAGGTGTTTACTCCTGATCTATAGGGTCAGACATCCATCTCATCTAACTGTTACTGCTCTCACTCGTTCTCTAGACAGAGAGGAGAGGTGTTTACTACTGATCTATAGGGTCAGACATCCATCTCATCTGACTGTTCCTGCTCTCACTCGTTCTCTAGACATAGAGGAGAGGTGTTTACTCCTGATCTATAGGGTCAGACATCCATCTCATCTAACTGTTCCTGCTCTCACTCGTTCTCTAGACAGAGAGGAGAGGTGTTTACTCCTGATCTATAGGGTCAGACACCAATCTCATCTAAGTGTTCCTGCTCTCACTCGTTCTCTAGACAGAGAGGAGAGGTGTTTACTCCTGATCTATAGGGTCAGACATCCATCTCATCTGACTGTTCCTGCTCTCACTCGTTCTCTAGACATAGAGGAGAGGTGTTTACTCCTGATCTATAGGGTCAGACATCCATCTCATCTGACTGTTCCTGCTCTCACTCGTTCTCTAGACAGAGAGGAGAGATGTTTACTCCTGATCTATAGGGTCAGACATCCATCTCATCTGACTGTTCCTGCTCTCACTCGTTCTCTGGACAGAGAGGAGATGTGTTTACTCCTGATCTATAGGGTCAGACATCCATCTCATCTAACTGTTCCTGCTCTCACTCGTTCTCTAGACAGAGAGGAGAGGTGTTTACTCCTGATCTATAGGGTCAGACATCCATCTCATCTAACTGTTCCTGCTCTCACTCGTTCTCTAGACAGAGAGGAGAGGTGTTTACTCCTGATCTATAGGGTCAGACATCCATCTCATCTGACTGTTCCTGCTCTCACTCGTTCTCTGGACAGAGAGGAGAGGTGTTTACTCCTGATCTATAGGGTCAGACATTCATCTCATCTGACTGTTCCTGCTCTCACTCGTTCTCTGGACATAGAGGAGAGGTGTTTACTCCTGATCTATAGGGTCAGACATCCATCTCATCTAACTGTTCCTGCTCTCACTCGTTCTCTAGACAGAGAGGAGAGGTGTTTACTCCTGATCTATAGGGTCAGACACCAATCTCATCTAAGTGTTCCTGCTCTCACTCGTTCTCTAGACAGAGAGGAGAGGTGTTTACTCCTGATCTATAGGGTCAGACATCCATCTCATCTGACTGTTCCTGCTCTCACTCGTTCTCTAGACATAGAGGAGAGGTGTTTACTCCTGATCTATAGGGTCAGACATCCATCTCATCTGACTGTTCCTGCTCTCACTCGTTCTCTAGACAGAGAGGAGAGATGTTTACTCCTGATCTATAGGGTCAGACATCCATCTCATCTAACTGTTCCTGCTCTTACTCGTTCTCTAGACAGAGAGGAGAGGTGTTTACTCCTGATCTATAGGGTCAGACATCCATCTCATCTAACTGTTCCTGCTCTTACTCGTTCTCTAGACAGAGAGGAGAGGTGTTTACTCCTGATCTATAGGGTCAGACATCCATCTCATCTTACTGTTCCTGCTCTCACTCGTTCTCTGGACAGAGAGGAGAGGCATTTACTCCTGATCTATAGAGTCAGATATCAATCACATCTAACACCACAGATGCAGCCGATAGTGGCAGTGGAGTCACTGACTGAGTCACTAAAGCAGAGCCGAAAGGAAAATCCCGGGCCAGATGTTTGGGCTCGCCTGGCCAGCTTTGCACCGTGACTCCTGGAGGTTGAAAACTCATGCCTTCCAATGCAGAGATCCAGTTGGCTAATGGCTTACTCATGCTACTTCTCTCCCAACTGTCAATTCTAGCTTTTTTGGATTACCCTGGTAATACGCCCTAGCCTTCATTATGATACAGATCTCAGATGACCCAGACACATCAGCATTCGACAGGTCAAAGAATCTCTCAGACTTTCCTCAGGCTAGATCAATAATGTCAAATCATTTCATTATGTGAGTGAGTTTTTTTTTTTTTTTTTTTGTGAGGATTCCTGAGTTTCTGTGGTTTTGAACGCTTGTTGTTATGTGTTTTTGTTTTGCATAAATGTTTGGGAAAAAAGCAGCATGCCTAGAAGACTCAAATAACATGTGGAAATTCACGAAATATCCAACGTATCCAAGCAAAACTGGAATGTCAATGACCAAGAAACATCTTCTCTGTGAATGTAGTCGAATGTAACCATCTTCATTCATAGAAGAAACAGTAGTAAAATCGCATATACTTTAAAAGCTAAGCAAAAAGATGAGCAACACAAGCACAGTGAATATCTAGATTATTTAATCAGATTCCAAAAAATCTGACTACAGTTTAATTGATTAGATGATTACTTAATAATCACAAAAATGGCAGTAAATTATTGATAATCAATTGATTTTCCTAAATACATCTCTTTTAATTTTCATTTCTAGAAAACCCTGCTTATTTATGTTTGGAAAGTCTTCCAGTTTTTTCAGAATTGTAAATGCAACAAGAATTGAGAGGCCACACAGCATAAACAAATAAAATATTTCATATTTTATTGTAAGTGTTTTATTTCAAATTACCTTAACAAACCTTAACATAATGCAATGTTTATTCAATTCATGTTGTGAATACCAAGAGAGAGAAAAAAATGGAATACATTTTATCTTTTTACACTTTATCTTTTTGTAATTTTAAATCAATGTGGTACAATATTATCCTATTCAAATCAATGTGATAAAGGAGATATTTTAATCAAATAATCAAAAAGTAGTCCAGTAATTGTTTTACCTAAAAAAAACCTATAACATTACTAACTAAATTTTCTCCATGTAATTTGTATTCAGTAATGAACTACAATTTGTAAGTAATCTACCCAGCACTGTAACAGTACAGTAGTGAAAACACCTGCTCTCAGTGATGAAGGTCACCCGCTGGATAGACAAACACATCACAGGAATCACACATCAACTGACTGTGATGTACAACCCATCTGAAGCCCTGCAGCTCACGAGCACAACCTCACATATCTGAGGAGGTACACTAGAACAGTGAGGCAAGGAAGCTGTTGATTCATTCTTAAAACTGTCCTAGATAGGCAGTCATTTCCCCTAGACCTGTCTGCACCCTCTTCATATGGGAACTTCTTTTATTTTGCAGGGCCTCTGAGGTTCTGTGATAGGAATCCCAGTGTCCAGCTGTTGGAGTCATCAGTGCTTTAATGTGTTCAGAGAGTCGGTCCCCTGAGCTACTCACTCCACTCCCCTCTGCATCCCTCACCGGAAAATACACACGCACTTTTAAATTAACAACACAAACTAATTAAGCAAAATTATTAAGAAAATAAAGGCATGCATTATATGTTATATTACTATCAGTGTTATTTTTATTATCGTTGATATACTTTTATAGTTTTTGTTATAATTTTGAAACAGATTTAAAAAATATTTTGTTTTCACTTTTTATTTTAGTTAAAATAGTTAAAAATCATTTTTATTTATTTTTTGTAAAAAGTTCACTTTCGATTTTTGATAATGTACACCTAATTGTGAAAATAGTACCAAATAAATCATATATAGCAAATATATAAAAAAAAGTTTGCTTATAATTTAAGTTTATAATCCTGATCGTACGTGTGCATCTGTGCATGTTTGTGTGTGTGCGTGTTTTTGTGTGTGTGTGTGTGTGTGTGTGTGTGTGTGTGTGTGTGTGTGTGTGTGTGTGTGTGTGTGTGTGTGTGTGTGTGTGTGTGTTCGTGTGCGTCTGTGCGTGCGTCTGTGTATGTTTGTGTGTGTGTGTGTGTGTGTGTGTGTGTGTGTGTGTGTGTGTGTGTGTGTGTGTATTTGAGTTTGTGCGTGTGTCTGTGTGTAAAATGTGACTATGATTATTCATGTATTGTTTATGGAATTCATGCTTATGTGTATACATAAGTACAAAGCACGATGGACCACTTTTCAAGGATTACCCATGAAGGCCATTATGTTCTCCAAAGATGCCATTGAGGACAGTATTTCTGAAAAATCACTCATGGAACTCCAGAGGAATGAGTTAATATCTGCAAGACAGAGAGTTCTTCAATGGATCGTTTGAAAACGAGAGCATTCAAAGTTTCCTCAAGAACAATATTTCGATTCGAGTGCTCTGATAAAAGAAACACACAGATGCAGTTCGGACCGTTGGGAACGAGAGCATCGACTTCATGTCCTCTCTGAGGCTTGGCAGAGATCTTCAGAAATCTCTTACCTGACTGCAGGCGTCATTTACTCTGAGCTGGAGATTCAGGTCAGCGAATGTCTCTTCTGGGGAAAAGAGAGAAATCCAAAGATGGCTTTGAAACTAAACACTAAGCTCTTCTGCTAACAAGGGCTTGAAAAAAATGAATACCTACAGCTCTTATTTGTCAAGTCAAGTCACCTTTATTTACATAGCACTTCATACAATACAGATTGTTCAACGCCGTTTTACATGGATAGACAGGTAAATGATTGAATGATGCAAACAGAATTGAATTCTGCTGTAAAGCAGTGATATATATATATCACATATATATATATATATATATATATATATATATATATATATATATATATCACACACACATATATATATATATATATATATATATATATATATATATGATGTATTCATGATTATATTATAATGTATATAATATAATGTAATCATTTAGATGTTATTATTTTAAAATATTTTATAATAATTACATTTTATAGTTAAGTTGATGATTTAATTTGATTACCATTTGATAATATTTTACAAATCAATTTACACATTATACAATTTATTTTATATGTTTATTATATATTTTGAATGTTCTGCATAGGGTTATGCATATGCGTGTGTAACAGCCTTGAAACACTCTGTCCTTTATACAGCGACGATAGAGCACAACCACTCATTTTAGCAGTATTACATTTAGTTAATGTGACAAATGTGTGCCCACTCTTAAAACCCAAACGCCTTAATGTATTCGTCCTGGCGCTGACTCTGCAAACACCTTGCTATTTACCATGTAATGGCATATAAAACATCCGCTCTAAATGTTCTGTAAAGAATCTGTGTTTACAGCGAAGTTGAGCAATCTGTCCCTGAAACATAAATCAGAGCCTCCCTGCAGAATCTGCAGACAGTTTGAAGCCTTTTTTTGTGGTAACTTATTATACCCCCCCCCCCCACCCCCCCACCACCACCACCACCACTACCCTCCCCCATTCAGCGAATTTGCATGTGGCTTGTAGATTAATGCTTACCTGCCAATGATGATGCGTTCTCTCCTAAATCATCCTCGCTCCCATGAGCCGCAGTACATTTGTAATACAATCCCCTCACCAGCCTTTTGAATCTGTGCCTTGTATTAAATCAGGTATTATGTGACGAACAGCTGTTTATGTATTAATCACTTATAAATATGAATTCCAGAGCCAGGCTGTAACTGGGTAGTCTGCGTGGATCTGATGATGTTGTTATAGAGTCATCCCGAATCAGAAGCATGACAAAAATCAATGATGTGCAGAAACACATTGAGGGGTCAGCATGAGAAAACAAAACCTGCACCTGTTTAACATATCAGGATCTGCAAATGATCTGTATCAGTATCGCCATAAATCATTTCGATTAGGATTTTCATGGACATTTGGCACTCATGGTGGAGTCACATGGAACCGGCTGTGGTTTTTCACTGGATGAGAAAGAAAGAAGGTGGAGACTTGATGTTAAGAGTATATTTGAAATATTAACTTATTAACCAAAAAAAATAAATAAATAAAAATTGACTAAATGACCCAACCTATTTTTTTATAGGTGTGTGTGTGTGTGTGTGTGTGTGTGTGTGTGTGTGTGTGTGTGTGTGTGTGTGTGTGTGTGTGTGTGTGTGTGTGTGTGTGTGTGTGTGTGTGTTAGAAAAATGGTGTAGGATTTACTTTGGACAATTTTCACTCAGAAATTGCTATTAAATTTCACAAATAATTACAAAAAACAGGAAGTACTACATTGAATTAAACATGCAATTTTTAAGCAGAAAGACTGAACGTTCTGTCAGTTACTTTTTACAGTATGCAAAATGATAATTAAGGAATTATGGAAATTATATGTCACCAGAAGGCTCAAGTCACGACAATGAAAATATAACATGTTTTAAATATCTATGGGAACATGGATTTCTGTTCAAAAATATTTTTTGGAAAAATAATAATTGAAAAAAAAAGCTTTGAATATTAGCGACATTGTTCATATGTGATTGTCCATAATGATTTAAAATGTTACTAAATATTTTGTTGATTGAATAATTATCATCTCTAAAATTGTTTGCAGTTGATTTGAAGCTAAAGAAAGTGTCCGTTCATTAGAAACTGTTATTGTGTAGTGTTTGACTAGTGGGCCAGCTCTCCTCCCAGTAGATTAGACAGTAGTATAGCATGCCTGGTGTAAATGTATACGTCCCGTCCTGATTGAGCCAGCATGTAGAGTCCATCTCCAGGGAGGATCAGCCTGCTACTGCGAACCTGAGAAACACCGGCAGTGAAAGACGGGAGAAGCGGCGCCAATTCTAATAAGAGAACACGGGCCTTAAGAAACCACTAATAGTTCCTAAAGTTTCCCGTCCCATGAGCCTTAGCAGCAGGAGAGAGGGAGCCGAGTGGACGGCCGCTAATCAATGTCAGGCTGCTGTGTGTGTGTGTGTGTGTTGTGAGAGGAGGAGTATGAGGGGGACTCCTGAGACCCAGAGAGACTGTGCAGGGCTCTGAATATTAATGTCCATTTCCGGCATGAAATACAGTAGCCTTGTTGGGTTGAACTGGTCTTACACTTCAGCATGCAACTGTTGAGTGTTGAACCTTCACTGAAAACGGGTTATTCGTAATTAGGTTTGTCTCAGAGTGGGCGGGGCTTGTGTAGTTCAGCATCAACCAGTTGCAATAAGAAAGAGAACGTTTTGGTAACGCTTTATTTTGATGGTCCCTTTCGAATATTCTGTTAACTATAAGAAACTGTGCAACTACATGTCAACTAACTCTCATTAGAGTATTAGTTGACTGTCTGAATAATATCTGCTATCTCTTTATCGTGATGCTCCTCCAACAGACACTCTACTGACTATAAGCAACTTTGCAACTACATGTAAAATTATTCTAACCCTAACCCTACAAGTGTACTAATACTCTACTAATACTCTAATGAGAGTTAGAAGACATGGAGGTGCAATGTTACTTATAGACAACAAAATGTGTTAAAGGGCCCATCAAAATAAAGTGAAACCAACGTTTTTCTTAACTTACAACCGTTAAGAAAGCTTGGTTAACAAAATGGTAAGCTGAAGCACTTAAAAAAAAAAAAAAAAAAAAAATATATATATATATGTATTATATATATATACAGTATATATATTTATATATTTATTTATTTATTTATTTGTTTGTTTTCAATTCTGGAATGTATTTTTCACAATTCTGATATCTAAACTAAAAAATAACTCATTTCAAAATATGACATTTTATTTTTTTGCATAACATCTAAGATTAGTGTTGGGATTTCGGTATAAATTGAGAAAAACATAATTGATAAATGTAAGGTAATTATGATGATGATGATGATGATGATGATGATGATGATGATTATGATTATGATTATTATCATGCAATCTTAAATGGTTACTTTTAAATCAGGGTTTCCTTAACTTAAGTGTAGTTAAGACGGTTTGGTTAAGAAAATTAGCAATTCAATCATTAATTAATAAATGTATTTATTTTTTTGAATTTGTTTTTTGCACATGATTCTGAAACCTACAGTAAAAAAAAGAATCTCTCAATAAATGCACAATTATATATGTGTGGTTTTTGCATACCATATCCAGTAACTTACTTTTACTTACTTACTTACTTACTAACTTTACTTTACTTTACTTTACTTTACTTTACTTTACTTTAATTTTCTTTACTTACTTACTTACTTACTTACTTACTTAAGTAAAGTACTTTACTTTACTTTACTTTACTTTACTTTACTTTACTTACTTACTTACTTACTTACTTACTTACTAACTTTACTTTACTTTACTTTACTTACTTAAGTAAAGTACTTTACTTTACTTTACTTTACTTACTTACTAAGTACTAAGTAAAGTACTTTATGTAAGTAAGTAACAAGTAAATAAGTAATAAGTAAAGTAAAGTAAGTTACTTTACTTTACTTATTAGTTATTTACTTGTTACTTACTTAGTAAGTAAGTACTTATTATTTACTTGTTACTTACTTAAGTAAAGTAAAGTAACTTACTTTACTTTACTTATTACTTATTTACTTGTTACTTACTTACTTACTTACGTAGTCAGTCATATAGAGCTATGACATATAGTGTGTAAAGCACTTGCAGGGTAAGGTATGGGATTCATGTGGCAGGACAGGTTTGATTTTGTGTTCTGTTGTCCTCTGTCTATCTCAAATAACGTCCTTCTGTATATATATATTATTCAATATACAAACAAATAAAACACTTAGTCATAGAAGAAATTAATGTGATTCATTATAATGTTACCATACGCTTTCTTACATCCATGCTTCACATTACTATGACACGGTTGTAAAGAAGGGGTTGATCTATAAACGGACACCAGTCTGATCAGCTTAATTCCCTGAGCTCTGTTTTTGTGTAGCTGTGTTGTGCACACACACTCACCGCAAGCTCTCATGTAGATCAAATAGGCCATGTAACCGACACATTAAACACAGAGCATGAACAGGAGAGCACCATCAGGTCGAGCGCCATGTAAACATTCCCACCACTGGTATTTATTTTGAGCTAGGGAGGTGGCAACACACTTACACTGGAGGCCTGTATTCTCCAGAGCTATTCAACACAGGGGGAATGTTTGGTTGGACACTTCAAATGTTTGTCCTTCATTACTTATCTACCCAGCCACCCATAGCACACACTGTAGGATGTTCAATGTATCAGAACTCCGCCATCAGTTTCCTGAGTATGAGTTTTCAAATAGAAAAAATAACCATAAATATATTTTTTTAGACGTGGGCAATCTGCTGGATGATCTGCTGAAGTTTAAACTGAGCATCAGAATGGGGAAGATAGGTGATTTAAAGGGATAGTTCACCCAAAAATGAAAATTCTGTCAGAATTTACTCTCCCTCATGTTGTTCAACCCTGTAAGACATTCGTTCATATTCGGAAGGAACACAAATTAAGATATTTTTGATTAATTCTGAGAGCTTGATCACTCCTCCATAGACTTCTAAGGGATTGAAACTTGCCGGCCCAGAAAAGTTATTAAAGACATCGTTAAAATAGTCCAAGTGACTACAGTGGCTCAATCTTAAGTTTACAAAAAAACAACTAAAATAACAACTTTATTTCAACTATTCATTTCCTTCTCTGGGGGCCTCGAGTCAGTTCACTAGTGTAACAGCGCAGCGCTTCTGTGTTGTACATCACACGCAGGGGCGGAGTGCCAATCGGGAGAGTCAGGATTTTTCCCGGTGGGCCGGTAGTGTTTCGAGGCCGCGAGGGCCGGTCTGATAATAGTTATACATTGCAAGTTCTTAGCAACACCATCCGGCGGCCTGGTGTGCGGCCGCTGCCCGCTGGTCAAATTGTACAGCCTCTCTGCTCAACCCGTAAATAAATGCATCGATCCGCAAAATCAGTTTCAGTTCTTAAATGGACTAGTGGTAGCTCTTTTGCCAAGCGTGTCAGAGGTTACGGATTCTAAACCACACCCGTATAGTTTTTCTTTCTCTCATCAAAACTGAATATGTTCATCAGTGGTTACAGTCTATATCAAGCAGGGACACGTTTGTGTGCATTAACTGTCTGCATTTTATTTAGTGATTTCACCGGAATGAATAGAGTGTCTCGCAACAGCGATAGATTGAAGCGCGCGTCCAAGCGCCACAAGAGAACACTGTATTCATGACAACCGATCGCAACGGCAACGAGCGCTCAGCTTGATTTAAAAAAAAAAAATCTCTAATTTAATAGCGGATAAAATTAATGCTCTCCTAGTTAACTGGAGATGTTTTATTAATTAGTATTAGTAGGCTACATCCGTTTCAAAAAGTGGTGGGGGACAATATCGATCCTGAGATGTGGTGGGACACGACTTCACTGGATCTAAACAACTCAATCTAACTATAGATGTGACCAGTAGTGGTGGCTTTCTTAATCTATTTAAAATAATTTTGCAAGGGTTCTTGCAAAGAAATATTTTTGTTTTACCAAAAAATACCCCCCTAGTCCGGTGGTCTACGAAATTTCCCGGTAGATTTTTTGGTCCCACTCCGCCCCTGATCACACGCATCACACACATGACCAGCGTCGGCCAATAGTGAGCCTGCGCTGCGCTGTTACACTAGTGAACTCACTCCAGGGCCACAGTGAAGGAAATGAATAGTTGAAATAGAACTGATTCGTTAGTTTTTTTTTTTTTTTTTGTGCACAAAAAGTATTCTCGTCGCTTGATAAACTTAAGATTGAGCCACTGTGTTACGAATTTGCGTGGAAGCAAAGGCAGTAGGCGGATCTAAATGCAGCAGTTGACTTTAATTACGGGTTCAGAACAGACAAGATACTCGTGGTACGCACATTAAACATACATTCAATAACTGACCACGAACAAAAGAGCAGACAGGATTTAAATACACAGACGGGATGAGGGAACAAGACACAGCTGGGGCAAATCAGAACACCGAGCGGGACCATACAACCTAACAAGACAACACACCTGAAACAAGGGACCTAATATTGACATGACTAGGATAACAGACTACAATTAACAAGGCACAAACTGAATAAAAGACCAAAGACAGAGAAACCACAAACCAGAAACATGACAAAATGAATAAACACCGTAACATTATCCCCCCCTTCCATAAGGCGCGACCCCGCGCCGAATGAACATCAAATAGGGGCGGGAGGGTGGGCGCCCTGGAGGCTGACGAGGGCGTGGCTTGCCCGGAACAGGAAGCCTCCAGGGCGGAGCAGGACGTGACGGCGGCCAGGGCGGAGCAGGATGAGGCGAAGGCCAGGGCGGAGCAGGACGAGGCGAAGGCCAGGGCGGAGCATGGCGTGGCAAAGGCCAGGGTGGAGCATGGCGTGGCAAAGGCCAGGGTGGAGCATGGCGTGGCAAAGGCCAGGGTGGAGCATGGCGTGGCAAAGGCCAGGGTGGAGCATGGCGTGGCAAAGGCCAGGGTGGAGCATGGCGTGGCAAAGGCCAGGGTGGAGCCTGGCGTGGCAAAGGCCAGGGTGGAGCATGGCGTGGCAAAGGCCAGGGTGGAGCATGGCGTGGCAAAGGCCAGGGTGGAGCATGGCGTGGCAAAGGCCAGGGTGGAGCATGGCGTGGCAAAGGCCATGGCGGAGCACGATGAGATGGTGGCCAGGTCGGAGCAGACTCAGACGAGGATGAGGACCATGTCGACGTCGTCTCCATGGCCCTCACGGAGTACCTTCTGCCCCCCCAAAAAATACTTGGGGAAATCCTCGGGAGGAACCTCCAGGTGGTAGATGGGTTCCGGGCAGGCCTCCCGGAGCTTGAAGGGCGCAGGCAGGACGAGGCGCAGAGGCGGGGCCGGCAGGGCGAGGCGCAGAGGCGGGGCCGGCAGGGCGAGGCGCAGAGGCGGGGCCGGCAGGGCGAGGCGCAGAGGCGGGGCCGGCAGGGCGAGGCGCAGAGGCGGGGCCGGCAGGGCGAGGCGCAGAGGCGGGGCCGGCAGGGCGAGGAGTCTGGGAACGCCCTCCGTAGCCTGGCGAAGCAAACGAGTCCTCCTCCTCCTTCTGCGACGACGCTTCACTGGGCTTGATTCACTACTGGACGTACTTGACTCGCTTGACTCGGCAGACTTGGCACTTGATTCACTTGACTTGGCACTTGATTCACTTGACTTGGCACTTGATTCACTTGACTTGGCACTTGATTCACTTGACTTGGCACTTGATTCACTTGACTTGGCACTTGATTCACTTGACTCGGCACTTGATTCACTTGACTCGGCACTTGATTCACTTGACTCGGCACTTGATTCACTTGACTCGGCACTTGATTCACTTGACTCGGCACTTGATTCACTTGACTCGGCACTTGACTCACTTGACTCGGAACTTGACTCACTTGACTCGGAACTTGATTCACTTGACTCGGCACTTGATTCACTTGACTCGGCACTTGATTCACTTGACTCGGCACTTGACTCACTTGACTCGGAACTTGACTCACTTGACTCGGAACTTGACTCACTTGACTCGGAACTTGACTCAGAACTTGATTCACTTGACTCGGAACTTGACTCGGAACTTGATTTACTTGACCCGGCGGCGCTTGACTCACTTGACTCGGCGGCGCTTGACTCACTTGACTGGGCGGCGCTTGACTCACTTGACTCGGCGGCGCTTGACTCACCTGACTCGGCGGCGCTTGACTCGACGGCAATTGACTCGCTTGACTCGGGAAGCGCGGTCTCACTTGACTCGGCGGCACTTGACTCACTTGACTCGGGTTCGTCGAGGCTGAAGCGACGTGCGGGTTCGGAAGACAGAAGCTCAGCCTCAGGCATGTCGATCTCGGCAGGAAGAAGCTCAGGCATGTCGGTCTCGGCAGGAAGAAGCTCAGGCATGTCGTGGAAAGCGGGCTCGACTCGGTTCACGTGAAGCGCAGGCTCGTGGAGCGTGGTCTCGGCTGAGCAGCTGAAGTGAAGCGCGGGCGAGAGCGGGCTGACGTTAAGCGCAGGCTCTCGCAGCTTCTCCTCCACGCCCACAGTAAACGGGGAACCGCTCCACAACAGGGCCAGGTCAACGTACCATTCTAAAGATCCGTGAGGACCAGGTTCGGGCATCAGAGACCGGAGTGGTTCCGATAATCCTCCGCGGAAGAAGATCTTCAAGCCGTGGGTGTTCATTTGCGCGAGATATGCCAGCTCGAGGAATTCTGCGACATAATCCTCGATGGCGCGATTCTCCTGGCGAAGACGGAGGATCTGGACATCAGGACTCCAGGTAGGCATGGCTGCTAGATCCTAGGGGGTCAGTTATTCTGTTACGAATTTGCGTGGAAGCAAAGGCAGTAGGCGGATCTAAATGCAGCAGTTGACTTTAATTACGGGTTCAGAACAGACAAGATACTCGTGGTACGCACATTAAACATACATTCAATAACTGACCACGAACAAAAGAGCAGACAGGATTTAAATACACAGACGGGATGAGGGAACAAGACACAGCTGGGGCAAATCAGAACACCGAGCGGGACCATACAACCTAACAAGACAACACACCTGAAACAAGGGACCTAATAATGACATGACTAGGATAACAGACTACAATTAACAAGGCACAAACTGAATAAAAGACCAAAGACAGAGAAACCACAAACCAGAAACATGACAAAATGAATAAACACCGTAACACACTGTAGTCACTTGGACTATTTTAACGATGTCTTTAATAACTTTTCGCGGCCGACAAGTTTCAATCCCTTAGAAGCCTATGGAGGAGAGATCAGATTTAATCCAAAATATCTTACTTTTGTGTTCCGAAGATGAACGAAGGTCTTACGGGGTTGAACAACATGAGGGAGAGTAATTACTGACAGAATTTACATTTTTGGGTGAACTATCACTTTAAGTGACTTTGAACATGTCATGGTTGTTTGTTTGCAAAACGGGCTGGTCTGAGTATTTCAGAAACTGCTGATCTCTATTTTCACACACAACCATCTCTGGAGTTTACCAGTGAGCGGCAGTTCTGTGGGTGAAAATGCCTTGTTGATGTCAGAGACAGAGGAGAATGGCAAGATTGATTCAGTTGATATAAAGACAACAGTAACTCAAATAAGAACTTGATACACCTGAGGTCTGCAGAAGAGCATCTCTGAACACACAACACGTCAAACCTTGAAGCGGAAGAGCTCCAGCAACAGAAGGAACACACTGTTGACACTCCTGTCAACTGAGAACAGCAAACTGACTCACAATTCACATGAGCTCACCAAAACTGTACAATAGAAGATTGAATAGCGTCACCTGGTCTGATGAGTCTCAATTTCTGCTGCAACATTGAGATGGTCAGAATTTGGCATAAACAACATGAAAGCATTGATCATCATGCCTTATATCAACGGGTCAGGCTGCTGGTGTAATGGTGTGTGGGACATTTTTTTGGCACACTTTGGGCCTCTTAGTACCAACTGATCATCGTTTAATCACCACAGCCGACCTGAGTTTTGTTGCTGACCATGTCCATCTCTTTATGACCACAGTCTTCCAGCAGGATAACTCACACGTCACAGAGTTCAAATCATCTTAAACTGGTTCATCTTGACAGTGAGTTCACTAAACTCAAACAGCCTCCACAGTCACCAGATCTCAATCCAATACAGCATCTTTTAGGATGTGCTGGAATGGGAGATTCACATCATGGATGTACAGCCGACAAATCTGCAGTAACTGTGTGATTCTTTCTTGACAATATGGACCAGAATCTCTGAGGAAGTTTCCAGAACCTCTCCCTCTTTCCAGAAAATCTGTGCCATGAAGAATTAAGGCAGTTCTGAAGGCAAAAGGGGCTCCAACCCGGTACTAGCGAGGTGTACCTAATAAAGTGGCTGGTGTAGATATTTTTTTTATTCCTCACCCACGTTGTAAATGTCCACAGGCCGCTTTACTGTTTGTACACTCTGTGTCTCTGACAAGTGAGACATTTCCATGTTTTCCATGACCTCTGTGAAACAACGTTTGCTTCTTTCTCCATTCACCATGGCAGCAGCGATGTGGTCTTCACTGCAAAACGGCTGTTTGCAATTTTCCAAAGTCCACTTGAGAAATAGAGGTCATTATTTGAATGAATTTAGAATGATGGGGTTTACATGCGCTGAGACATGTTTACTTTCACTGTTTTCCATGCCTCCCATTGTGACCGGTGATGCCCGGGTCCAAATGAGACTGGACAGATCCGGGAACAGTTGGTTCCAAGGGCCCGTGTAAATGATGGTTGAGGTCTGCTTGCCAGTCCTGATCTTGGGAATGAATCAAGAGGTGTTGGCTTTGGGAATTGCGCTTAAGTCTACAAGGTGGCTTGGTGAAGAACAGGTTTGGAGTCATGCGCTCTTGGTGGTGTGCTTTCTGTGGCAGGGTCCGCGAGGCACATCCATCTTCTTGCCACTCCAGTGACGGCAAAGCAAACAGAGAGAACAAACCCCCCATACACTCAAGAACCCCCAAGATCCAAGAGCTCTCCAGAACAGCAGCACTGATAATACGACAAGCCAGGATGTGTGTGGAGAATTAGGAAAATATTGAAATCAAAATCCCATTTCTTTCACTGCATAGACTTTCCATCATGCTTAATGTACTGGTTGGACTTACATTTCAGTGCTCTAAACTGAGTTATGTGTATTTTTCTGGTCTTATTTATAATCTTATGAAGGTCACCATGGCATCTTAATGCTCTCTCCCACAAATTTTCCATAAAACACTCACAAACTTTTGAAAATACTGAAGATGCTGCCCGTGAATGCAAAGGGAACCTTAAAAACATAATTAATCCAAAAAAAAAAAAAATCATCATTTACTGACACTCAACTGGTATGACTTTCTATCTTCTGTGCAACACTGGTCTACAATGAATGTGGACTGGAGCCTTTAAAGCTTCATAAATGCTGAAGAAATCGTATGAGAGCTCATTAAATCAGTCTATATATCTGGTTCGCTACAGTAGCTTTGTGTGAAGAACAGACCAACATTTAAGTCGTTATTTTCTGATAATCGTCCACTTCTTGAAGCTGTTAATCAATCGATCTGAATTATGAATGAATACGTCTAATTTGTGAATAACTCTTTGATGAAATAATAATAATAAAAAGGCTCAAAAGAAGAATTATTCTCTGATCTGGTTTTAAAGTTCTCAAACTAATTTAATATATATTTTTTTTTAAATTGCCAGCATTTTTGATCATTTTCACAAAATGTTCATATATGGCCCCCAGAATATTTTGTTGTATGAAAATCTGAACATGCAATATATCAAATGGAAAAAATAATAATAATAAACAAACAAAAACTGTTTTATTCTAGCTTAATGCATTCTTTTTTTTAACCAACACTTTAAATGTGGGTAAATTTCATAAAAAAGAAACATTTTCAGCAAAATGCTGAGAAAATTGTGCTACATCCAGATGTGATTCAGAGTGATGTTCAGAACACAGATGGAGTAAATCGAATCCATCAATGCTTCACAGTCCTGAAGCTCATCCTGGTCGACTGTTCATTCAGTAACCTTAGGCATTTTTTATTTATATGCTGTTTAATGTTGATGATCACGTTATTTTACATATGCATCTGCTTGCATATGTTATCGCTTATTGCTGCTTCTCCTTCACATGTGTTTTGATCAAGAGATTCAGTCGCCTACTCTTTCAGACAATGCGTCAAACCATACAGGTGAAACTTGAAAAATGTGAATATCGTGTTATTCAATCGTACATATTCATGTATTTCAGTAATTCAAATTAAAAGGTGAAACTAATATATTTATGCAATATGAATATTTATATATGCATGATTATACTTTTCAGAGGGCCAACATTTCTGTATTTAAAATCCTTTTTTTAAATTGATTTTTATGTAATATTCAAATTTTCTGTGATTTTGAATTCGGGGTTTTCATAAGCTGTAAGCCAAAATCATCAAAATTATAACTTTTGCACGGTATTCAAATTTTTTGAGTTTCACCTGTATAACAGGGAAAACACAGAAAGCTGGAATTTTCCGCCAATGGCAGGTTAGCGTTGTCTCATAAATGACAAAATATTCTGTCAATGGCAGGGAAAGAGTTAAAAGATCACACTCAAAATAACAGCTTCTCACACAAATCTTTTGAATGTCCTCAGAAGATCTGGAATATATAGCGCTCAGATCTTGTGGACTACTTTTATAATGCTTTTATGATATTTTGATGGTGATTTAGTTTTCACAGTCTGGTTCTCATTCATGATTGCATGGAAAGGAGAATCCAGTAGCCTACTATATGAAACTATATATGTAATATATCAACCTAGCACTATTAAGAAACATCTCTACACATCAATGCGCTGTCAAGGTTTTACTTTTGCAAACTGTAGTGGTCATGATACTTTTTTTTGCACAAGTTATGTTATTGTACAGACTGTCCATAGTTTTAGTTATATATTTTTCTTTAAAAAAAAAAGGTGATACCACAAAGATGAATGCTCTTTATTGTCACATCATTTTGTCGCACTCTTTCCCCGTCTGTCTTCTTTTGCCCCAGGGCCGGTTGGGTTTGTAGCTTTATTTGACATGCATTACCACAGCCGTTGAGAACACAGCCTCTTTTAGAGTTGTTACCTGGAGCTGAAAAAGAGCTATATCGTTCAGCACTTGACGTGGCTATCATAATACTTAGTCCCAGACAGACCTCGTGCCCTGGCAGAAACCACAGACTGCACCGTGACACAGTCTCCGCAGCTTTAACAGTGAAACCCGAGCCGTGTTTCCCTCTCAGAGCGCTTTTAGGAACAGTATTCTCTGTACGTGAACACACTGGCCTATAGTGAGGTGAATGAGTCTCTGTGCAGGTCTAACTGGCCTGTTCGGTCGACTGCTAAATATAGAACATCAACAATGGAAAGAGGAAGTGCTTGACTGATGCTGAGATAGAGCTGTCACGTTCATGTTTGTTGATATTCAGTGCGAGCGCGTTGACAAATATGGTAGCGTTAAAAACGTGTGTAAACTGAACCTGACTCGCTGGGACTGATATTGGATCTGTAATATTTGTGATCTTTCCATGTATTGTATCTCTTAAACATTTAAACAGATCATTACAAAGGCCATAACTTTCACACATATAGTATTTGTAAATCACCATCAATTTTTTAATTCTAGAGTAACCCGTCTAGAGCCCGTCTACGGAGAGCCTGGTCACTCCATATTAAGTCCTATTGTACCGAATTTTGGTTGTAGTTCCACCAGAGTTCCACTGGGGGCGATCGCCATGAGTGCAAAATGAATGGGAGTCTATGGAGCTAGACGGCTAAACTTGTCTCTTTCACCCGATTGCCGTTGAGAAATCTCAGATTTGATTGTAGGTTTTGCAAGTTCAACATCGCTTATAGGTCGAAAGTTGAATGAACAAGTACTTATGTCCTTTCGATTTCTTACAGGTTGAGTTGTTGTTGCCCATAACACGCTAGCATTCTGCTAATGAACACTGATTGGTCAGTGAAGGACTGATTTCGACCAGAGATACCGCTTGATGGCATCGTGGCATCCGAAGCGGGACCAGAATGTGTGTCTGTGTGTGTGTATTTTCGGCGTGGTCTTTTAAAACAACAAAACAAAAACTCTTCTAGCACGTGTATTTACCTGTGTCAGCTGTGTTGTCGATGCCTCGAGAGAAAAGAAAGTGCAGAGCGCGAAAGCACCAAAGCGACTGAAGGATTGCCGTAAAGCAGTATCTCTGGTCGTACGATGTGTATGACGTCATTGACATTTTAAAAGACTTTTTAAAGCAAATAAGTGACTTTAAAAAAATCTAACACCCAGCAATGTGTAATTTCTTTGCATCTCCTTTCGAATACAAACATTCAAATTACTAGACAAAAAATTATATCCTGAGAAAAGTGGATTTTGAGGGGTATATCTCCATAGAACACCATTCATTCTGCACTCGTCCTGTGAGCGCCCTCATATGGAGCCAGAGTGGAACTGCAACCAGTTCAGAAGCCGGAAGTTTACTGAGAGTGGAAGTTCTCCCCTTATTAGACATTCTCCGGTAACACTTTATTTCAATAGTGCATTTTCGACATTCTACTGACTATAAGTAAAAAAAAGTTATATAAGTTTGAGTTTTTAAAAAATGTACAATGTAAGAATATAATTATATATATATATATATATATATATATATATATATTACAAAAATATTTTAATTTAAAACTGCAAGAAAATAAAAAGCCAAAAATCTGAATAAATTTCAGGTTGATATCTCAAAAAATGAGCTTTCAGTGAGATTTTATGTGGGCGCAGTACCAAACTCTTTCACTAGATGGACAGCCAAGCTTCCTCACTGACCATATAAGGGCGCCTCCATTTTCATATGTTTTGAGTGATCTGAACCATGTATTTCCATAATTTTCATACAATTTATGAAGTAGACATCCTATTCAGAAGTAGTATGGGTGGTTTGGCAGTATTTGATTGAATTCAACCTCTAATAAACGCATAAAAAGAGCACATATGTGCGTTATAGCTCGCAGCCGCATCACAAATCGATAATCCATAATATTTTTCTTAATATTTAAAACATTTTCAGACCTTTTTTCTCATTAAATTTGATTGGTGTTATCTTTTGAACTCTTGGCATGAAAACACACTGAGGTTTCTACCAATCGTTCATGATTTTTCATGTTTATTGCTATTTCAAAATAAAAGCCTAAACACGCCTAATGAATATGAAATATTCTTGTTGCAAATCGATAAATTACTGCTCCTCTGTATTTTTTTTTAAACAGCCACTAAATATGAAAACTAGTGTTTGTAAGCTTTCAAATGGTATATAGTTTGTCAATATTACTTTAGGTTTTTACTAAGATATTATTGTTCTAAATATATAATGTGGACGGTGAAGGGAAAAAGAAAGAGTATGTATGTAATACATGTAATACCTATGCAGGCATCTTCTGCCTTTTCTTAATACAAAATCAATTTTAAATAATATTTTGTCATGCATTCACGCTTTTAATGTCCATTCTTTTAGTTAATCCAATTATTGTATAATTTTTCCTCAAACCAGACTGGAAATTCCATCATTATTGCCCAGATTAATGTAATACATATTTCGTCTGTAAATTTTGGAATTTAGGGTCAGTTTTTTAATCGCTAACACCCTGAAAAAGTTACTACTTTATTTTAGTAGTTCACTTATTTTTCCACCCAAGTCTAATAGTTTAAAAGTCTTGCTTAAACGCCTAAAAAAATAGCCAAGTAATAAAAATGTCCCCTTATCTTTCCTTTACTTATATATTCTGAGTGTTTCACGCCAAGCCATACACCACATGGAAAAGAAAACGGACAGCAAAAATACTCATGGATAATTACTGAAAATGAGCAGTAATGAGCAATATCCATGAGCATTTAGGTCGGATCATAAATAGACCTGACAGCGAGGGGGAGAAATGAACCTGCATTAATAGCGTTACACTCCACCTTACTGAAATACATCTTTCAGCTGTGAAATCAGAAATGCAGACTTTTTCCTTTTCCGCTTTTTCATTGGTTATTAGTAATTCTGTTTCCTTACCAAGTATCCACACCTATGTAACATTAGAAATCTTTACAGTTTTGTCTACGTGTTATTTCTTATTCAGAATGGACTCATTGACGTCATAGACTCTTGTTCCAAAAATAAACCTGGAGGAACGAGGGAGGGGATGAATTTGAGGGGAACTCAGGAAACCACTTGCATATTATTCTGGTTTTAGAATGTGCTCCATAACCCTTTTTTTTTTTTTTTTTTTTTTATAAAAAAATGATCACGCTGGCATTCGAGGTTCACATAAAGCATGAAAATCATGTGCAAGTTTCTGGCTGTCTTGAAACTGGAGCTGAAGGTTGGGAACATGTCTGAGGTGGGAAAGATGATCGATTCCTTGCAAACGTGCCATTGCTTATGAGGCTCGAATGAATGTTTCCCGCAACACACGGTCCGTGTAGTCGCAACAGTCGTTTCCCTTTAATTAAGCTCAAAACCAAATCCGCAAATCTTTATCCAGCAACCCACTTGCTAAGAACTGTAATATTACACTCTTGTAGCAAACTGTTCCGATCATATAGACTGCGTCTGGTGCACTCATTGCTAACAAACTCTGGCAGAGTGACTGGCATGTTTGCAGGGTGAAAGTGGAAATTAATTTGATCCTGACCACATTTTGTTGTTGAATTCACCCTTAGTTATTGCAGCAAGCTGTTCACAGAATCCACTATTAGGTGCCTCCTGTGCCTCGTATATATTTTGGCTAGACTGTTCGGATTGTTGAGGTCTTTGTGGAAAGAAACTTTTTTTTTTTTTTTTAGCTGGGTACCATTTGTTGCATTCAAAGAAAAGTTAAAAGCAACCTAGGCTCATTAGAAAAATAAGCTTATAGCTACATAAGTACTAATGCATACAAATCACTGCAGATACCAGCTGAGATGAACACTAGTGGCAGTAAAACACCTACTTCTTTCATTCCTTTTTACAGATTATGATTACAGGGGCAGATTATTGATTAATAAAGATTTATTTTCTCTTGGTTCCTTGCACAATACTGTTATGATCTCAAAACACATTTACCATAGTGCATGATTTGTGAACTTATACATTTTGACGTTCGCATCACATAATCAGCTCCATATGTGTGTGTGTGTTTTCTGCTGTTGTAAACTCACCTGGTACAGCATTGCATTTGTGATGTGAAGCGCTTGGGTACGAGTCCCGTGAAACACCGGTCACGATAAAAGCTCAAAGACTTGATGAAGCAAGTTACAATAGCATGGTTGCATGGTCAGGTATTATTCCAAATTATTATTCCGTATTATTAATCTGTTTTGGATAAAACTGGAAGCACTTTCAGCACAACTCACTAGTCCTTTCACTTTCAAAGAGTTGCAAACCGTGCAAGAAACAACGTGACATCAATTTGCAGAAATCTCGCCGCATGCATGTTTTTTCTAACGAGCTGAGTTTAAAAAGGGGTTTAAAATATTAGACAGTATATTCCTAAAATAAAAAATGGTTTCCAGGCATCTAAGGAATAAAAATGTCATGCATGTTTTGAAGGGTTAATTGTGAGGACAGAGTCATGTGTGTGTGTGTGTGTGTGTGTGTGTGTGTGTGTGTGTGTGTGTGTGTGTGTGTGTGTGTGTGTGTGTGTGTGTGTGTGTGTGTGTGTGTGTGTGTGTGTGTGTGTGTGCGTGTGCGTGTGCGTGTGCGCGCGTGCGCGTGCGTGTGCGTGTGTGTGTGTGTGTGTGTGCGTGTGCGTGTGCGTGTGCGTGTGTGTGTGTGTGTGTGTGTGTGTGTGACGACAGGGTCTGGCGGGTGACCCCTAGGAGCCAGATAGAGACCTCATCTGGGTAGAGAGGTGAAAAGGTAAAGTCGGCCTCTGGAGTTTTTCCCCTTTCCCTCATTTAGACCAGAACCGAGTGGAGTTTATGGGCCTACAACACTCTCAACACGCCCAGGCTTGGCGACAGACTTTATTGCCATTTTCTAATTAAAGAAACCATAAAATCAGAGGGGGGTACGTCCAGTCTGTGTTGACGTGAAGTCACCATGGCTGCATGTGTGTAAGAGTGAGGCGCAGGTTGTCTTCCATATAGCCCGACATGTGGAAACACACAGGTTTGAGAGTTAAAGTTAATGGGGAGTTAGAATAAACGAAAATGGGGACACTTTTTTTTATAAGGAAGGTCAACCTGTTCACAAAGCTATTGGGGACACCGGGGCTAGTTGTCACATGGGGAAGTTATCAGAAAGGCAATATCTCAGTAACTTTGAGGTTTAGAGACAGAAGTCCAATTACACAAATGCGTACTCTCTGTTTTTGTCGGTTTCAAATTCCTAGTTTAAAATAATCTTAAATTAGATTATTTTTTTGTGAATAATATCCTATAAATATCCAACTAAATTATTAAATCCTAACACTGCTTTAATAATTTGTATACAATCATATTTTTTATTTAGAAATATTTTATTTTATTCATTAAATCCACACTTTGATACCAACTATTATGAAGGAAATTTTCAAACTAAAGATTGAATTGTGTTTTAAGACAATAAGTGTATTTTTCTGTAACTGCATTTTACATTCTTATTTAAGTTGTTTTTATTAATTAATAACATTTTAATTTATGTATTTATTTATTCGTTTGTTTGTTTGCATTACTTGTTGCCCAAAACAATATACTTTATATTTTGTTTTGTGTGTTGGCTGTTTCAATAATTATTTACTGTTTAATTTTGTTAAAAAAAATAAAAAAACAATGTCTATGGTTACACTGTGACAACTTGCCCCATTTACATAATATTACCTCTTTTGACATATACAGTACCGTTCAAAGTTTGGGTTGTAAATAAGTATATATATATTTTTTTATATATATTTTTTTATATATATATATATATAAAAAATCTCTTCTGCTCACCCAAGCTGCATTCATTTGATCAAAATTACAGTAAAAACAGTAATATTGTGAAATATTATTTCAATTTAAAATAGTTGTTTTCTATGTGAATATATGTTGAACTGTAATTTATTTAAAGGGTCACTCCACCCATTGGCATTAAGATTTCCATTGTTAGAAATCCAGTCATACTATTGAATGGTTGTGCAACACTCTTTCATTTTCCCCTGAGACGAGAGAAATCCTCTATTTACCTTTTTCACTTCCTCCTACAATGACGCAAAAATCGTCATTTTACATCATTGTAGGAGGAATTGTAATAGGGGGGGATTTCTGTGAAGACTACAAGCACTAGTTCCCACCCTTTCAAACCCGCCCATAGGGGGCTGGACCTAATGCGCTAACAGACCTATCAGATCAGTGCCAGTGCGTTTTGATTTCACCGGGAGAAACTTTTTGAAAATATGGACGAAGGTACTGAATACACAGGCGGATGCATTATGGAGGATCTGGATTTTGACGAGGTTATGGTAGAAACGGATGTTCGTGGCTACCTTTATGAGCCTATAGCGACGAGCAGCTGAGGGCTATGGAGGAACCGGAGGCGGCTGAAGCTGCTGTCACCACAGCCGATGCAGACGATCTGCCTGCCGCGGACGAGGAGCCCGCAATGGCTCGAGCTGGGGCAGATTGGTGGTGCCTGTGCTCTCACTGTGCGCAAATGGACACAGAACAAGAGTCTGTCTGCTGCCGAGAATTCCAGCGGTGCTACGGAATCGGAGGATGACACGGACGTGTGTGTTGTTGCTCACCCGAGTTTCACACCCCATATGGATAGCGGCGTCCTGGAGACCTACTTTAGAATACCTAACGTCAACTGGCAACGTCAGCCAAAGCCTACGGGGTCAAATGGTTGTATTTTGTTAACACGCTAACGTGGCAGGTTCATTGCACAAATATCTTGCAGTTAAGCTAGCTACTGTAGTGGGAGTGGCCTGCGGAGCTGAGCATTGCAATGCACTATGAGGATTGTTGTCTACAATCCACAAGCACTAAAAAGTAATTTTCTGCCTTTTATCGGTCCCAAATTAGAAATTTATGATACTATTCTACTACATATATGACCCACTTTCAATACATATTCATTTCTCCACCGGTGGAATGACCCTTTAATGATTTATTATACATCATTTTAAAATGATGATTTGCTGCTCATGAAACATTTCTTCATATTTTTATTGTTTTTTAAAGTAGAAATATCTTGTGACATTATAAATGTCGTTATTGTCACTTTTGATCAGTTTAATCCATCCACCCCGAATAAAAGTATGAATTTCGTCTGAACTTTTGAACAGTAGTGTAGTATTACCACTGTCGACTCATAACTTCCTCCTTTTTGTTAATTGAGCAGTTCTTTAATAACCTGCTGAAGAAAGAGTCTTTCTGTCAGATGTATGTGTGTGTGCTGGAGACAGATGACGGAAGGAGACAGTGGTAATGTGTCATCTCTCAGAAAATAGATGCACAAATAGGCTGAAATCCGTCAGTGTCGGAAAAAACCTTTATTATTATACGTATTTAAAAATACATATATAAATCATATTTTAACGAGACAAGACACAAATCCTTCATATAAGTGCCAAACGCAATATAGCCCCAATTAGATGTTGTTGTTTTTTTTCAGTTCTTTTGAAGGAAGATTTGCAAATTGTCACGGTGAAATGAATTAATAGGCCAGTTTCTGTGATGTCATCAGACCGAGCCGCTCACTGAGGCGTCTGTGGCGCTGCCTGAGTCAGTCTAGGTAATGACAGGTCCATCATTTTTTCCAGCCCAAGCCTCGCCCCACAGACCTGCCCGTCCAGAGACCAGTAATAGACTGGGACAGGCCTCTCCAGAGACCCCACACTGCCCTGGGGCCGAGCTACCAAACACCTTTTGCCACGATACTCTTGATGTGTTTCAACTGTGCCAACTAACACTGGCCTATCTGAACCCCTAAACTAACAAATGTCACCCTGTGTTTCCCTTTGCTTTAGTGTCCTCTCTCTCGGGACACGGCGCAGTAGTAAAGGAATGTTCTTGTGTAGTTTTCTAATTAACAAGCTGTGTTCCTGCAACCCTTGAGCTCCTGCTATAGGTTTTATTGTGTTTTGTCATGTGACTGCTCTCCATTGGGTGACTCTAATGGAAGTAATGAGATTTAGTTTGAAATTGCAATATGAGAGGTCTATTATTGAGAACTGAGTAACAAAAGACGTGTTGCTTCCTGATCACTGGAGCTTCAGTCGTACCTGCACGGGAATAGCAATGCGGAAAGTTATTGTTATGATGTAATGGAACATATTCCATTATTTCCATTATTGTAATGGGAATGTTGTGGAAATTTATAATTATTGTTATTTTAATTGTTCTCTGTAAATGTACTACTTTAGACAATTTGAAATTATTTATTCCATAAATACACATGTCCCAAGCAAGAAACTCTTGTCAAGGCAGACTTGTTTAGTAAGTCATCGAATTTCAATCCAAGAAACTTTTGCCACTGTTTATTTTATACATTAGCTTTATATATCAACTGTGAATTAAAAAAAAAGAGAGAGAGAAGACAACAACTACTTAAAAACAACAACAACAAAACATGTTTTATTTAAATTAACAAAATAAATGAATAGCATAAGAAAATATTAAAATTAGCATTTATTTTTTTAAAAACTAAAAAAAAAACTAAAATTAGCTGGGTGTTGGTAAATAGTGTTAAAAAAAGTCAGATTTCACATTTCTGTCACTCAGGGGCTCTTTTTCTGTTGGCTATTAAACATATGAATGTTAATTTCTCTCTTATTTCCTCATTACTACTCCTGCATTTTATATTTGTTACTGCTGATTTTTTTAACAAAATAATTAATTCCAGATTTTTCAAGGGGACGGACAAATCACATACAGACCTAAGAATCATATATTTTTAAATCAGTCACTTTTATTCAATTTCTTTCTTTTGTCTACACAGTATAATTGTATACATCATCGCCAAACCCATTATTCCAGTCACAAAAAAACAAAAAAAACATAAAACTTTCCCAGACTAAAGTCCTGTTCACTGCAAGAATGGTAACTATAACTAAAACTATAACTGTAACTATAATGAATACCGTATTAGAATCCACACCAATTCACGTAAACATTTTGTCATCTTCCATTTAAATGCTCAACGTCTTTAAAGTAGGATGGATTCTGATTGGCTCTCAATGTTTTTATCATTCATTAACTTTGGGGAAAAAAAATTCTGAAAATGATTAAACTGCTGAAATCATTTATATGTCGTTGGTCGCACTTAACCCATCTGAGGCTCGAAACCCACTTTGTTTGAGCTGTTGTGTTTAGCTACTGTGTCAGGAAAGTCTTTAAATACAAGGAAACTGCACATTACTTTATTTAGCTGTTGGCCACAGAGTAAATGTAATACAGTGTGTGTGCAGCTCTAAAGCTCAGCGCCGGCGCGTGCTGGACTGACTGGTGGAGCTGTGGTCTGCACACGTGTAGCGCTGGGAAAGCTTACACTCCAGTCTCATTCAGAGTCACATGCTGAAACACACACACCTGTCGGGCCAGATCACATGCTGAAACACACTCACACCTGTCGGGCCAGATCACATGCTAAAACACACACACACACACCTGTCGGACTCAAGTCCATCCTCATCATGGAGAATGATAGAGGGAGCGCTACGATTACTCAGTTGTTGTCGTTTAACTGCGATGCATCGGCCCTGTCTGCAGGAGATGAACGTGTGTTTCTCAGCATAACTGATGGACATCCGTCAGGCTTTACCAGACGCATCATATCCGTTCAAGACATGACATTTGGACTTTGAGAGATATTTATTTGAACAGCATTTATTTGAAATATAAATATTTTGTAACATTATATGTCTTTACTGTCACTTTTTATAAATGTAATGCATCCTTGGTGTGTGTGTGTGTGTGTGTGTGTGTGTGTGTGTGTGTGTGTGTGTGTGTGTGTGTGTGTGTGTGTGTGTGTGTGTGTGTGTGTGTGTGTGTGTGTGTGTGTGTGTGTGTGTGTGTGTGTGTGTGTGTGTGTGTGGTTCAGGTATCTTATTCTCGACAATGTAGGAAAAATTTTTAGTCCTCATGAGGAAAACAAATGAAATGATGTTTTTTGAAAATGTAAAGATAAGTAAGGTTTCCTGTGATTGGCAAGTTTAGGGGTTAGTGCACGAGGGAGAGAATAGTTTGTACAGTATAAAAATCATTATGTCTATGGAAAGTCCCCATAAAACATGGAAACCCAAGATGTGTGTGAGGAATGTTACTGCACACCATCAACAGCGGCCGCCGTCACACACAAGCAGGTGTGTGTCATCACATGTGGGTGCTCTCCTGGTCAGCTGACGTCCTGGTTATTTTTAGCGCAAGCTAGTTCCAGCATATGATGTCACTGACCCAGAAACACACAGACACAACAGAAGATCACGTTGCGTTTCTGGGTGTGAGCTCAAACAGACAGAGTGACGATGTGGGAATCAGAAGCGCAGAAGGAAATGAAAGTTCTTCCTGATTTCACTGGGATAATTATTATCTGAGTATAATGATGTGTCAACAGCTCTGCTAAACGCATTGTCTCAGTCTCTGTGAGTTGTCTGTGTGGAATGCTGGCTGTTTTTAACTTCTCATTTTTGTGGAAAGTTTTTTGGAAGGTTTTCAATCTCTTCTCTTGGTTTGGGCCCAAGGCAGCAGACTGTGTGTTTGTCATGTTCTGGGTATGGAGGGGGCGTTTGTGCCCTTCGCTCGTAAAGTAAGTGGCTCCCTGCCAAAAATCTGTGAAAGTTCCCTATCGGTGTAACATTGGTTCTGAACAGCGTAGGATTGAGCTGGTGGAGACGTGACTTTGGCGACGACTCAACATATGTATATCGGCTTGTGTTTACACAAAAACATTGCGACAAAAACTATTTGCGTCTTTACTTTACAAAGATCATATCATTCATTATTTATTATTATTACTCTGGTTTCTCTTGAGATGCAATTATAATGTTCGTAGAATCAATTGCAAAAAAGAGTGTCCACAATAAATAAATATAAAAAGATGAGAAAAAAAATATTGTCAAAAATGTTTTTTTTAAACTTTAGCTTATAATTTTCCATAAAAATAAAAAAAACAAATGAATATGCAATAAAATGATACTGGATCAATTACTTTTGTCCTATTGATATACTAAAAATGGGTTCAACAGTACAACTGGATGGTGGATTATCATTAACAGTTTTTTTTCCAATCCAATAAGCAGTGAACCATTTTTTAAAAAGAAATTATAATAATAAAATATTACACTTTTATAGATTATTTTATTTTATTATAGACTTTTTTTTATTTTTATTTTCTTATGAATGACTTACTTATTTTAATAAATGATAATATTAAAATATACAAAAATATATTTTTAATTGATTATTTAATTTATTTTAAAGAACTGTTTTATTTAAATGGAACCTTTTTCCTTTATTATGATATTAGGGCGTATTGACATTTAGATTTTTTCTTACTTAGTTCCCAAAACCTTTATCACCATTTTTATTGTATTTTTGAGTTATTCTGCTGTTTAGGAATAATAGTATCGGTTCTATGCAACTTTTATGTATCAAACGTCACAATTTTATTCCTTATTTTTCATATCTGGTCAGATACAACTGTGTGTTTAAAAAAAAAAAAAAAAAAAATCTTATTTTATACCCAGTGATTTTTGGAAGCTGTGACATGACACACTCTTCCCGCATGAGCACCAAGCCCTCTTTCACCTCGGTTTATTTACACTCTCATTAGAGAGGGAGAGGCTCTCCATCAGAACACTCTCTCGCTCTCTCTGTCTCCCACTTACCTGACATTGATCCTGTGGAAAAATATACAGAAGACTCACTTATTTCTCAAACACTTACATTCACACACACACACACTTACAAAGTTACAAATGCTTTGTATTTTGTATTTAAATCATTATTTGTACATATTGTCCAACGCTATCTCATGACCAATTCGTACGAATTTGTACGAGTGATTAAAAAGTTGCTAATTCGTATGAATTCGTACGACCTCACTCGTGCGAATTTGTACGATTTGTCTAAACCCATGTGATGTGTAGGTTTAGGGGCGGGGTCAGGGGTAGGTCATTCGTACAAATTCATACGAATTGGGCAACTCGTAAAATATGTACGATTTAGCAAAAATTTTACTAATTCGTACGAGTGAGGTCGTATGAATTCGTACATATTAGCCACCTCATAAAATTCGTACGGATTGCCGTGAGACCGGGCTGTATTGTCATGTTTGTTGGACCACATGATTCGGTTTGGCACATATATTTAGTTTTATTTTATATATATATATTTATATATTTTTAGTTCTGATAAGCTTACATGCACACACGCACATACAGTTAAAAATATGCATTTACAATTTCTTTATTTTGCTTGCTAATATGTGTTAATTTAAATAATAAGTCAGATTAGATATGCTTTGTATTTTGTATTCTTATTTTTTTTCTGCATGTTGGTTGCACCACTTGATATCGGTTTGGCAGATATATATTTTTAAGTATCAATAAGCGTGAAACACACGCACACACACACACACACGCACACACACACACACACACACACACACACACACACACACACACACACACACACTTACATAGTTAAAAATATGCATTCACAATTTAGTAAAATTAAAAGGACATTTAAGAATTCAGATTAGATATGCTTTGCATTTTGGTGAAATCTGAACTGTCTGGAAGCAAGGCTATATTTGAATGGGATTTAGCCGTTGTGGCAAACAGCGCATGCCGAGGTCAAGGATTGTGTCTGTTTCACTCTTGGCTTTTCTGTGTCGATTTCAGAAGCGTGCAACCCCAGTGTTATTTTGGACTGGAGTATTTCTGAACACAGTCGGAAATGAGGATTTTGAACTATTCAGGTTTTGGCAGGTAAGAAAATCCGCGGCACAAATGCAGCCATTTGAGTTGTGCACATTTAAAGATGTGGGTCTCTAGCATTGTAGAAACAGCTGTGTCATGGCTTCATCTGTCCATTTAGGTTGTAGTGTTTCTACAGTGTCTAGTTCGGGACACCCTGGACAGCGGGGTGAGATATGTAAATGTGGTGAGCAGAGAAGACGTCAGGAAAACATGCATTAAGTTCATAAACACTTTTACTGGAAAATGGAGGCATGGTGAACTCACTGATTGCTCAGAAAAGTCTACATTGAATTAGCGAGTCATTTATTTATACAGGTACAGCCTTTGCATGAGGTTAATGGCAGAAACTGGGCTGTAGTGTAAAGCATCTTCTTTGTACGTACAATGATGAAGCTTGTAAAGGGATTGGAGATTGACACACTGAGGTGTTGAGTGGCTCAGAGCGTATAGATCGGGAAAAATGTGCAAATGGGAAGGATGTGCGGATGGATGAGTGGATTGTTTTGGTGTTCTCTCGTCCTGTGAGGCCTGTGAGTCAGATCCCACATCCTTCAGCTGTTCTGAGGTGAAAATCAGCCCTTTTTCCGTCATAAAACAAAAAACATTTAAACATCCCCTGTTTATTCTGCGCATGTGATTTCGCAAGTTTTCCTTTTGTCTGTTTTTCTGAAGAATGATTCTACCAGTTTTACTCAGTCTGACTGCGGCTGGTTCATGCCACCCGACAGACACGCGTATTTTATTACAATTGCGAAAGATCTTTTCATTTGAGCTCATGTTGTTATAGAGTAAAAGAAAGGATGTGTGGATATATAAATAAGCAGAGACATGGACTGTGCTGTCGTAGGCACTCTGAGCTTCCTCGCTGTCATAGTTTAGTGATGACATTTGGAAGATCCCTGTTCAGTGTCAGACAGGTGCATTCATGATGTCAGTGATGAAATGCGGTGTCTGTACCTACATAAATCCCTGTGTTGCTATATTTTTGCTGAGGTATTTTAGTGATTTTTAGCCTCATTATTTGATGAGGAATTACATTTAACTTCAATTTAATTAATCCTGCTAACCCCAATGTCTGATATTCTGTGAACTACCAATGGCTCAGCTTCTCCTTCAATGTTAGTTTATGGAATTTTTATTGTCAGTCTGGTGGAACAAGCACTAAAACAACCTGTGTGGGATGTACGATTGTAAAAAACAAAAAAACAAAAAAACGTTACATTTACGGTAAAAAATGGCAGCTGTGATTGCCAGAAATGTACTGTAAAAAAAATATGATTGCATCATTTTAGGTTTTACGGACAAAAAACGTATTTCATTATCTGATATAATGTTAATTTACCGAGCTTTTGAAGTACTAATATATGTTTTGTGCCATTGTAATACACTGACAACTACCAATCACAGTGGTGATGAGAGTCACGCAGGGCATTGGGAATGTCAATTATACAATGACTTGTTCTTTTTCACTTCCAAAAACTGAGAACTTAACGGTATTTTACTGTAAAATGTACGGTAAGATCAGTTATTTACCGTATATAGTACAGAAACTTTCTGTTAACCAATTAACAGTTTTTCACCATAGCATTTTTAATGTTTTACCATTAAAATACTGATATATCTTTACATGCCAAAGTAAAAAAAAATGTTTAAATCAATAAAATGATCTTAGATTTGTGCATCAACCATTGTATAACAAGTTTAAATCAACAGCATATAAAATAAAGGAAATAACATTCAAAAACCACAGCATGTGAACATTGGATATCCATGGCAGCATTGAGCTCATAAAAGCAAAGACAGCATGGCACTGTAAATATACATTATTAGGTGAGATTTTGTGTGGTGATGACTGGAAGACAAATCCAGTTCTTTGCTCCTCACATTTTCCCATCAGAAATGCCTTGAGAAAAGCCATTGGGCTCACGGACAAGAACAGTGACAAGTTTTTTTCTCAGTGAATGATTGGTGGTAACTAAAGCCAGTTTGAATGACGGGGTATTTCAAATTAAACATGAAGCTTCAGACAGCACTTGATGCGAGTTCTTTTACCACAGGCATGAAGTGCACTGGTCCAGCCCAATATAAGTCGATCTTTATGGAGAGCTTTGCCTTTGCACTGATGTAATATGGTGGAGGTGATTTAAAGCGGTTGACTGCATTTTGTGTTTATGACAATCTGGCACAGGTGCTGTTTATTTCTACCTTCTAGTTGCAAGGGCCTACAATTAACAGTAATTTGAGAGAGGAAGAAAGCAAAAAATGGGAATAATGAATCTAATTATGTTCCATTTGCGTGTGCAAATATTTATTCAGACTGATGTTTTTTTGTTTCTTTTTATTCAGACTTTGTGTGTGTGTGTGTGTGTGTGTGTGTGTGTGTGTGTGTGTGTGTGTGTGTGTGTGTGTGTGTGTGTGTGTGTGTGTGTAATACTGTTTATTTCTTCATTATTATTTTTTTTTCAATTGCCAAAATAAGCTTGTTTTGGTGTGGTACATTTTATTAGGAAAAGTCAAGCAATGCCCAGTGTAAGCACTATTACCGTTACATATTATGATTCATATTTAATAGTGTTTTGGCAAGAGAAAATTAGAAAGAAAAAAAAAAAGTTGATTCCTCATAATATGACTTCTGTAAGACTATGTTGCTTCCTCAAATGCATATGTGCTAATTAAAATTATATTACATTAAAACACAGGGTTAAACTGTGCACACAGACCACATTCGCAGTAACAAGTTACATTTTCCAAAGGCAGGTGTGTGCTTTCAGACAATATACAAACATTGTGTGGACATATGTATTTGTATAATGTCATTAAAGAAGGGGTGAACAATCTCAGAGAATCATGGCGAATCCGAGTCATGGCTCGCAAACCACTGACAAGCTGAAATCTCGCCAGTTTCCCTTCAAACCCAGTAGGACAATATGCTAATTGCTTTGAGAGTTAGATGAAATCCCATACAACAGCCCGTTTTAATCTTGAGGGAGCTATTCCCTCTTCTGCTCGACGTGTCATGTAACTTTTCCAAGGCTACGGGAGCAGATTGGATATGTCCAGCATTCCTGGGGATAATTATTAAATATCTCAAAGTTTATTGTGAGTGTCACTGATTGCAGCCAAAAACGTGTTCTTTGGCATGCGGCTGGAGCTCCAAAAACAAAACAAAAACTGAAACGCTAATTTCTTTACAGTTTTTTTTCCCGCTGACCTTGGAATGTTGAGGGTATCAAAGAGCTGACCTGGCATTTTTAAAACTCATGCTTAATGTGATACATCCCTGTCAGAATTTCATGACATGTTCCTCATTCCAAAGGATTAACTACTTGACTGGAAACAGATGGCCATGCTTGAATTCTGACATGAAGTATTAAAACTATATAATGTAACTTTAATGAGACACCGGCAATACAGCACAACAACGACCTTGGTTCCGGAAGTATTTTTCACATTCATTTTTTCATAGCTTTTTAAAAATAAATCTGAGCCACGGACCAAACCAACCAGCTCTGCGGTGAAACTCAAATACAATTTTAACTTGCATAAGCAAAGAAGCAAACAATGTTGAGTTAACACTTTTCTTGAAGCCTTTATGTATAATACATTATAAAAGTATTTTTAATGCATTAATTATGCCTTGTAATGCATTGTGTGTCTGAATAATTGTAACCACAGTTATAATAAACCTTTAAAAAGTATAATGCATTAAAACACACAACAAATTTCAGATGTAACAAGGTATATGTGAATATTTTAACTTTGTTTAAAATGACTTGTGAAAAGATATAATGCATTATAATGTACATTATGAATACCTTTATAATGCATTATACATAAAGGTTTTCAGTAAGGTGTTATCAATGTTAAATATAAAATAGTGTTATTCAAATAGCCTAAAATTAAAAGTTTAAACCACATTGACTGAAAAAAGCCAAGCAAATTAAGTTATATTACATAATCATACATTTCTTGTTGTCCTATAAATTGTGTTGAAGTTCTTTGAATTTTTTGTGTGGACTTTTTGAGGACTGTCACACACAACTAAAAAGCCACATCAGCAGGGACATCATACACTTATTTTTAATATAATGTAAAAAAAAAACACATTAGAATCATTAAAATAACTATGTGTATCATTAACTTCTAACTATTCGTTTGTTTCCATTTTTGACGGATTCCCCAAACAATTCTGCATACAAATCCTCCTTGTCTGCACGAATCACATAGACTAAGTGACATATTTCGCCTCAAAACTCTGAGGGGCACGTGCTATTTTCTGTCCTTGTAAATTTGCCATTTTCTGCATGCCTGAACAGAACATCATTTAAGCAACAATCGTGCTTTGCACTCAACATTCAGCTCGAAAACAACAATTCTTCGACAACAGCAAAACGGATGCATTCTGAAAGCTGAGATCAATACTTGAAGTGAAATTACTTGGAACGGTGGGCTTAAAGTCAAGTGCTCTCAAAGGTGTAGTATAGTGCAGCTGCTTCAGCTCAACTCTACTGTACTGCAGTTAGTAGACGCCTACATGTGCTTGGCCTCCTTCTTTAGAGGAGGTAAACCTGACAAACCACATTTAAAAGTTTGTGATTTCTACATTGTCCCTACAGCAAAACAGCACACATTCACAAAAACCTCCAACTCCTTCATTTCAATATCGGCGGCAAAGCCAGACGGAGTTTGATTAAACGGTCCCGCTTGGCCTGCAATTTACGGTGAGGGATTGGGTTTCGCCTAAAATTAGCCATCATTCTTAATTTATTACCTCTATTGAGAACCTAGAGAGATGCCTGTTACGGCCTCCAAACGAACAGCGACTAACCCAGGGTCGAGCGATATAATGTTGCGTTTTAATTCGTTCTGAGGCCAGCCCATTATAACTTACACCTCCTCCTGCTTCCCTCCCCTTTTTCATGAAGTGAGGGAGAGTGTTAAACGTGCACAAGAGTGCTAGAAAAACACTAAAATCCAAAATAATTTTATGAGGCTAGGGAAACAGTTTCTCCCTGTCGGGTAGTTGACATTTTAAACTTATTTGTGGTTCCCGGTTTCGAGACTGCAGAAGAGGCGAGCTGGCACAGACGCCATCCCGAGCGTTGTCTGGATTGGGCAAAATCCCTCTGGACTCACTCAAGCCCTGTCAAGGGGAAATGAAAGTCAGGGAGAATTTACACCTGACTTTATGGGCGCAGGTAAATTGTGTGATTGCGTCTGGCTCGGGTGGATTTTGACGCAAATCAGGCTAAAGCTCATTACTGAGACGCTACGTCTTTTTCCCAGACTTCTCATATCAGGGTGTGGGTTGTGATTGGATCTTCTGGATAAATAACACTCAATGGCTCCAGTGAGCCGCCCTGCGGTACGCTGCCCGTACTGAAATGGAAATAAATAAAATAAAAAATAATGGTCTGAAACTTAAATCTTAGTAATTATTCAGTGATGGTTCACATGACAACATGAATTTAAAAAATAATGTAGCATCCACACTAAACCTAAAGTATAGTCTTAACAAAAGTAAATGAGAGATAAAAATGCATTGACTGAAGCTCGTTTTCTCTTTCTTCTACTTTTATCGAGTGTCGTGACTTGTGTTTCAGTTATTAGACAACTAGTCATCCATTATGCATCCTTCTTGCAGTCTAGGGATATCAAGTCTACACTATTCTGTAATATACCTTAGACAAAGACTTTTATCATCAACAGCATATTCAGAGGTGGTTAAATATAAATGTTCCTGTCCTGGAGTGGAGGTGTTGATTTTACTGAGCCCACCACATTTATTATTCATTGTCGGTCCAAATCTGCACTCGGTTCTTACCTCAAATCTCTCTCTCATTCTCTATCTCTCTCTCTCTCTCTCTCTCTCTCTCTCTCTCTCTCTCTCTCTCTCTCTCTCTCTCTCTCTCTCTCTCTCTCTCTCTCTCTCTCTCTCTCTCTCTGGCCTATTCTTAGCAAGTGCTGTGGCCACTCTTGTAATATTTTTAAAGATTATTACAGTATTCTGTAACCCCTTTCCCCTGCAGCAGTTGGCCAGGACCTTCGTTCTTTTTTCCTGCCCTCCTCTCTTTTCTCTCCCTCTCCTTCTCCTTCTCCTCTACCTTTCTCTCGACAACGATCTCTGGTTGTAAAATAATAGACCATCGGCCAGCAATAATTTGCCGTCCAAACAGTGCCGAACACTCTTTGACGTTTACTGAAACCTCATGCCGCTCTGACTCGTTTCGGTTCCCTCTCCGTCGCTGCGTGTTTGTGCAGACAGAAACTCTGTGGAGCCTTCACTTGTGAGAAAGAAGTGTGCTTAACTGTATTTACAGTGCTCTTGTAGTGTACTTCAAATCATTTATGTACATTTATTAAAAAAGGTACTTGCAGATAGTATAACTAATAAAATAAAAGCAAAACTCGGAATTACAGCTTGTAAACTCTGAATTTTCTGAGACCTCCGCCCATTTATACATTTACATTTAATCATTTAGCAGACGCTTTTATCCAAAGCGACTCACAACTGAGGAGAACAATAGAAGCAATCAGACCAGTAACACAGTTTACAAGTGCTGTAACAAGTCTCAGTTAGTCTAGTACAGTTAAAACATTGCTTTCTTTTTTTACAGAAAAACAAATAGAATAGAATAGGCAAGTGCTAGTATTAATTGGTCAGGTGCTGGTGAAAAAGATGTGTCTTTAGACAGTTTTTGAAAATGGCTAAAGACTCGAATTGAGATAGGCAGGTCCTTCCACCAGCAGGGAACAGTCCAGGTGAAGGTCCGTGAGAGTGATTTTGGATCTCTCTTTGGGATGGCACCACGAGGCGTCGTTCACTTGCAGGACGCAAGCTTCTGGAATGCGCATGAGTCTGAACTAGCGAGTTTAGGTGTATTGGTGCAGACCCAGTGGTTGTCTTGTAGGTAAACATCAGTGCCTTGAATTTGACCATTGTTGCCATATAAACACATAACTCTGAGGCCCAGTCCCAATTCACAAACTATCCGTCCTAAATAGTATTCGAAAATAGAATTAGTAGGTCCCAAATCGTAGTATGTTGAAATGAGTGTTCCAAAGATACCCGGATGGTCTACTTTTTCTCGTCAGAATCCGAAGTGCAGATTGATGCGCACGCTAACGCCTAATATTGCCCACAACCCATCGCACGTTGGACGCGGATTCGGTTGGAACTACAAACACGAGTGAAAAGTGTTAAAAAACTACAGACATGGAGGACGCGCGAGTCCGGTGGTTATGTAGAGAGATTTAGAAAAAGGGATTTGAGTGATTAATTATCAGTATCTAACCTGACCAAAATGTATTTATTCAACGTTGTCTACATTATATTGCATGCAGCAGCATTGTGAACTTTTGTAAAGATATGTTTAGCCATTACCTTTTAAATGCATCATAATATTCAAATTGCAAACACATGAGGAGAGTCTCCGCATGAAAGACCCACGACTGGCAGATGAAAGTGTTCTCCGAAACGGTAGGAAATCAAATTAGATTGAATGGAGGACTTTAACTGTGACAAGATGATTGACGGCAGTTTACAGTGATAGGAACACGTAACAGATCTGTCCGTTAAAGATGACAAAGTAGTGTGTCCCAAAGCTTGCCTACTCTTTTGCTACACACTCAAAAGTATGTACTTTTTCTTCACCAAAAGAGTACATACATTTAGGTCGTAGTATAAGTAGGCGCATTGGGACTGGGCCTGAGTCTGAGGATGTGAACAGAATGTCACGTGTTGTCATCTCCTAATTACGGTAATTATAACATGGAGTGAAAACAGCAGCAATTTACCATAAATGCTTGTCAGTACATTCAGTTCACTTTAACCATATTTCACAGACAATGTAATTATCAAATTATATATATAGTATATATAGTATATATATATGTACTGAAGCTCTACTTAAGTGGGTCAAAAACCCTCTCAAGTGCAACTAATTTAATATATAATTAAAATGCTGCATTTTCATTTAATTTCAAATAACATATTAAGTGCATGAAAACATTACATTCAGTTTGCACTGAGGTAAGTTCAACAAAAAATGTAAATTCTGTCATTACTCACTCAGATGACTTTCGTTCATCTTCAAAATACAAAACAAGATCTTTTTGATGAAATCTGACAGATTTATGTCCTTCCATTGACAGCTATGCAACTGACACTTTGACGGTTCAAAAAGTTGATAAAGAGATCGTAAAATATAAATGTATAGATTAAATTTAGGCTTATATTCACATTTAAACATTGAATGAAAAAGAAAATAAACCTCATTGGTTCTTGCTAAAGTTCAAACCTCATGCGAAACACGAGATTGAACCTCATTGGTTCTTGCTAAAGCTCAAACGTGATGCGTAACACGAGAATGAACCTCATTGGTTCTTGCTAAAGTTCAAACCTGATGCGTAACATGAGAATGAACCTCATTGGTTCTCGCTAAAGCTCAAACGTGATGCGTAACACGAGAATGAACCTCATTGGTTCTCGCTAAAGCTCAAACGTGATGCGTAACACGAGAATGAACCTCATTGGTTCTCGCTAAAGCTCAAACGTGATGCGTAACATGAGAATGAACCTCATTGGTTCTCGCTAAAGCTCAAACGTGATGCGTAACATGAGAATGAACCTCATTGGTTCTCGCTAAAGCTCAAACGTGATGCGTAACACGAGAATGAACCTCATTGGTTCTCGCTAAAGCTCAAACGTGAGGCGTAACATGAGAATGAACCTCATTGGTTCTCGCTAAAGCTCAAACGTGATGCGTAACATGAGAATGAACCTCATTGGTTCTTGCTAAAGTTCAAACCTGATGCGTAACATGAGAATGAACCTCATTGGTTCTCGCTAAAGCTCAAACGTGATGCGTAACACGAGAATGAACCTCATTGGTTCTTGCTAAAGCTCAAACGTGATGCGTAACATGAGAATGAACCTCATTGGTTCTCGCTAAAGCTCAAACGTGATGCGTAACATGAGAATGAACCTCATTGGTTCTCGCTAAAGCTCAAAGTGATGCGTAACATGAGAATGAACCTCATTGGTTCTTGCTAAAGCTCAAATGTGATGTGTGAGCTTCCTTTTACCAAGGAAGTTGATTAATGTTTATATGTGAATAAAAGCCTAAATTAAATCTGTTAATCATATAAAGCGATCATGTCTCTCCAGAAAAATTCGACTAAAGCACTCAACTATCCCTTTAAGTTAATTTATTTCCGTAATAAGCACTCTTTTTAAAAGTATGCCATAGTGTACTTCTTTATCAGAAGTTTTCGTTTTCAGTGGCAAGCCGTGTGTTGGCCGGTGAAGCGTTTTATTGGAACATATAGCAAAGCACTAGCACTAGATGATCTTTCTTGAGTTTATCCTTGTATATTTGCTATATAATCAGCCATTTATGAAACAGTAGTGTTTTAGTGGTTTGTTTCTTGCTCGAGATTAGAATCTTGTTTTTATGGTTGCCATAGTTCAAACAACCGTGTGCTGTTTGGTTCTTACCAAGCAGAACAGTAAAGGACAAGCCCATGTACGAGAAGCAATTATATCCACTTGCATGTTCATTACGTTCCAAATAGATTAATTATGACAGATTTGGCCAAAATACAGCATGCACTGAATATTAAACGGACGGCACTCCACTGCATGAAAGAAAAATCTGTGCATTTCAGTGGATGCGTTATAAACCTGGGCTTGTGTTTCCTAAAACAGGACTTTAGTGGCCAAAAAAAATCTTAAGGGGAGCAGTCTCAGTGTTTTCATTGTTTTTCTTCTGCTGAGTTGAGGTGAGTGGTGTTTTGCTTTCTGGCCAACACCCGGCGTTCCTGAGGTTGGTTAGGTGTGCTGATCCGATGGCACATGGATACACACACAGACTGCTGACTGGACCTTACGAAACGTTTCACTGCGGAAGGGTACGGGACGGGTTACTGCCAAACCTCAAGAATACAGGCAAACATTTAGACGTGCTGCAGAACTAGCCGATAATACACTCTCTGGTTATTATTAGCCTTCCCAGCCCCTCCCATATCAGTAATGGCAGGAAATTGCGCAGGACGCTTCATTATACAGGGAGGAGATTGAATTCAAGGTGAATACGCGGCCTGTGAGATTACAAACCTTCGTGAAAACATAATTTAGGACCCGTTTTAGTCATACAGCATTTATATGAGCTCGCCACATAGCAAGTGCATGCGCCGTGTGTCATTTCCGAAATTCACGGTAATTCATGACTTAAGGATCAAGTTGGGAGCAAGATGGATGAGTTCAATTACTCCAGTGTTTTCCTCATTTGGTAAAGCCACTGAACAAACAGCTGGACATTTATTGCTGAATTCACTGTCTTGAAATCTGCTTTTATTTTATTTTTTAGGTATTAAATGTGACTCTTGTGATGTATATAAATAATGTTTATAATGTTACATACGATTTCTATTAAAAAAATGCAAAGAATCCTGCAAAAATCTAATGTATCACAGTTTCATCAAAATCTGAAGCAGCACAGCTGTTTTCAACACTGATAATAATCATAAATGTTTCTTGAGTAGCAAATCATCATATTATAATGATTTCTGAAGGATCGTGTGACACTGAAGACTGGAGTAATGATGCTGGAATAAATTACAGTTATTTTAAATTGTAATAATATTTCACAATATTATGTTTTTTTATTGTTTGGTTTGTTTTTATCAAATGGTAGAAGCCTTGGTTAGCAAAAGACACTTATAAAAAACTTTAAAAAAGGAACCCAAACCTTTTGACCACGACTAGTGTACAAGTCATAAGTGTTTTTATGATGCTTTATAGTTATTGTTGCTTTACAACAGTTGTTATAAACTATAAGGAAAAGGGCTACATTAAAAAAAAATCCAAGATGTATCCATTGATTCCACATAAATGTATACGGGTTTGGAATGACATGATAGTGAGTACATATAATTACATAATTTTCATTTGTGTGTATGTTACATATAAGTAGGCACCTCATGGAGAAATGTTCTCATGAGCTTTTTGCAGTAGTTATTCGACATTAAAAAAATTATCTATGATCATATGATCTATGCATGACACATTTTCACATTGAGAGATAGTTTGTGTGTGTGTGTGTGTGTGTGTGCGTGTGCGTGTGCGTGTGCGTGTGTGCGTGTGTGCGTGTGTGCGTGCGTGCATTTGTGTGTGTGTATGTGTGTGTAGAATTATTACACCTCTTCACATTCTCTGGAGAAGCATAACTTAGAGTGATACATTTATTATCCTCTCAATGTGCATTCTAATTACCAAAAATGACCCAATTAACACAAGCCCAGGCCGCCAGTCACACCTGCTGAATGAGTCGCTAACTGTTGCCTAAAACAAAAAAATCTCCCCTCAGCGGACAGCTTCAGACGGTTAAAGTCATTACCTTCTGCTTCAAACCATCTAACCCCCTGCCTGCAAACACACTAAAGGTAAAGATTTACAGCTGACATGAGTGTGTGTGTGTGTGTGTGTGTGTGTGTGTGTGTGTGTGTGTGTGTGTGTGTGTGGTTCGATGCAGTAAAGTGTGAATGGGGAAAGAATCATGTGTGTGTGTGTGTGTGTGTGTGTGTGTGTGTGTGTGTGTGTTGTTTGATGCAGTAAAGTGTGAATGGGGAAAGAATCATGTGTGTGTGTGTGTGTGTGTGTGTGTGTGTGTGTGTGTGTGTGTGTGTAAGTGTGTGTGTGTGTGTGTGTGTTATTTGATGCAGTAAAGTATGAATGGGGAAATAATCATATGTGTGTGTGTGTGTGTGTGTGTGTGTGTGTGTGTGTGTGTGTGTGTGTGTGTGTGTGTGTGTGTGTGTAAGTGTGTAAGTGTGTGTGTGTGTGTTATTTGATGCAGTAAAGTGTGAATGGGGAAAGAATCATGTGTGTGTGTGTGTGTGTGTGTGTGTGTGTGTGTGTGTGTGTGTGTGTGTGTGTGTGTGTGTGTGTGTGTGTGTGTTGTATTTGATGCAGTAAAGTGTGAATGGGGAAAGAATCATGTGTGTGTGTGTGTGTGTTGTTTGATGCAGTAAAGTGTGAATGGGGAAAGAATCATGTGTGTGTGTGTGTGTGTGTGTGTGTGTGTGTGTGTGTGTGTGTGTGTGTGTGTGTGTGTGTGTGTGTGTGTGTGTGTGTGTGTGTGTGTGTGTGAGTGTAAGTGTGTGTGTGTGTGTGTTATTTGATGCAGTAAAGTGTGAATGGGGAAAGAATCATGTGTGTGTGTGTGTGTTATTTGATGCAGTAAAGTGTGAATGGGGAAAGAATCATTACCTCCAGAGCAGAGATAGCTGTGTAAGATAATAACGCGCTGCTGTTTCTCTCATTAGATCGCTTCACCCTCCTGTGCCCTCATGTTCACCTCCTCCGCTGAATGTTTGAAAGTCTTTAGACATGAATTAAGAATGTGGGGATTTTTAGGATCAGATCAATGTTGGGATGTGGTTGCGGCAATGCCCTGTAGGACTGTGGCTTTTGCATATATTTCAATGTACTTATTTTGTTTTTCCAGTATGCACGTCAATTCATCATGATGATGAGTAAAAGAAAAAAAGAATACATTTATATGATAATATATATAATTATAATTATTTTAATAATCTAAAAATAAATGACTACATTTATATTGGCAACTTAGTGAAGATATACTAATAATAATGATAATAATAGTAGTAAAATTGTGTGCAGAAGTCTGACATTTGTGTCATGTTGTGTTTGCAAGTGTTTAGTCTTTTGGACCCCCCCGTATTTACTGTAAGTTCATAATGCCATATGATACTGTATTATTATACGCTTTGAATCTCCAGCACTGTGACCCTCGGTCAGCTTAGTTTGCATATGGTTCAGACACAGTCATAACTCATAATCTCTCTATCTCTGACTCTGAGTGGAATATAAACATGCACATCTATTTTCATCGGCTTTTATTATCCAGACACTGAGAGGATCTTCTGTTGTTGACTTTAGCGTGTCTTCTGCCTTCATGAAGAGCGTAATCACTCTTCCCTTCATGGTGGATGAAGCTGAATCCACATACCCCCCCCCCCCCCCCTGTTTTTTTAACAAAAATAAAAGTAGCATTGACATGTATTGGAAGTTGGACTTTATTAGAAGTTGTATGTAAGTTTATACAACTTAAAACATGTTAATAAATGTGTCTAAATAGATAATTATTATAATGATGGATCTTTCAGTCTTACAGTGTACTCAAATTCACTTCTCATGGTAACTCATGGTAACATGGTATGTACTTACTCAGACCTAATATTAAAATTGAAATATACTAAATTCACAAGATATTTTTCATTGATTTCAAAGCTTTAATATTTACTCGACCATTTGATGTTTCATCAAAATATGGAGTACATCATAGTTTAAGCTTTAAGAGTGTAGATCAAGTAAAAAATGCTGAAAAACTAACTAAAGATGTACTGTAGTTAATTATATATATATATATATCCAACCAATAGTCAAACCAAAATTTATTCAGACACTTTGTTACCATAACTTATATAAATTTACTATAGTGTCCTGTACCCACTAGAAAAAAATATATTAAAAATATACATGGTGTCTGCATACTTTTTGGTTTATATATATATATATATATATATATATATATATATATATATATATATATATTGACTTCAAATAATTTCGTAAAGTAGCCTTACCTGTAAAGTAGCCTTTAAGTTGTAAAAAAGTTTTTACAGTGTGCGTTTGTGACTTTATCAAACCATCTGTTTATTTATGTAGTTTGATAAACATTAACAGAATGACGCAGCTTAGTATCCATTGCCATTTGACATTAATAATGTTAAATTATGGCCTAAAGAATTCCCGAGGGAAAGTCATGCTGTCAGCGAGGAATGCGGAAGTTGTCCATAATGCTTAGCAGGGGATTTCCATACCTGTCCAGTACAAACCCTGATACTAATGACCTCACATTCTTCACAGATGAACATGGACGGGACTCTGCATATCAAGGCATGAGTTTCATCTCAGACTTTTTAGCCAAAAAGCCCCTTTTATAATGACGTCACTAATTCAAAAGCAAGCAGCGGTTTGAGTGCGCCAGATAGGAAATGTATTCATGCGATGCAACATTTGTTTTGCCGTAATGAGCCGACGTGTTTCTCTCAAGCCCATTAATAATAAAGTCTATATTTTTTTTAAAAGTCGGGCTTATTAAGAATGCATTTTTGTCCTGTTCCTCCACTTTGATCTTGAGGTCATAACTTCGTCATTACAACCTGGACTGACGTGTCCATCGCTCTACCGTCTCTTGGCCCAGACGTGCTTCCATCCCTCATCCAGCCTCCCGGTGTCTCCCATGTGTCATCCTCATGCCATTGGCCTATAATTTCATTCTTCCAGGAGTTCCTTTTCATCCCATGCATGGAAAATGATAAATGATTCTCGATCTCATTGAATTTGTAAAGGAAGGCTGCACTATAAACAGTCCTCTGACAAGAGAAAACACCAGGTGATTTATGTCAGGCATCACGGCCTGCGCTTTCCTCAATAACGCAGAGGTATGGTTTCCATTCGCCGGGAATTTATTTTCTCTCTTCTCCGTCGCTCAGATGATCCAATAGTTGTAAATTTCTCCGGTGTCATCGACAGGTAAGAGGGAGAATGGGAGGGAAGTTCCACGACTGAAACGAAAATATTTTGCCAACTCATTGCACTTGTAATAGCACTGGCAAAACAATTCATCTCTGGAAAATAAAGGAAAACTGGAGGGATTGAGTTACTCAGACAGAAACTGCGAGAGAAATGGGGTGGAGAATGGAGAAGGTCTACTTTCAGACCTGGCGGAGGAGCTGGAGGGTGTAGAAACCAAAATTGGACTCTGGGGTGGGGCCATCAAAGGGTCAATAGACGCAGTTGAAACCATTGTTGATCCTGGCAACGGACAGGAGCAATGTCACTACAGGGGAGTCTTCCTTACTGAAGTGGATCAGCAGAGAATAAAACAAAACAGAATTGATAGCCTTTATGGCCCCCGGCGGAGCAACATTTCTTGCCGGGCTCAACCGTGAGCGGCAGTTTGATGACAGAACAGAGCGAGAAGACCGGCAGCGTTCTGTAGGTCATCGACTCGCAGCGCTAAATGATTGCACACTCGCTCCTCATTTAGATTTGATCCCGTGTTGGATGCGTCTCGCCGTCTGTTATCCTGATCGCAGGTCTGAAAAATATTTGGGAAGGCCTGACGGGTTCTTCGGCGGCGGTGATGCCAGGTGTCTCGTTAACATATTAGATTGCACTAATCCGTTAGAGGATGGGAGTTCATTTTGCATCCTTCTTGCTGTTGCAAGATTAGCTTATGGGAAGCACATTTTTGCGAAGCACTTCAAAGGCCAAATGCGTATTTTCCCGAAATAATGGTAAATTCAATCAAGTTTTTGTGCATGCAGAGACTTCTAATTCCAAAGGGAACTCTGTGAAAAATTATTTTTCAAAGTTGTGAATACAAGAAAATGCTCTTTTCAGTTTTTCTTCTTCAAAATTTCAGTGTTACTTGAAGTATCTTTGTAATTATTTGTGAAATTTACTTGCAATTTCTGAGTGAAATTTGTTTCAAAGTAGGCTACACTACCCATCAAAATATTTTGTAAAAATGTTTTAGAAATAAGTCTCTTATGGTCACGAATGCTTTGTTTAAAATACAGTATAAACAGTGAAATTGTAAAATAGTTTTACGGTTTAAAATAACTGTTTTCTATTTGAATATATTTTAAAATGCAATTTATTCCTGTGATCAAAGCTGCATTTTCAGCATCATTACTCCAGAAACTTCAGAAATCATTATATTATGCTTATTTTCTGCTCAAGAAACATCTATGATCATTATCAATCTTGAAAACTGAAATCAGCTTTGCCATCACAGGAATAAATGACATTTTAAAATATATTAACAGTTATTTTAAATAATAGCCCAGTAATATTTCACAATATTATGATTTTAATGTATTTTCCATCCAATAAATGCTTTGAGCATGAGAGACTTCTTTCCAAAACATTAATTCCACAAACTTTCTCCCACTTCTCTTCTCCTGAGGTGCTTGGCTTCGACAGCTCGGCCCGTAAGACCATTGTGCTCTTATTGAGAGTGACGACTTCCCCCAGACGCCAGTCACATGTGATCGGGGCTGATCAAACCCGTCCCGCCATCATTAGCCGGACAGCTTTGATTTATGCTCTCAAACTCCCGACCTCGACCCCAGAGTCTCCTGACCCTTGCACCCCGTCCTTCTCCTCCCTTTCGTCCCTCCGACCCAAACACTTAGCGAGTCCTCTAATATCATGTGTGCCTCTCCTCAGCTGTTTGTTTTTCTCTCAAGCCGCTTTAGCTTACCTAAATATTTTCTGTGACTTGTAAAAAACGGTATCTGTGTGGATGCCGCTGGTTCTCGGAGGTACGGATGAGGGTCCCGGGCGTAAACATAAACACTGGGCCCGGTTGTTTGGCCAAGACTGGGCCGTTTTGAGTGAAGAGGAAACACGCGCCCCTCCTGAAGATTGACGTGTAAATATTGCCCCAGCTCTATGGCACCCCTGAGGTTTTGGAGAGTGTCTGTTGGGCTAACTGGTGTTGATGCTCATCACAGCCAGTTGTGCTGAAACGCAGGGTTTTGTTTTTTCTTTTGGAGAACGGCTGGGCCACTTCCTCCTGACGGCTGACTTTAATGAAGTGTTGCAAGTTGATCGTCATGGAGGGTGCAGTCATGCAGAAAATCTGGACAAGTCATTTTGAACTGAGTCTACGAGCGAATTAATTTTACAAACAATTCTGTAGTGCAACACACTTTAAAGTGACTAAAATTTAAACTTTCCCTGCCTGGTGGCTTTTTTTTTTTAAATGCGAATAGGCGGGGACAATTTGTTTTAACAGTCTTTGAGTGTGTGAATAACACAAATAATAATCATTTTAAGTGGTGCTTGCTAAGGCATCAGTGAGACCATTAATGTGTAATTGTTCATGTTATGAAAGTATTAACGTACCCTTCATTTTATCCCTTAAAACTCACCCTTGATCACCAAAATGACATATTTAAAAGTTTTTTCCTTAAAATAGCTTGAATGTAACTCGACACTCTTGCCTCATTTAGTATACGCGGTTCTATGAATATGTAAATGAGCCCCGCCTCCACTCACTCACAGCGCTCAGAGATCCGCTCGTTGACGATCACAGGTTGATCTGATTGGTTACAAGGTAGTTTGTGATGTCAGAAACACCAGCGATTTCAAACCGTGTTTTTGAGAGTATCTTCGGTTCACTGCAGTTTTAAGGAGAAAATAAAAACACCACATAGACATATAAACAACATTAAAAGCTTGATTTTCACCACAGAGGGACTTTAAGGATTTGGCATGTAATTCATCCCACACTGTTTTTGCACTTTTGTGATATTTTAATAATATATACACGACCTTTAAAAAAAAAGAAAAAAAATTATCCATAAAATGAATTCAGCAATGACACATTCAGTTGTCCAAAAGTGATAGTAAATATATATTTATAATGTTACAAAACAGTTTTAAAGAACAGTTTTCAACATTGATAATAATCATAAATATTTCTTGAGCAGCAAATAAGCATATTTTAATGATTTCTGAAGGATCATGTGACACTGAAGACTGGAGTAATGATGCTGAAAACTCAGCTTTCATCAAAGGAATAAATTAAATTTTAACATATATTACAAAAAGAACATAATATTACACAATATTAGTGTTTACTGTATTTTTAACAAACAAATGCACATGCATTTCAAAAACATTGTCTTAACCCCAAACTTTTGAACGATAGTTACTATTATTATTAATATTATTACTACTACTATTATTGTTGTTGTTGTTGTTGACATTTATTTATATTTACAGTGCAGTATTGCATCATTCAAAGTGTATTTATCAGCGTTTTATCACGCGATTTGTACTGCAAGCATAGATGCCATGAAAAGCTCAATCTCAGAAGCACTTGCCTGTAATAACATTTTGCCAGTCTTTAATTTCCAAGGATATATTTTCCCCCTCGTCCTGATGTGGGCCGGGGAGGATGCATTGCCCTGTGGGGTGCTGGAAAAACACTTGCTGTTCTGGGCGCGATTCTGGGTTCCTGAGCAAGCATTGCAAAAAACAGCATCAGCTCAACTGAGGCCAACTGTCGGGATCTTTTTTTGGCATTTTATTTAGCCTAGGAAAGTGAAATTAAGTGGAATTCTCCAAAAATACACATCCTTTTTGAATTTAGTTTAACTACACAATGAAAATAAAAGTCTTCCACAACTGCACAACCTAAATCACTTTGAGTAACCAAATGCTGGCCTAAAGCGACCTTTCCTTGAAAAATTATCTTAATGGACCTCTACAGTGAATAGGTATGTTTAAAACTTTTTCTTTTTTTTTTCATTTTGATTTAGGTTCAGTATGTCTTTGTGGTTGCAGAAGACTTACGACATTGAGAGGTTACCATAACAAAACCCTTCAAAAGGGGACATTGAGATTTGTCTGTGTTTTCCAAACTAAGTACCTGAACGTTTGCATGACGTTACTATAATCAAGATGGTAAAGCCATCATCAGAGATTTCGCTTGGATAGTCAGTTTATCATATGAGCATTTGAGTGTGTTTGAAAGAGTAACATATGAGGATAAAACACAGAAGTAAATCAACCTTTGCAAGGCCGACAACAAACAATTTGTGAATCTTCACAGCTAAAGCCATTACAGACACCACACCTGCAGCTTCACATAGTTTGCAAAGCATTTGGAATTGTGGTAAATCCACGGTGTTTAATCTCTCTGATTGGTTTACACAATTGTGGGGTTGAGAATCTACCAGCATGCCAAAATTCCCCATCCTTTTTTCTTCATACAATCACTAATACCTCATTGAAAATGGCACATGGCAATCAATTAAAAATATTCTTGTCTGCCATTAGATGGTATCAGGTGATGTCTTGGCCTGTCCTGCCATCCGGGAGGCAAAGTAAAGAACTGGAAACCTGAATATGTGAGGATATTTAGGATTTTCTTTTTCTTTCTTTTTTTACGTTTTATCATAAACATTTACATTAGATTATGCATAACTACTTCCAAAAACCATAAATGAGGTGCAGTGGTTCCCAACATTTGGTGTGTGGAGTCTCTAGAGCAACCTAAATTAAAAGAGATACTCGGCCCATTGGTGTTAACCCAGGTAAGCATGACTTTAGCAGAAACGAGAAAAAAAATTGTATTACAGTAAATCTAATAAATGGAAAGAAGGTAGCCTGTGGTTGGGAGTATGGTCCAGGTTGCAGTCCAGCCAGGTCAGATTTCACCACCACAGACTTGTTATCCTACTGCATGTCTGAATATGCCTACTAGACCCAGACATTTGTTCTTTTTTATTTTCACAGGATTTGCAGAAACCTTTAACCATTTGTCAAGGGGGGAAAATTAAGCCTGTCAAGGTCTCACTTAAGAAGAAGCAAAGAATCAGGGCCCGTATTCCTAAAGAATCTTAATGCAAAAAGTAGCTCCTAGTGACAAAATTCTGAGAAAAGTCTTAGAAATGTGGGCGTTTACTCCTAAAATTAAAGAAAAAATCCTAGTAAAGAAAAAAGTAATTCAGAAAGCATCTTAACACTTAAAAGAGGTCTTAAGGTCAAAATTGTTAGGAGCACGGACGGGGACTTTTAAGAGGCTTAAGAGTTTTTTTAGCAGAGGAGAAAATGGCAGAAAGACGAAGAGGGAGAAGAAATGCATTGCAGACAATAGATGACAGTGAGTTAATAAGACACTATAGATTAGATCGTGCAGGGATCATGTTTGTGACCGATTTTATTAGAGACACAATAACATCTCTGACACAGCGCAGGAATTGCATAGTGCCAGAAATGAAATCACTACTGTACATTAAGATATTTGGCAGCTGGGAAAATGCATCAACGCAGCAGTGATGATTTGGGGTCTGTCACAACCTTCTGTAAGCAGAGTGATCACAAACCATTACAGCATTCCAGAACCTCTTATTGTGTCGCAGTTCATTTAGTTTCCACTGGACATTCCCACATTGCAGGCTCAAAAAAAAAATGCATTTATGAATATAGCAGGCTTCCGCACAAGGAGGGGGAATGAACCGTAAATAATTTATTATTAACCGCTATAAGCTCCCATGTCTGCTTCTGTGCTGTGACACCCGGCCTGATTTTCCTTTAAGGATGGCCTTGTGTTCATCCACTAACTGGGCTCACAGTAAACACTGTTCCTCTGTCCAGTTGAGCTTTCTTGTCCTTCTTGTTTTTTATTCCACGTTTGTTACATTAAAACCAACATTCAAACCACCACTTAAAAAGACAGTGGAACAATTTTTATCATTCTAATCCAATCAAATACCTTATAGGAAATTAACAGTATGGTAAATAAAAAAAAGGATTTATATACACAAATATAAAATGTGTGTGTGTATGAGAATGGTCAAATAGGAAAAATTACGCATGTAATTTCAAAGTGAAGGCTTAGAATAGACCCTAATCACTCTTTTTTTCCTTCTTGGACAACCAACCAATCACAGTCTTCAAAAGATTGTGTCATACATAGCAACGGGGTCAGCCCCGCCTCCTCACTAAGATAAAAGTTTTTGACTTTTCCTTACTCAGAGTTGCTCTCAGATCGGTCCCGAATCGCTCTTAAGCTAAGACTCCTACGTAAAAGTTTTTAAGCTAAATTAAGAGTTTTCTAAAAGGATTCTTAGATTCTTTAGGAATACGGGCCCAGATGTTTTGATCCCTATTTTTAGTGGATTAAGAAGCTGCAAACCTTTTATTTGTGTTGTTGTTTAATTTTTTCCTCTTAACTGTCATCCCCTTTTTGAACAGATCTGAGCTGAAATGTTGTAATTTATGAATGCTTTGAAATACAGTCCTATAGTTGGTCTGACACTCAGATTATTGCAGAAATACACTGCAGAAATGCACAAAAGTATAAAAAAGTTATACAAGTTTAGGTTTACTTTAAAACAAATGTACTGAACAATACATTTATTCTAATGTAAGGGTGTGAACACACTTGTAGTTCGATTCTCTTTCTTCGGTTCCTTGATCCTGAACAAAAAAGAAAACGATCCATTTAGTCCTGGTTCATTTAGTGTTCATTTTTAACACCGAACCTTAAGATGCAAAACAAATGGCTTTTATACATTACAAAGACAACCAAGAAATGTTTGAGACCAAGTTTATCAGGCTCATGTCTTGGCCTGCACAGAGTCCAGATTCGGGGCCTCATTTATAACCATTGCATACGCACAAAACAGGCCCTGAAAGATGCGTACGCTACTTCCGACGCATAAGTTGTGATTTATAAAAACAAACTTGACAGGAAAATTTGTGCACCTGCACGCAAACTCTGACCCATGCGTACGAACGTTTTGGAGATGGAGCAGTTTGAGGACACCGATGGTGAACTGGAGTTAAATGCTGTTTTGGTCACTTTTAGACAAAAAATCTAAAGACAATTATACATATACAGAAAGATAATACAAACATAATTTCCCTCACCAAGCCTGAAGCAAACATCCAACCCTCCTTACATGTCCGCGCCAGCGGGCGCGTTGGGCCGTTTAGTGAAACTGACACAGCCTATCTAAAACCGTAAAGCTTCATTATAAGTCCTAATCATAAATACAGTGCACGTTCACAATAACAGTTTAAATAAATAAAATAATGATTCAAACTATGTTTTACTTTTGATATAAACATTTAGATTAAATATGCCAATCTCATTAATGGTGTTAAACAACATGAAATCATTACTGAGAAGTTACAACATTTGTATATTCAATAAATATAAATATTTGTTGTGAATGCAATGCTTTTGAACACTTTTCCTCTGGCATGCTGTGTTTTAATGTTTTAACTACAGAGATTAATTGCTTATCATGATAATAGCAGATTGTTTGAGAAAATAATTTTGTGTAAATAATGCAAAACAAGGCCTGTCTTTTTCCATTAAAAATATAAATCAATTAAAAATACTATTTGGCCAGTGGAAAAGATTGAGAAAACCTTTATCTGAAATGTATTTTACACTATTTGATTTATTTATACAAAAACAAGGCAAGGATAGGCGATTCAATATTTTTTTATTAATGAAATCCGTATTTCATACTTTCATAATGTCTGGTACCGTTAAACATGTTATCACATGGATGAATAATCATATGTAAATGATATGCAGATGAGCATATGCATAGTAAAACTTGACGTTGTAAGCTCCACATATGGTTGTTTCGGGGAGGAGACGCATGTGCGCACAATCTTCCGCTAACTGGCATTTATAAAGTGAATTCTGCGCAGATTCTGGCGCACGCACGGTTTTATAAGTCTGAAATATTTTTGCCTATGACATTTTTGGCTTTCGGGCGCACGTACACTTTTAGTAAGGATCCTACGCAGAGTTTTATAAATGAGGACCCAGAACCCTATAGTGAATATTTGGTCTTGTATTAAACTCAAACTAACTGGGAGACATTTTTCAACTACTCATGAACAGTTTCAAGCCATTAACATTGAGTTAAAGAACAATGGCTCTTCTTCCTGTAAAAATCTGTCTGCAAGTCTACCCATACAGCTTAAACGTTTAAAGAAGACAAAAGAAAAAGGCTATCCTGTACTAAATTATTAATTACCTAAGGAATTTGTGCAATCCTTGCGAATTTCCTAGATTTGTGGTTGAACTGGTAAACTGTGCCCCATTTTCTTTGGCTTGGTCCATTTTTCCCCCATGGAGTGTATGACAAGAAGAACCAGGTGCATTTTGTCCTTTTTAGGGTCACATCTTGTGACATCACTTCCTGTTTTTGGTTTGTTTAGATGTCTTTGGTCCATCTGTTATTTCAGTCAAACCACACCACAGTTCGTTTGGAAGCGGGTCAGTCCCACTTTTTCAAGGGTCTTGGTCCACTTGTTGGTGCGCATCAGTGTTCGGATGGCAGCATTCACACTTATTCAAATGAAGCGCACTAACAGAGCAATCACACCAGAGTTCATTTTAATCAAACCAAACCTGCCAAGTATGAACACCACCCTAAAATTGATAGCAAATCCATATGTCTACACTCCAAAACATTTGGGGCAAATATGGACAAACCCACTGGTTGGTTTATTGACCCAAACATGGGTTGAAACATGAGGGTAACCCAACTGTGTTCTAAATTTGAAGTTGATATCACAAAAACTGAGCCTGCTATATGCATTTATTGTGAGGTATGTACCATCTGAATGTTTGTGAAGGAGAATGTGCTTCCCAAAGCAAAGGAAAACAGGCTGAAGAATTGTGGCACGCAGTAATTTTAGCACACACTTCAGGGCTGTTTTCTACAGGTCTTGTGACTCCAGGTATCATTTACAGTCAGAATAAGTAGCTGTCATTGTTTTCCTACCAGGATTATGACATTCAGACTCTAGTTGTACAGAATGACTTTTAAATTCAATTCCTGAATTGAATTGAGCAAACGGGATGCACAACTGTAATCTGAACTTGCATTCAAATGCAAAGAAATTTAAAGACAATTATATAATGCAATTATATAACTGTCTTTAAATTTCATTGATCTTAAAGTCATGCGCTATATATTAAAATTGTTCTATAAAGCACACAATGTTCACCATATATATATATATATATATATATATATATATATATATATATATATATATATATATATATATATATATATATATATTAGTATATATATATAATATTCAGATAACTTTATAAAAATAAATATTGACTTCATCATTTTGGGTCAATAAAATGTTAAGTTAAGTTAAGTTAATTAAATACTATTTAGCTACATCAAATGTGAGTTAAGTTGTATTTTTTTAACTTAACTTACTTTTTATGGACCCAAAATTATGATTTCAATATTAAATTTGATAAATTTACCTGAATATGTTTTATATATATATACATAGTTCGAATTACAGGGGGTACTGGGGGTACCCCTCCCAAAGGGACAGAAATATCAGTTTTGGGGGGGTCAGATAATTTTTCTGATATTGTGAAAAAATATAATTAGAGTTACAATAGTCAACTCCTATTTTCACTGTAGGAACATTTTAATGTAAAGCGATTTCAGACACCCCTATTGTGGACCGGTCCCTATTGTGGACCGTTTTTAACCACCGTGGCTAGAAGCAACGGAGATACAGGTCCTTCTCAAAAAATTAGTCTATTGTGATAAAGTTCATTATTTTCCATAATGTAATGATAAAAATTAAACTTTCATATATTTTAGATTCATTGCACACCAACTGAAATATTTCAGGTCTTTTATTGTTTTAATACTGATGATTTTGGCATACAGCTCATGAAAACGTCTCGGGTTACGTATGTAACCCTTGTTCCCTGAGAAAGGGAACGAGACACTGCGTCGGTTACGACACTAGGGGAACGCCCTTCAGCGTAGCGCATCTGAATTTATGAATGAAACCGAATCCAATCCTATTGGCGTTGCGTGATGACGTAGCGTGTGACGGCATAAGCGGATGTATACAAAAGCACGCCGGCACACAGAAATGTCAGCTTTTGCTATGAAGCAAGTGCTCCAGGCAGGGTGAGGTGTGGCGAACCGACGCAGTGTCTCGTTCCCTTTCTCAGGGAACAAGGGTTACATACGTAACCCGAGACGTTCCCTTTCGAGGGAACTCGAACTGCGTCGGTTACGACACCAGGGGAACGAGATACCCACTATACCACAACGAACCCCGCTCATCCTAGTGTGAAGCTGTCTTCAGGCACAATCTAGGACGAAAGCACTCATGCACCGGGTGAAGAGGAAAGGTCCAGACTGTAAAACCTCATGAATGTGTGCGGAGTGGCCCAGCCAGCCGCCTCACATATGTCATGGATAGAAACCCCTGAAAGGAGGGCTCTAGAGGACGCCATGCCTCTGGTGGAGTGAGCCCTCACGGCCATAGGTGAAGGCAAATTGCACACCTGATAGGCCAGGGAAATAGTCTGAATGATCCAGTTGCTGATGGTCTGCTTAGAGGCGGGAAGCCCCTTCTTGGGCGACCCGAAACACACCAGCAACTGGTCCGACTTCCGCCATGAGGAGGACCTCAGGATATAACACTGCAGTGCTCTGACAGGGCATAGCAGATGAAGTCTCTCCTCATCCGCCGTCACATGAGGTGGAGGATGAAATGCCTGCAGAACCAAAGGCCGTGCCACATTAGATGGCACCTTGGGCAAATAGCCGGGCCGGGGGTGCAAGATGGCCTTAATGTTGCCTGGAGCAAACTCCAAGCACCCATTGGAAATAGAGAGCGCCTGGAGATCTCCTACCCTCCTCAGAGAAGTAATGGCCAACAAAAAGACCACCTTAAATGAAAGGTTCTTGGCCTCAGCCGACTCCAATGGTTCGAAGGGGGCCTCGGCCAGCCCTTCGAGAACCACTGCCAGGTCCCAAGAGGGAACCCTGGTGTGAGTCGCAGGTCTCATCCTCCAGGCTCCACGGAGGAAACGTACGACCAGGTGATGCCTCCCCAGAGGACCATCACTCAGAGGAGCGTGGAATGCCGCAATGGCAGCCACATAAACCTTGATTGTGGACGGGGTAAGCCCGGCAGAAAAGCGGTCTTGGAGAAACTCCAGCACTGAAGCCACTGGGCAGTGAACTGGGTCCAAAACACGCTCTCTGCACCAAATGGAAAAAACATTCCACTTAAGGCCGTATAACTTTCTCGTGGAGGGAGTTCTGGAAGTGAGTATAGTTTCAACCACTTCTGCTGACAGGCCGGCTTCTAGGAACTGTGCCCCCTCAGGGTCCAGACCCACAGTTTCCACAGCTCGGGCCGAGGGTGGAGAACTGAGCCCTCTGCCTGAGACAACAGGTCCCTCCTCAGAGGGATCTGCCAGGGCGGGCCTGCCAGAAGCAGGATGATGTCCGAAAACCATACTCGGGCCGGCCAACACGGGGCTACTAATAGTAGGCTGACCCCGTCCCGACGGACCCTTTCCAGAACTGCTGGGAGCAGAGCGATTGGGGGAAAGGCGTACAGACGCAGCCTCGGCCACGTCTGCATGATGGCATCCAACCCCAGCGGGGCTGGATGTGTGAGGGAGAACCACAGTGGACAGTGTGTCGTCTCTCGAGACGCAAATAGGTCCACTTCCACTGGGCCAAACCTCTCGCATATTAACTCCACCACCTCGGAGTGGAGTCTCCATTCCCCGGGCCTCAGCCCCTGCCTCGACAGTACGTCTGCTCCCCGGTTCTGGTCCCCCGGGACATACATCGCCCTGAGAGACGACAGTCTCCGCTGGGACCACAGGAGTATCTGATGAGCCAGTCTGCACAGAGGGCGCGACCTCAGACCCCCTGACGGTTTAGGTAAGATACCACCGACATGCTGTCGGATCTTACTAGGACATGGCTACCATGGAGGTCTGGCAGAAAGCTCCTCAGAGCCCGGAACACCGCCAACATTTGGAATGATGGTCCTGCCAGAGACCTCTCGTAAAGCGGCCGTCCATGACCGCGCCCCAGCCCGTGAGGGAGGCGTCTGTCGAAATAGATACTCGGCGACATAACGCTCCCAATTGGGACCCTGGGACAGGAACCAAGGCTTCTTCCAAATTGAAAGTGAACGAAGGCATCTGTGCGTAACCCTTATCAAGCGGAATGGATTTCCCCTCGGGGAAAACCCCTTGGTTCTCAACCACCACTGTAAAGCTCTCATGTGTAGCAGGCCAGAAGGTATCACGCTGGACGCTGCTGCCATGAGACCCAACACTCTCTGAAAGTGTTTGACAGTGACGGCCTGGCCTAGCTTATCCTGGACACTGTGGTCAGGATAGACTCGATCCGAGCAGGAGACAAGTGTGCTCGCATCGTGACCGAGTCCCACACCACTCCCAGGAACATGGTTCTCTGGGCTGGTGTCAACACGCTCTTCTTCGTGTTGAGTCTCAACCCCAGGCTCTGGATGTGGGCGAGGACGACATCTCAATGCCGAATCGCCAGCTCTCGCGACTGGGCCAATATTCGCCTCAGGGGTGCTAGAGCTGCATCCATACACTTGGTAAAAGTGCGAGGGGAGAGTGCTAGGCCGAACGTTTTTTTTGTGGAGACATTACCATGCCTCCACAAAATTCAGCAAGGGAACCCTCAGGGCTGGTGTCAAGTGTCTTGTGAGAGCCCTTCACGATACCCTGAAGTGGAAGACCGGCAGGGAATAATCGAAAACGACTCTCGGTGTGCGGATGCCAGCGCTGCCTGGCCGCAAGCTCTTGGGGCAGACAGAGCAGCGTGCATTCGCTGGAAACTGATGTGTCCCGAAGCGCAACTAGCAGCGGGATGCTGACACCAGTTTCCTGAGGGCCCGGTGAGAGAGGGGATCTTGATCGCTCTCTTTCGGGGGGGACAGCCCTCCAAGGTCTCACACAAGTTAGGACCTTTCTCCCGACGCCTTCCTGGCCTGAAAGGCTTTGGGCGAGAGTGCCGCCTAGAATCCCAAGCTCAGCTTTTTTTTTTTTTTTTTGAGGGGGACCTCTAGAAGCGATACTCTCCTTCAGATGGTAGGCTGAATTAAAATATCTAACCAAGTTCTAAGTCAGATACTATTTTTAATTACTTTAACTCCTCGGAATTAAATGCAGCCATAACACTGGATAAGTGAAACACGGTCTGAATGGTAGGCTGTAGGAATTAAATGCAGCCATAAACACCAGAATACTGTTTTTAATTATACGATCTCGTAACCTACAGGCTGCCTCGGCAAACGCGAGATTCGAGCCGTTATAATTTGGCTTTCATCCCTGGAGAAGAAAGTCAACAGGCGCGAGACTGAAACACCTGACAGCGCACGGCTGTACGCGTCAAGATATTTCTCAATGAACACAGCCAGCACCCTCAGGAGCTGACTGTGAATGCCTCGCACCTAAACAGTATTATTTATCAGATCGCATGTGTCCCTTTTATTGCAGACCCGTAACGCGTTGCCTTAACAAACGCGAGATACGAGTAGTACACAATATCTTTGGCTTTCATCTCTCGAGAAGAAAGTCACCAGGCGCAAAGCTGAGATACCCGAAACGCACGTGTGCGGCGAGTTATTTCTCAGTGAACACAGCCAGCACCCTCAGGAGCTGACTGTTCATGCCTCGTACTCACACAGCAAACTGCAAAGTAGACTCGTAACCTACATGCTGCCTCGGCAAACACGAGATCCGAGCTACTAGATTCTGTATTGCAACTGCAAGGCAACCTTAAACCTACGCGCTGCCTCGGCAAACGCGAGATCCCAGCCACAGAATCTTATTGCAACATACACTCGTAATCTAAGCGCTGCCTCGGCAAACGCGAGATCCGAGCTACTAGATTCTGTATTGCAACTGCGAGGCAAACCTTAAACCTACGCGCTGCCTCGGCAAACGCGAGATCCCAGCCACAGAATCTTATTGCAAAATACACTCGTAATCTAAGCGCTGCCTCGGCAAACGCGAGATCTGCAACTTACTTTAACAGGACATACGACACCAAATAGGACAGACTTGTTCACACATACACAGAGCGCTTGCTGAATAGCAAAAAGCTGACATTACTGTGTGCCGGCGTGCTTTTGTATACATCCGCTTATGCCGTCACACGCTACGTCATCACGCAACGCCAATAGGATTGGATTCGGTTTCATTCATAAATTCAGACGCGCTACGCTGAAGGGCGTTCCCCTAGTGTCGTAACCGACGCAGTTCGAGTTCCCTCGAAAGGGAGCCGGAAATTCCTATCTCAAAATATTAGCATATTTCATCCGACCAATAAAAGAATCCTTTTGCAGAAATGACTGCTTCAATGCGGCGTGGCATGGAGGCAATCAGCCTGTGGCACTGCTCAGGTGTTATGGAGGCCCAGGATGCTTCGATAGCGGCCTTAAGCTCATCCAGAGTGTTGGGTCGTGCGTCTCTCAACTTTCTCTTCACAATATCCCACAGATTCTCTATGGGGTTCAGGTCAGGAGAGTTGGCAGGCCAATTGAGCACAGTAATACCATCGTCAGTAAACCATTTACCAGTGGTTTTGGCACTGTGAGCAGGTGCCAGGTCGTGCTGAAAAATGAAATCTTTATCTCCATAAAGCTTTTCAGCAGATGGAAGCATGAAGTGCTCCAAAATCTCCTGATAGCTGCATTGACCCTGCCCTTGATAAAACACAGTGGACCAACACCAGCAGCTGACATGGCACCCCAGACCATCACTGACTGTGGGTACTTGACACTGGACTTCAGGCATTTTGGCATTTCCTTCTCCCAAGTCTTCCTCCAGACTCTGGCACCTTGATTTCCGAATGACATCCAAAAAGTTCTTTGGACTACTGAGCAACAGCCCAGTGCTGCTTCTCTGTAGCCCAGGTCAGACGCTTCTGCCGTTGTTTCTGGTTCAAAAGTGGCTTGACCTGGGGAATGCGGCACCTGTAGCCCATTTCCTGCACACGCCTGTGCACGGTGGCTCTGGATGTTTCTACTCCAGACTCAGTCCACTGCTTCCGCAGGTCGCCCAAGGTCTGGAATCGGTCCTTCTCCACAATCTTCCTTTTCCATTGTAGTCTTCACCATAGACTCCAATGGAAAATTGGTTCTCTTTTGGATATATAATAACAATGAGATATTCTGTAGCCTACTGATTATCAGTTTGTCGCATGTTTAGACCTTGTATGCGTGTTGCACAACACATGTTGCACTGTGTTCACGGTGGGGATTGATATGGTAGTGGACCATGATGGTCATAGAAGAAGTGAAGGGGCAGTACCCCCCAATTATGGTGGGGTAATTCGCACTCTGTATATATACATACCCTACAACTCAGGTGATACTTATATGTAGATTTATTTATTTATAATATTCAAAACACTATAAATATGTTCATAATCTGTAAATCTGAAAATGTCTATTCTGACTAAACCCAACTGTGATACTTTTATTCTCATATATTTATTTTTTTATTTTTTTATTCTTATAATTTGTAGTATTATGTTTCTTGTTGTATTTGTATATGTCCACTGGAAGCCTCAGTACCAAAACAAATTCCTTGTGTGTGCAAGCACACTTGGCAATAAAGCTCTTTCTGATTCTGATTCTGACATGGTGACCATTGTGTGATTTATAGCACAATTTTAATCAGTTTTGGTGACTGATTAATGCTTTAAAATTGAGATAAGCATCAGGTCAGCAAAAAAAAAATGTTGGGGAGTCAATAGTGTCAGGATTATGTCTGTCTTTGAATCTGTTTTCCTGTGTCTCTCCCCTCTCTGTATTTTGGTTTGGTCCTGTTTCCCAGTTTTCCCGCACAGCACCTGTGTCTTGTCATCTTCATGTCACTCATCTGTGTCTTCATTATGTTCCCTTATTTGCCCTTGTATATATACCCGGTGTTCTCCCTCATTCCTCGTCCGTTCTCGCTTGTGGCAATACGTTTGTAGCATTTATAGTATACGTTTTGCATAGTGTGTGTTGTGGTTCCCGCGTTCTGTTCATTAAAAACCCTGTTACCTGTTCATCCTTGTTTTCCTCGTGATTCATCCACCACGCACCGTGACAATAGGCATAATTTGTCAAAACTATATAATTATAGTTATATTAGGTTTTGATTTTCAGAAGACAAAAAAAATCTGAAATCATAAAATTCCTTTTTCTATCATTCCAGTTCATTTCAGTATCATTCAACTTCCTGAGGAATTTGACCAGTTCCGACATTCTCAGTTTTGTCCGACCCAGTTGTCTAGTGAACAAGCATAAATCCTAAGCAGAGAGACGATTATTCCCCAGAATTATCCTGAAGGCAAGAGGCTTATTGTGAAATGACTAATGTTTCACATTTCTCTCTCTGATTGAAGTGAAATGTAGCGCTGCTTCACACCTCCCCAACTCTTTACCAAAGTGTGGTCGTAATCCCAGATTATTATCTAAACAAGTGTAATGGCTGCCATTATCTGGTGGAAATATTTGCTGTCTCTTTCTAATAATTCTCCATCGCTCAGTAATTCTTTCTGGGGGTTTGCCTCCTGTACAATGTCTTCCAAGTCTGTGTCAAAATTGTTTTGTGAACAAAAAGGGGTTTGGTTTGTGTGTGTGTGTGTGTGTGTGTGTGTGTGTGTGTGTGTGTGTGTGTGTGTGTGTGTGTGTGTGTGTGTGTGTGTGTGTGTGTGTGTGTGTGTGTGCGTGCGCGTGTGTGTCAAGCCTGGTTGCTGAAGCATGACTCAACAAGGGTTTACAAAATATTTCCATGAAAGCCATTGCTAAATAAACCAGTAGCTCAGTGGAAGACTTTCAGTCACACAGAAGCAAGCATGGGATACAGTACTAGGACATTCAATATTTATGTACCAGATCAAAATCAGCCTCACAACACAAACCAAATGTTCTGATTTTAAAACCAAGAGTGTGAAAGTGAATAAATAAACACTTCCTTTATGAATACCACACTCATTTGTCTATTTACAATATAGAACAAACTATGCATACATAAAACTCACGTCCCACGATACATGCTTCTGTTCAATAAAGAGTTTCTTAAATCAGCATTAGCCAACAGTTTTTGCGTGAATGTGAGAAACAGCAGTTCTCAGGAAAGATCTGGAAAGATCATAGGCCTATACAAGATTTCATGGATCCTCAATCAAGTCTATAATATCGTTAAAGGGATCGTTCACCCAAAAATGAACATTCGATATTAATGTATTCACCCTCAGGTCATCCGAGGTGTCTTTTTGTATTCAGTAGAACAGTAAGGAAGATTTCAGCTGAAACTGTAGTCCTTGAAGATTCATATAATGCAAGACAAAGGCTACCGTCACTTTGAGGGTCAAAAATATATATATACAGGCAAAACTAAATAATACTCGTGGCTCCTGATGTTACATTGAGGTCTTATGAAATGAAACAATCGGTCTTTGCAAGAAACTGAGCATCATGTACAACATTATTACCTGTAATGCACAGCTTCAGCAAACAGTCCTGAGCGCGTTCATTACAGTCTGGAGCGCCAGCTTTCTGTCACATGATGACGTATGGCTGGAAATTGTTTTAAATGTATTGAACTTTTATTGAAAATTTCCAACAACACTAAATATTTTGTAAAACCAGAAACTTCATTTGGAATGTAAAGACAATTAGAGGGATTTTAAACTACCCCACATTCAACTCTGTGAAAGAGCATCTGTGTTGGTGTATACTTCCTGCTTCCTGTTTCTGAGGTCATGTGATTTAAGGTTTGTTTGTTTTTTTGGTGTGTTTGGTTTGTTGGATTGTTTGTTTCTACACCACCCTCCCCCCGCCCTTTTTGTATTTTACCAAAGTTAAGAAGATGGGACATGGGAAATTCTATATACGCATTTTTTGTTACATTATATTTTAACCAACGCTCACAAACAATTCATACGAATTTGTAAGAGTAATTAAAAGGTGGCTAATTCGTACGGATTCATACAACCTTTTAGTACGAATTTGTTCGATTTGTCTAAACCCACATGATGTGTAGGTTTAGGGGCGGGGCCAAGGGTGGGTCATTCGTACAAATTCATACGAATTGGGCAACTCGTAAAATATGTACGATTTAGCAAAAATTTTACTAATTCGTACGAGTGAGGTCGTATGAATTCCTAAGAATTATCAAATCCTTTTTATTTTCACACAACCATATACACAAGTGCAACAGTGGGTGAAATTCTTAGGTGCAGTTCCGAGCAACATAGCAGTTTCGACACGATGTGACGTAAACAATTACAGCAAACATCAGATTTACATTGATTACACATCTTATGTGGGCACAATTACTCACATATACACTAACAGAACAATAAATAATATACAATTTACAATATACAATATACAACAATTTACAATATACAACAATATACAATATACAAAAATACAAAAATACAAAAAGAGGTATTTATACATACAATAGATACACGTAAGGTGGATATATATATATATATATATATATATATATATATATATATAATGTAATATGCAGTAGGTTTTGTTTTGCTGTTTTGACAGTTAGACTGTTTAAGGTTTTTGATCATGAGGGACAAAGAGTTTAGAAATCTAATTGCTTGTGGGAAGAAGCTGTCCGAATTAGCCACCGAATTGCCGTGAGATCGGGTTGATTTTAACACTATGTCTATATACAGTATACAGTACACAGTCTATATATGCACCTCATATGAGGCAGTACTACAAAAGAAACAATGTATACATCGACAAATTCATAAATTAACGAATGATTTAGCACAAATGTGAGGTAAAAATTCCACACGGTTAAGCATGCATTGTCTTACAGTATTTAACATCTCTCTTTAATGGCAATGCCCCTGTGTTCAGTTAGTCGTTTCTCTTTCATCCACAAAAATTATCCAGCAAAAACCTTATAATTAAAGATTAGAGTTGATCTTGTTTAAGCAGGTATTAAAGTTAAGCAGCCAAATGAGACAGTACTTTACAATTTCTCAAGAGTAGGCCCATGTTTACATGTGTTTAGTAAATTAGAAGTGTATTAGCATGTGTAAGGTGTGTCTGAGTCTGGATTGATGTACAGACCTGTGCAGAACATAATTAAAGGCTGCTCAGTTACTCAGTGAAATGTGCCAATGTCTAGGCTTGTAATTTAGGCTTGTTTTTATTTCATCTTTTTTTCTTCTAAGCAAATTCAGGTCACCAACACAAACCTCCACCAACAAGCACAAACAGGTGGAGGGAAACTTCTTGAAATGAGCATGCAGGGCTGGAGGAACTTTCCCCAACATCCCCTTCTACACACTTCTGGAGACATGCGCAAACAATCTAGAAAATCGAATGCCTATTTTGAAAGTCATTTATGGGAATCCCCGAAATTGCTCCTAATAGGTCTGGCTGCAGTGTACCTGTCATTCTGTGTCTCAGTATCTGAGTCCTGGGTGAAACGTCATGGGCCGAAACCTGCCTGAGAAATCAAACAGAATGTAATGCTGCCTAACTGGTATATGAGAAGAATCTAACATATCATTACATACCCTGATTATAAAAAAGTGCAAAAAAAGAAAATGTATATATATATACTCAATTTTTTTGAATGGTAAATCAATTTTATTTTTTGCATTTTTTTTCTTTAATCAGGGTATGATATGATGTGTAATAAATGATATAAATGACAACAATATTTTACAAGTTTGGTTAAAGAATCGTCCGAAACCTAAAAATTGATTGTAAATGAAAAAAACAGCATTGCCCATAAGTCTAAATTGGACGTAACACAATATATGTGACAATATATGTATATTCATTTAAGATGAATAAATAAGCTTTCCATGATGTATGGTTTGTTAGGATAGGACAATATTTGGTCGAGATACAACTAGTTGAAAATCTGGAATCTGAGGATGCAAAAAAAAAATCGAAACATTGAGAAAATCACCTTTAAAGTCGTCCATTTATGTTCACAATTGTGCTGCATTCAATCACCAAAATATTTTATTTATTAAAAAAAATAATAATAATTTGTTTCTTAGGCTCCAAACAATGCAATTTACAGTGAAAATGGTTTTAAAATAAATCAAAAATTTTCAATGTATTGTTACAGTAGTTGCACATTTAAAAGAATACAACATTTGCTGCAAAGAAGTTTAATCGAGTGGTTACTCAACAGTTTGTCTTCTCATTCCAGGGGATTAGGGAAGTATACTGTTTAGTTATATTACCGGTCAATTTAAGTCCCATTTGTATACATTCAGTCGCAGAACACTCTGGCAAACAGGGATATAGTTGCTTCAGCAACATACAGTCATGGAACTTGTCAGAATGTTTTTGGCCCACCAATAAAGCCCGCGGTATTGAACACAAGCATGTCTCTATTTATGTTTTCCCTCTTCCTATACGTAAATACTGGCTATACGTGATATATATTTATGGATTGACAAAGATGGAAAATGTTCTTCATCCATACAACAACTTTTAGTAAAAACATCATGCTGACATTTTTTGACCAACAACAGCCAATGAAGTGAAAGGTTGAGCTGTTCTTTTGTTGGCATGGCACGTTAGTGGTTAATTTCATGGAACTGAGGTCTTTTAGACCAAAAGTCTGCTGAATGTCTCTTTTGGAAATATTATGTTCTGTGTCAGCATTCGTTATAGTGCAGTGGGAAAATATTCTGTGGTAATCTGATTGTTAAAACAAAAAAAGTTGCTCTGAAACTATTGTCTGACTTGAGCAGTTAATGACAAATAATAAATGAGAGACAAACCAGGGCTTTTATGATATTATACAATCTTGTAAATCTTATAAATATGTTTCCTTTATCTTAACTGGTGGTGCATGGTATGAAACATGCTGAAAAAAAAAAAGATTTTTCAAAGTTGCAAATGAAAACAAAGATGATTATATTGCTAGAACATACAAATTTCAAGTCACACTAATGTGTTACTTGCTGTTTATTTTATTTTTTTAATTAGTAGCAAATAAATCTGAAAAAAAGTTTCTTCTAAATGAATAAATGGAGTTGTGCTCATAAATATTGTAATTAGTACAAATACTATTTGGTAACTGAAAACTGACACTCAACTTTATGTGTGAATGGGATCTGTCCTTTCTAAACAAGAGTTTAACAAATGCATGCATGTTCAGTACATGTTCAAATAAATGAATTTGGAGTTGCACCAGAGAACAAAGTCTGTCCTGCCGACGCTCCACTGGCTCCTGCTCTGTTCTTGTGTTTGATGAATGAGGCTTTCACACGGCTGGTTTGTGCTGGCGCTAGATCATCTCTGATCCGCAGGACACCAAGCCGATGAGAGACTAAACTGCATTTTAAAGGAAACTAAAGTCATTATTTAGATGCTCAAACCTGCAGTATGGCTTCGTATAGATCCTGTCAGTTAGCAATATATAGTCTCCATATCCACACAATTAGAGCAATTTCCGTTAACAACTGTCATGTTGCTTCAAAGGAGGATAAGGAGGAAGGAGAGATGGAAAAAATGGGAGTAATTGTAAGTAATAGGGAGTGTTTCCAGGAGGAGGCTAGTCTTTCTGCTGTCGGGGTTTCAGGAATCATTTCCACTGCCATGGTCATACACACACTCTCTGCCATGGTCATACACACACTCTCTGCCATGGTCATACACACACTCTCTGCCATGGTCATACACACACTCTCTGCCATGGTCATACACACACTCTCTGCCACTGATCCACAGTCAGCTTCATGCTTTCAGCATTCAAGTTTCAGTTGGGGAACTGATCTGAGGTCGGTATAATGCAGAAAAAATAATTTGTGTTTATATATAAAATGTATGTTTTTATTGTAAAATCAAGAATGTTTTATTTATATTTCATAATCATTACATTAAATATAAAAATGTACACAAATATATACAAACATGTCTCTTTAGATGCTACTTGTTCAGTTGTTTTAAACTTGTATTTTGACAAACTTATTATAATAATTTATAATTTAGCCTATTTGCATAATTATTTTATAAAAAACTAATTTATAAATGTTTTATCATTTTATTAAAAAAATTATAATTGTTTTTTATTTTATAATCTTACATATTATATTTTATGTATAGTATTTAAGCATTCTGCTTAATTGTTCACTTGTTTTGTATTTGTACGTTGCACAATGTGGTTCTTTTTGATAACTGCAATATATTTTTGACATGACACTATTTGAAAAGCCTTTCACTAGCATGTTCAAGTTCACAGAGAAGCTGTGAGATACACCCCGTCCCACATCTCACACCTGACCTTCTACTTCCGGTTCCTTTCACACCCTCCCACGTGTTTGACCTTTGACCTCAGGAGCTCTATAATGAGCTCATTTGTACTACAATACTGAGGCCCCATCAAAAAGCCACAGCGAGCGATGATAAAAAGAAACTTTTGTCTCTTTCTTTTTCCCAAGCTTCCTGAATATTGTCATTGAATTTGCTACGTTTTGTTCCCATTCATGTTTTATACCCCTCATAAAAGTTGCACTTAGAAAAAAAAAGAAAAAAGAAAAAAAAAGAATCAGTTCCAACAGCGGCACTAAAATCGTAATAAATCACCGGAACTATGAGTCACAATGAAAAGTGGGCAAGGTCTTCATTTAAAAAGCCTGATTTCTACTGCTTTCCATGTACAGGATCTGCTGACACACACACACACTTATATACCCAAACTATCCTTCCCTCCTGTAAGCAGGTTATCAGCGTTCAAATGACTGGTTAGACATTAACTAGGTAGACACTATTAGGCCCGAAGCCAAAGAGAGACCCGAAGCCAAAGAGAGAGGTGCCACACAATGAAACCACATTGATACACAATGTAATTGGTAACAGCAACAGAGCTGTGGAAACCGCAGATCCGCGTACCCAGACAACGCCGAACTGTGTTAATGAAAATAAATGGGAAGTTTGATTCGGGACCCGGAGAGAAGAAGAAAAATGTGTGCTTTTCCTCCAAGCCCATTTGCTACTAATTAGAAAACATGTCACTGATTTGAACTGGTGTAAACACTGGCACATCTGACTTTCATTACAATAAAGAAATCAAATAAACTCTGAGCCAGAAGGAACAGTAGTAACTCCACGCTTCATTACAATGCAACATGGCCGACTCTACATCATGAAGTACTTAGTATTTCTAATTACCAACCTGAATCCTTTCGGTTTCGCCACCATAAATATACAGATTGGAAAAATATTTCTACTTGTGTCGACGCAAGTCTTCGCTATAAAGAACACGTCCTGAAAGTTACAGATCAGAGATCAACAATACTTTACAAGCGCCTTGCAGCCTCTGATCATGCCAACGTCTGATAATATCGACTGTAAAATCAACAGGGTTCACACTCCCAAAGCATCAAACAGTGAGTCCTGCACATCACCAAATGTACACTAAAAAATCTCAAATCATTATATTTTGTATAAAGAGGGGGAAAAAAAACTTGAGCATGAGTTTTGCCAGTTCAACATTAGACAAATTTATTGAATGAACAGTAAATTAAGTTTAGATTGCTAAAATAATTATATATATATATATATATATATATATATATATATATTTTTTTTTTTTTTTTTTTTTTACAATTTTACTGTGTAGATGTCCAAGGTGACCCATTTGCATCTTTTAGCTACATGACCATTGCTTTCCTCTTTTCATCAGTTTTTAGTTTACGTGGCTTTTTTTTCTTCATGCACTAAAATAGCTTGAATGCAACTCTACACCCTTGCTTCATTTAGTAGCCTATACATGGATCATGAATATGCTAATGAGCCCTGCCTCCACTGACTCAGTCACGCACGCCAGCACAGAGATTCACTCGACCAACTTACTGAGGTAAACGCTGCACAATAGTATCGCTCGTCGGACAGATAACAGTATTTAATATAATTTGCCTTTTGCTTGGCAATGTTATCAGAGAACTAATAATGCGTTGCTAATGTTACACGAACCATGTTTCTCCTTAAAACTGCAGTGAACCAAAAACAGTCTCAAAAACACTTTTTGAAATCGCTGGTGTTTCTGACGTCACAAACTACCTTGAAACCAATCAGATCAACGTGCCGACGGGCTGGTGAGTCTTCACAGATGCCAGGTTATACCGGTATATTTTTCTGTTGATATGAAAAATCGTGTAGATTTATCAATATAGCGGGTGTATGATGTGTATTGCGATGTTATGATGATGACCTAAAGCCTTTTCTCCACTGACGTTCTGAGTCTTGTTAAAAGGCAGACTGAGATAGCGAACGGGATATGCTCAGCAATGGTGTTGACTTATATATTAAAAACACCACGTATGCAAATAAACAACATTAAAAACTTGATTTTCACCACAGGGGGACTTTAAATTGTAATACTATTTCATAACATTACTGTTTTTACTGTATTTTTGATTCAGCCTTACATTCAGCATAATAAATCTTACCGACATGGAAATTATATTTATAATAAAATGTTTTTTGATTCTAAAGGTTTCTTTCTGTTAACAACAATGAGGTTATTGGCTGTTTTAGCATGAAGGGGCTGAAGGCACCTTTGGCATGTACATAGTCGCATGTAGGTTTCCTGATTAAACATCATATTTGAAACCTGCTGGGAATAAGAAAGAGCTGCTATACCCAAATATATTTCTCAGATTCAGAATCCCTCAACACTATGTACTGACCTTGGCAGTGTAGTTGCATTTATTCCCAAAAATGTGACTTCATTGAAGTTTATTCTAATAGCAGAGAGCAGTGGCTGGGTTCAGCTCTGCTTTTGAAGGGCACTGGTTTGGCTGTGATTTTTTTTTGCAAATAATGGCAAATCTTACATCAGCCACACCCAGTCATTATAAAATGACTAATCTGACTATGTATTACAATAAAGTCTGGTTCAGATTAGAGCACATGCAGGATTTGACACATGTGTGTATGAAGCCAAGTTGCATTTCACAGCATTAAGCGTTTCTGCCACATTTTCAAATACAAATTCAGGAGTGACGGAGATATACACTGAAAACTTGCTTTTACAATGCCTAGTAACATTGATTTCCTTGATCCACCGATCATAAGTGTGAACAAAACCATTATATATAACTTTTGCAAATAGCCTGCCTTGTTGGTAGAAACTATTTAGCCCACCAATGTCTGGTTGGGCTAGTCAAAACTACAAAAAACAATATTTTGTCAGTGGCACAGGGAGTAAGGTGTGTTGCAGATACGTTTAACACGAATTTGAACTAAAGTTCAAATCCACCTTTTCCCGAACTCGTTCTGCTCCCTGATCGCATATCAAATTGGAAAAGCATTTATTTTCAGTAAAATGTGAAAAGTTAAATTAAAGTACTTAATTGTATCTAACTACTATTTGCACTTGTTGCAAAGAAAATACTGCTATTTTTACATAGTGTAAATATAATTTATAAACACTGATTAGTGTAAAATAGCCGCTTTGTCATCATGTGACACTGTAGACTGGAGTAATGATGCTGAAAATTCATCTTTGCATCACAGGAATAAATTACATTTTAGAATATATTACAATAGAAAACAGTTATTTTAAATTGGAATAATATTTCACATTTTTACAGAATTTTTGATCAAATAAATGCAGCCTAGAGAGAGACTAATTTCAAAAACATAAAACAAAACCCTAATTATTCCAAACGTTTGGCCAGTAGTGTGTGTTATTAGATGTGGTGTGTGTAAGGTCCGCTTGCACCGGCGCTGGTTTCTCCCCCACAGCTCAGCACTCATAGACAGGGGCACCGCACTCGCCTGTCAGAGAAAAGTGAAGGTGTCAGTCTCCAGAGCTGTCAGACTCTAGTCAGTCACAGGCTTTAAATTCAACAAACCCCCCATTAGAAAAATACCAGCCCCCCTTATGCCCATAACCTCGCTTTTGCAGTCAAGGCGCTCATTCTGAAGCGAAACCCCCCCGGTATTGATTGATACCATTTCTCCACCTTCACCCCAACAAATTGCGATGGTTTGGGGCTTATGGGCATTATGTTTGTGGGGGCCGTGCTGGTATCATACCCAGGTCACCCGGATTGCTTGCAGGCCTGCAGGATTGCTGTTGTTTCTCCATCTCAGTACTGTAACTCAGAGCCAGGGTGGGATTGAAGTCGGGAGAGGTGCAGTCAGGAACGATCAGTCTCAACGAGTCGAGCTGGTGTTATGGTTCCCTAAAATACGAAATATGGCTTCACCAAGGTCTTAAGCCGCTGGTAATGGGCTCAAAGCTCCATATGTGTTACTGCGAGAAATGTGAATGTCAATCAAGACACGATTTAGGAAGTTTGGAATTTCACTCAATTTGCAATCAATGTTTTATTGCCTTCATTTTCACTGATTGGATTTAACCTTCTTTCTCCACTTGCATTCTTTTTTTTATCTATCGATCTGATGTGATTGGTTTTGTGTCAACCAACTTGTGCAGGGTAATGCAATTTTTTTGTGTTTAAGAGTTTTAAAAGACATTTTCCCACATTATGCATTTCCTGTACACTGTAATAAGCAAACAAACAAACAATAAATGATAAAAACTTTTTTAATTCTAATAAACTAAACTTGTCCAATGTATTTGACATCAATCAATCAATCAATCAATCAATCAATCAATCAATCAAATTTTTTGGGATTGACTAAAACAATGGATTTTTTTTTCCGGCACAGAATATATATATATATATATATATATATATATATATATATATATATATATATATATATATATATATATATATATATATAAGGTAATTGGGCAACTTTTTAATCTCACAATTCTGCATTTATTTCTCAGAATTGCACGTTTATATCTTACAATAAAAACAAGTCAGAATAGAAAGATAAAAAGTCACAATTACCTTTTTTAAATTTAGTAATAGAAATATAATGCGATTTTAATAGTTTACTGTAACAAGAAAAATAATACAATAGAAATAATGCAATTATGCAACATTTCATCATTTATGTTTCTGTATTAAATTCTGCAGGAAATAAATTATTGTGATTAATTTGATAAAATAATTGTCATATGTGATTTGTGTTTAATATAATTTAATATATATATATATATATATATATATATAATGTTTGTTTATATTGTTATATATATATATATATATATATAACAAACATTTTTAAATCTTACTGAATATTTACTTAATATTCAAGATGGGCATCTTTTGCTGGGCCATGCAGTGTTTGTTTGCATATGAAAATTTTAAGAGACATTTTCATGCAGAGATTGTTCCGACAGGTTAAACTGTGATACAAATATATATAAAAAAAGAAAATAAAACAACAAAAATATAACTAACTTTTACTTTTAAAATGCCCCTAACCAGTACGTATTGCATTAAATTCTGCAATTAATAATTTATTGTGATCAATTTGATAAATTCACTGGCACGTCATTTAACATGATCTAATTTAAACATGAATTTTATAGAATATTAATATTCAATATGGTTTTGAATATTTTAATATTACAGCATTAAGATGGTTTTCTGATCCTAAAAGCTGGTTTAAACTGGTCTAGCCTAAACTGACAAGTGTCCAAAACCCCTGTAAAACTACATCAGCCTGACCAGACTGGAAGACTATCCAGATTAGGCTGGTATAAGATAATTTATCAGTGATTTATGTAGAGGAACAAATCACTTATGGCACATTCATAATGTGTGTGTTTTGAGGTGCAGTCTCAAAAAAATCCCCTTCTCGTATACCTGAGGTGTCGTGTATCATTGCTCTGATGAAAATAGTAGCACTCCGACACAAGACTGGATTGCGGTGGCATGTTTGTATCACTCGATCTCTCCATACGTCAGACAGACTCAGACCCTCCTGCACATGCGGTCAAAACAGCCCATCAAACTCCATTCATGAGCGCAGAACTCAAACTGGACTGACAGCAGCAGGAAAGCTGCGATACAGCGTCTCATACACTCAACACTGGCTATTACAACAACTACAATCATGCTACTTCAATCATTTCTTGTCCCAAGAAGGTGCATAACAGTAAAATTATACTTTTATTCAGCAAGGATGCATTAAATTGTTTAAAAGTAACATTAAATAATGTTACAAACAATGCCGTTCTTTTGAACTTTATATACATCAAAGAATCCTGACCAAAAATGTATCACGGTTTCCACTAAAATA
>NW_027509220.1:1732500-1827500 GCF_051911475.1 Siphateles boraxobius
ATATATATATATATATATATATATATATATATATATATATATATATTAGGTTTATTTTAATAATAATCACATATTTAAATTAGAGAAAAACAATCTGGATCTAGTTTAAATTAAAGTGTTAAATTGACAGCCCTAAATGAGAAGGGTCTTTGAAGAACTAACTAAACTTATGACTGTTTTGAGTGATAAAAATATGATGCTCAGTCAAATAAAAAACAATCAGCATTACTATGAACCCGATCACCTGGCATTTTCTAAAAGTGGCCCCCGGGCAGCGCAATTCGAGTATCCTGGGTTAAAATAATGATGTTCTCCTGAGGAAACAGCACTGAGAAGAAGGGACTGCATCTCACTCTGTGGTCGAGAGCTGAAGTAGACAGCGCTGTTTCCAGAGGACAGAACAGGTCTGTGGCTCTGATGACTTTTCCAGGGGGGTTTCAGCCCAGGCCTGAGTACTTTTCCTCTCTGCTATTGGTTTAGTGTAGTCGATGTCTGTGGCATGCATGGGTGCATCTCACTGGAGTCTGTTCAGCGTCTCTGATCCCTGCAGACCAGAACTGCGGATCTGTTTAAAAGTAGACTGCCAGAGTGCTGAGTTTCGTAGAAATCAATTACAGTAATTGATGAAGGGAGGGTCGGTACTATCGATCATGTGAAAATTGTGTGTTTGTGTACAGCGGGGTGACAAAAACATGGGAAGTATTGCACTCAACATATGTTATTAAATATGGAAATGTTATTGGTGTCTTGGTGGACTAGATCTGCCATGGACTTGCTACCGCTAATAGATACACAGACACGCTGCTGTGAGCATGTAAGATATGCTGCTGCTGCATAAATAGACACACATGAATCCTGTAGCAGATTTAGGCAGGTGGAGCTGGGGGAGGTGGAGGGGTTCAGAGGAACTCTGATAGTGTGGAGCAGGGCTACAGTTTCATGACTGTATATCATATTGCTTAATATATATATATATATATATATATATATATATATATATATATATATATATATATATATATATATATATAACTATGTTTACATTAATATTTCTGAATGATCATGTGACACTGAGGACTGGAGTAATGGCTGATGAAAATTCAGCTTTGCACCCCAGACATAAATTATATGTTATAATATATTACAATAGAAAACCAATATTTTAAATGGTAATAATAATTCACAATATTGTTGTTTTTTCTGTATGTTTAATCAAATAAATGCAGGCTTGAAGAGCACAAGAGACTTCTTTCAAATCAAACTTAGGATCGGTACTATTTATTCATTTATTTATTTATTTATTTGTTTGTTTGTTTGTTTGTTTGTTTTGAAGACCCTACTGGAATTGCTCTGTTTATTATTTATTTATATAATGCTGTAATTTTTTAGTCTTAACATATTTTGGTTGTTGTTCCTCTTCTTCTTCTCCTTCTTCTTAATAATAATAATGATTATGATGATAATGATGATGAAGTTGCAATTAGTATATGTGCAGTTTGTATTTCATTTTATTAAAAACATCTTATAAACAGAGATTCTTATCAATTACCTTTTGATTTTTTCCTCTGAGATGGAAACAGGCCATACCCCTAAACGACACAAACTGTTGTTGGTCACTTTACATATCAGTCAGACATTCTCTCTCAGTCGAAGTGAGTGATTCTTGGCCAGAATCGGCTGCAATGTACACCAGACTGTATGTCATTAATCAAAAGTCGTGCTACGCAAGACTACCACTCATGCACAATTTGCAAATGTGGGTGATTTTTTTGATTAGAGCTGTAAATCTTCTTGCCTGGACAGAGTCTGTGTAAAGGTGTCAGACACACAGATCTGTCTCCCTCCGCCTCTCTTGAATTGATTAAAGTTTTTGGATAGCTGTGTGCTGTAATTCTGCTGTCTGACCAGCCCCAGATGGAACAAAGATTATCTCTTTTTTTCATTCAGCAGTGGTAGCAGTAACATGCAAAACGGGCCAGAACTTGAGGCAAGTGCAGCGTTAGAGCAGTATCCTAATTCATGCAATCAATGTGAATGTGTTTCTGATCTAAATAGTTTGAAGTTTCATTTAATTATAGCCGTAAGTAAAATTGAAGTAGTCAAGGTGATTTCCATTTTCTCTCAGTATTCTCCCATTAAAAGTGAATTGTTTCACTTTAATTTGGGTTTTGTGGGTTCCTGATGTGGTACGGGGAGATTTCTCATGAATATTTTAATAAATTTTTAATGTTGAAAACATGAAATTACTGTATTTTTGTCACGACAGGATCCACAAAGGATGACGAAGAGAAAGGTAGGCTATCCGTTCAAATAGAGTAACTTTAATTAAACAACTCAAAAGAAGATAATTAGTGTATACGGAAACAACCAACACCCAACAATGAACAGCGGAAATGTCCTGGTTGCGTGTGATTCACATCACACACTCCGCCCCCACGGCACGGGTATAAATACGGAAGTGGATGCACGCACTAGTTGCTTTTTCGCTGAGGAGCCGAGCGTAACCCGGGTCAGCGGTGGTCCAGCGGTAGTGGCAAGGGGACTACGTCCTCCGTTCCCTCCTTCAGGGAACGGGGGTTGCATACGCAACCAGGACGTTCCCTTTCAGTCGATAACTTCAGATGTAGTCGACGATCGACTGAATGGGGATAACCTTTGAAAACGCCACTAAAGCTGCCAACCTTCCAGAGCCTAGACAAAAGCCTCCTGATGCCCCCGCAATTTTTAAGGCGGGGAAGGACAAGTCTTTGGCGAGGGAAGTCACTGCTGTTCCTACAGGACCACTGGGAAAGCGTTCCCCGTACTTTGGAAGGAAGGGACGCTGCGGAAGCCACATCCTACCCAAAGGGAGGTAATGTGGAGAATACACATATGAACTGGGCGGATGACCGGGCAGTACGACATATGGAATGTAACTGGGGTGGCTCCAGCCTAAGATGGGGGAGACTCACCGACAGTGATGGCAGAGAGACTCTGCAGAGGGAAGACATGGGCTCGCCGTAGGGAGCTGTATCGTGGAAGAATACACATGTGGGGTCGCCGTAGGGACCGAAACATATGGACCCAGCCTAACACAGGTTCCACACTGCTTACAAGTGGTAGGCCTAACACCAGACGTTCCGCACGTCCGACGTCGGAGGGGTGTGGAGGAACTCAACAGGGTTCAGCTTTAAGGGAACTCAACTGAAGTAGAAAGGCACACGTATCCAGTCCATAGGAGGGGAATGGTGCAGTAAGCCGACACTTGAACTGGGCTCACGGTGAAACTGGCTTCATGAGAAGGGAACCCACGGGAAGCAGCGGTTCAACAAGGTGTCGTCCAGCCCCCAACTCTAGAAGTTGTTTACCAAAGCATATCGTCAACGCCCAGGCGGAGCACTTTACACTCATCATAGAGGAGCTCAACACCTAAATGGACATGTTGCATCTCGGAATTTTTTTACCGAAATGAAAGTAGGAACAAGTGGCCAACTTTGCTTGGAAACAGCCTTCCCTCTCTGCTGAATTCCTAACAGATATTTTGTAGAGCTGGTCTGAGGCTTGAGTTCTGTACACATCTAACGCTATAAGCGAATGGACAGAGAAAGCCAGGGCTGGATCTGCCTCCTCCGGGGTGGCGCTTGCAGGCTCACCACCTGCTCCTATTATGGGAGAGGTAGGAACCTTGGGCACAATCCAAGCCGGGGTCTCAGCTTGTGAGAGTTAGCCGGCCCGAACTCCAGGCACAATACGTTGACCGAAAGCGAGCAAGTCCCTACCCTCTAGTAGAGACCATGCGACCAGGAGAACTGATATAACAGAATTTTTAACTCACTGCCTGCAGTGGCTCAGGGGCGGTCTCTGCAGTGCAGTTGCACCAGAGATAAGGCCCAAGAGGATAAAGAGGGATGCAAGGATTTTACATTACCTTGTTCCTCAGAAACCTGACGATCAGGACGTGCTTCTCCATGCTTCTGCATCATGATGACCGTCGATTAACACCGAGGCAACATCATTTTGAGGTTGAAGGAAAACAGCCTACTCCAACGCATCTTGCAGGAAAGAGAGCACTGAAATGATCGAAAGCTTTCAGGATCTCCTCTGGAGAGAAGACGCACTCAACGACTAGGTTCCACTTCTAAAGGCGTAAGCACGCAACCCATTTCTAGGGGGTGCTCGCAGAAGTGATGGTCCCTGTGATAGCCACCTGAACCTCCGCGTTCAGACATAAGTCCGCCTGGAATCTACAAGGGTAGAACGCAGGTGCCATCGTGCCCCGTCCCTGAAAAAGTGTTCAGGGGAAGTCAGGAAGGCTGTTGATGGGAACCAGGTCTGGTTGGGTCAAAAAGGGGCAACTATGAAGACCTGCTCCCTCCTGACTTGGCACCATAGGTACAAGGGACGGGCGCAAAAAGACAGGAGCACTGCTCAACACAACATGTGAAGATCACTGAGCTTCAGACTACGTCTGACGTTATCGACTGAAAGGGAACTCAAGATCTTAAATACGTAGACAGGATAACAAACTCAGAACAAGTGTAATTTCATATTAAAGAGTCCATTAATAATGGTTTACAGGGTATCATTCTGTAAATATTCCATATGTTAAGTGTATATCAATGGTTTATATGAATATTTAGACTGAAATTTCTTTGAATCACATTCTATTTTAATTCTACTTTCTCTAAGGGCTGATTAAAAAAAAACAATTCTCTTTGCGTTTGTGAATTTAAAAGGCAATTCAATTTTAAATGTCGCACGATCCTATCTTGATCAACTTCCCATTTTATAATGATATTTGAATAATTTTGGCAAACTATACTCTTGAGACAATTTAATTTCTTGCAATCCTGGTTGTTAGGGGATGAGGGAGCAATCTGGGTCTGGCTTTATTTCTGGTTAAATATAAACCGTTCAGCGAACAGGTGGTTGGAGGATTTTCGACTTTTCCTCACTGCCATTTGGTTGCAATTAAGTGTAATATGGGATGTCACAGTCCCAGCATAGTTTTGCTGGATATCGACTTTTAATGTTTGTTTTAGAGATTCACTGTGGCATATGGTTTTTACTGTGTGGCTTATGGCAAATTAGGGAAAGAAGTCATTATAGCAGATGTTTCTAGGTCATAAAAAAAAAACATTATTTTGTTTACAGCATTTTAAAGTGAATTGCCCATCACTAGTGATATAATCATTGAGCAATATTCATTAAGACTATCCAGTTGTGTCTGTTGTAGCAATTCCAATGCATGTGAACATGTGCGTGTTTAAATACATGAAGTTTAAAAAAAAAATTAATCCAAGTCTCCTACATATCATCTGAGTAAGAAACGCTTCCCTTAGACATTCATAACAACCATTCTAGTAACCAGTCACAACTCTATTTTATGTGCTTGATGCTTTAGGACAATAGCAATCATCTTGACAAAGTACTCTGAAACAAGCCAAAATGTGTTTTTCTGTGAAATATTAAGTTTCAAAATCATATCACATTATTAATTTTTAAAACAGGAATAAAAACCTATGCCTTGGAAGCACTCAAAAGGAAATCTTCATTCGATCATTCATAAATCTGCCAAAATGTCTCTCTGTCAGCAGCTTATGTATATGAGATCTCTTCATATACAGCATCCTTATTCAATAGCATGGATGTTTGACATTAGTTAGCAAACGCCTGCTCCACATCACCAAACATCTTCCAGGTAGAGTGAAACTCAAACATGACATGAGCGGATGTCCACTTCATAGAGATGCTTCATTCTGACAACACTCTGAGTGAGTTTAGCCTGCAACTTTTCATTTTTTACATTATTGTCAGAGTTTAATTTGGCAAAACGCAATGCCAATGCCAATATTACGCCAATTCATCCCAGAAGACTTGCTTTCATAGCTCAGAAGACTTAATTGAGCTCTAACACTGTTTTATTATGAACTTTGTCTCTACACTCTCAGAAAAAATGGTACAAAAGCTGTCACTGTTGAGGTACCATTTAAAAAGGTTCTAATATGTACCATTTCGGTACCACTTTTGGTACCAATATTTACCTTTGAGGTACTTATGCACTCGTTTGGCACAAAGGTGTACCACAAAGATGTGCCTTTTGAAAGAGTACTGCCCGAGAGACAACTTTTGTACCTTTTTTTCTGTGTATAGATCTCTAAAAATATATACTGAATGAGAATGTTTGCAACATTTGCATTGAAATCTCTGGTAAATGCAGTATTTATCTCAGCACATTGAAAAAAGTTTGGTGCAGGATTTACTTGGAAACAATTTTCACTCAGAAATGGCTACATTTCACATATAATTGCAAATAAATGTCAGGGAACACATTCAATTAAACATAATTTTAAAGTAGAACGACTAAAAAAGTATTTAAGCTAACGCTAATAATCGTTGTATCTGTTTGCAACTTTGAAAGATAACTTTTAGTGTACAGTTTGAGACATTGTTGAGACATCTTTTTTTAACTCTAGGAGATTCTTGGTATTACTGTGTCGTTTTATCAAGTTCACTATGAGATGATATATAATGAGATATAAAAGAGACCTCAATTGTGGTTTTTATTTCCTTATGTAATTATACAATTAATGAGCATTATTGTTTTATGGTAGTGAAAACTCTTTCCAGCCGACAGCTGGCTCAGCTTTACAGTCTCTTTACAGTTTATTTGTTCCAACATTTGAAGTAAAAAGCCCCACAAAATGTCTTACAACGCACCATCTAAACATTAAAACTCTGTTATGTTTATGACAGCAATAACATTGTCCAAATGCTGCCTGGGGTTTGCTTATTGAAAGCAGAGGCGGCTCACTGTTGGGACACCCAGTCAGAATGTAGCGAGACCGTGACAACCTGCAAAGAGACAGAAAGCAGTATTCTCTTTGTTGTGTGTCTACAGGCCAGCACCACAAGACCTCCTGCCCTCTGCTAGGAAGTGAGAGACTGTCGACTGGATGGGGAACAGTGCTGTTAAACTACACAGAGCAAAGGTGAGAAACGTTCGGCCTTTACCTTTGTGTTGGGAAGTGTAAACAAAGGAACTTTGCAGTAGAAGAGTCATACCTTCGCTGAGACACACGTCATGTGTAATGAGTGAGATCTTCAGGGTGGTTTTGCTGGCACGCTACATCACTTCTTAGAAAGTTTTTTTTTTTTTGCACTGTTCCTAACAGTAAAAGTCACCTTGTTTTATTTTGCATATTCCCTTACAATGAAATATGCCACCTAAAGTGTTTTTATTTTCATTTGATATCTTAAGATATTGTAATGCATATCCTGATTTTAAAACTTTGTTTATGGTGACCATGTTTTTAGTCTCTGAATTGAAATGTATTTAGTTTTTATTGGATGGATGGATGGATGGATGGATGGATGGATGGATGGATGGATGGATGGATGGATGGATGGATGGATGGATGTTTGGATGGATGGATAGATGGATGGATGGTCAGTCGGTCAGTCAGTTGATTGGTCAGTTGGTTGATTGGTCAGTTGGGTTGGTTGGTTGGTTGGTTGGTTGGTTGGTTGGTTGGTAGATTGGTTGGTTGGTTGGTTGGTTGGTTGGTTGGTTGGTTGGTTGGTTGGTTGGTTGGTTGGTTGGTTGGTTGGTTGTTTGTTTGTTTGTTTGGTTGTTTGGTTGGTTGGTAGATTGGTTTGGTTGGTTGGTAGATTGGTTGGTTGGTTGGTTGGTTGGTTGGTTGGTTGGTCGGTTGGTAGATTGGTTGGGCGGTTGGTTGGTTGGTTGGTTGGCTGGTAGATTGGTTGGTAGATTGGTTGGTTGGTTGGTAGATTGGTTGGTTGGTCAGTTGGTTGATTGGTCAGTTGGGTTGGATGGTTGGTTGGTTGGTTGGTTGGTTGGTTGGTTGGTTGGTTGGTTGGTTGGTTGGTTGGTTGGTTGGTTGGTTAGTTGGTTGGTTGATTGGTTGGTTGGTAGATTGGTTGGTTGGTTGGTTGGTTGGTTGGTTGGTTGGTTGGTTGGTTGGTTGGTTGGTTGGTTGGTTGGTTGGTAGATTGGTTGGTAGATTGGTTGGTTGGTGGGTTGGTTGGTAGTTTGTTTGGTTGGTTGGTTGGTGTGTTGGTTGGTTGGTTGGTTGGTTGGTTGGTTGGTTGGTTGGTTGGTTGGTTGGTAGATTGGTTGGTTGGTTGGTTGGTAGATTGGTTGGTTGGTTGGTTGGTTGGTTGGTTGGTTGGTTGGTTGGTTGGTTGGTTGGTTGGTTGGTTGGTAGATTGGTTGGTTGGTTGGTTGGTTGGTTGGTTGGTTGGTTGGTTGGTTGGTTGGTTGGTTGGTTGGTCGGTTGGTTGGTTGATTGGTCGGTAGATTGGTTGGTTGGTTGGTTGGTTGGTTGGTCAGTTAGTCAGTAGATTGGTTGGTTGGTCGGTTGGTTGGTTGATTGTTTGGTTGGTTGCTTGGGCTGCGTTTAGTCCCGACAAACACTTTTTTTAAAAACATTTTTTAAACGGAAACGGTGGTCGTTGCACACCCTGTTCTGATGACGCAAGAGCTGCAACTATGGCAGCTGAGAAGGCCATTATTTGTGTTCTTTTTGAAGAATTTTCTGAGCATGATGAAATCGGTATAAATACATGTTTAATACTGCAAAATGTGCTCGATGTTACAGTCACTGCCCTTGCCGTCCAGAATAAAATCGAACATCCCAATCGAGTGAAGGGATTTGTGGAAACTGTGGTTCCTAATTATTGTGATCCAACATTTGCCTCGCATTTCAGGATGAAAAGACAAACATTTCAGGTGAAGGATAATCCACTTCTTACCTCCGAGACTGTGTTAGGTATATGAGTATTAGGCTTATCATTATTGCTGATTACTGTGGATATGCTATATTTTTGCTATTAAACTCTTCTGACAAACATGTCTTCTAATATCTTCAATTGTTGCGCATACCGAGCTGCAGTGGACACATTTGAAAACAAGTTTACTTGGACCCGTTGGACCCGAGCTGTCTCTTTAATACCACATATATTATATACAGGTACATGTTGCTGCTAATTGGGCTGACATTTTTGTCACACCCACCAAACGAGAAAACGTATCTCAAACCCTGTTGCACACCATTGGACACCGTTTCCAGGAAACATGTCGTTCAACGCGGCAACCGTAGCAAAACGTTGCGCTCCGGTTTGAGCTTGAACGTGCCCTTGTTTGGTTGCTTGGTTGATTGCATGGTTGGTTGGTTACTTTGATTGATTGATTGATTGATTGATTGATTGATTGATTGATTGATTGATTGATTGATTGATTGATTGATTGATTGATTGATTGAAAAGTATGTCAGGGTGATACAGCTGTCCTCAGTAAAACCCTTATTATAACCATGATGTTCTTGAAAACAAATCCTTATTGGGTAGTATGGCATAATATTCTATTATTATTTCTAAGTGAAAAAATTAATCAAGATAATTTAATTTCATTTATTTATTTATTTAGAAGATGTGTGTTATTACATATATTCATTGTTCTTAAATATAAACTATTGTAAAAAAAAAGAGAGAAAAAACAACATTTCTAAAAACATTCAGAATGTGTTTTAAACTAGATTTTTTTTTCATCCTCAACACTTTTATTTGTCATTGTCCCATCTGTGTTGTTTTAGCTCAAAAATTGCTAAATGAATCATGCCAATCATCTGGCATAATTCAGTATTACTGGAAAGCATCCAGGCACCTCAATTGGTGGATATTATGTGCACTTATGATGCTCTTTCTCATAATGTTATTTTTATTTGATGAACTACTGGTCCCCCAATGTTTAGAAAATGTATAAAGATGTCAGTTTTTAAACAAAGTATCTGATGCACTGACTTTTGTGAAAAAGGTGCATAGTAAGATTAGTCAGATTTACATAGAAAGGAGGCATGATTGAAATCAAAAGAACAACAATGTCCTAACATGCAGATAGTGCCTGTTACATTAGATTGTGTGTGAACAAGACAAAATACCACATGCAAAAGTGAATTCACCCTCAGTCTGCAAAAACTGTAAACTAATCAGGGTGTAATTGCATCTCAATAAAATCATGAAAACAGGAACTGAAAGGGACCATATGGTAGAAATGATTTGCAGAACATAACTATGTTGTCAGTGGTTGGAGTCTGTTTTTATGAATGTGTGTGTACGTGTGTCCTTAGTGACTGATGATGCTCTTCATAATTCAGCTGACAGCAGATCAGAGGGGGATGTTTGCCGGAGACTAAACAGACCCTCGTTTCTAATGACTCTCTAGTGAGCCATTTTGGGCCATAGGAGGAAATGTCAAAAGAAGTTGTAATGACTGGACATCTGTCTCCTACATATATTGGGGAGTTTGACGCCAAATATAAAAAGTATTGATTTAGGAGACCAAGTTCAAGAGCTTCAGTCAAAGTTGTCATTTTGATAAAGGTATTGCTTCTGCTTTATTTCCACGCTGGAACTGGATGCCTGGATCATGAGTAATTTAAAGTGTCAATGCATAGTCTCCTAAGGCCTACTAAGCATTAAAGGATTAGTGCACCAAAAGTGGAAATACATTATTTAATCATGCCATTACAAACCAGCGTTTTTTTCTTTCTTTTGTGGAACACAAAAAGTTATTTTTTTTGACAATGAGCTGGTTGCACTTTTTCATACAATTGCAATGAATGGTGACTGAAGCATTTACGTAAGTTCAAAGAGGACACAAAAGCGCATTAAAAATATCATAAAAGTAGCCTGTATGAGCCCTTTTGGAAAATAATAACTTTATTGTATTGAATGTGCATTTGTAGAAAGTATATTTAAAAAAAAAACTGTACTTGCAGATAATAGGCTATAACATGAAAAAATTATCAACTTTCATTACACTGTAATAATGTCAAATTAAAAGTATTGCTTTAACGTACATTTTAAATCATGATGTTAACTTTTGTCATGCTTTAAAAAGTTAATCTGTTGATCAACAATTCTTTATGTCGATGATCCACACTCTAACTTTGCAACTACTTGTCAACAAACACTCATTAGAGTATAAGTAGACTGTTAGTAGACTGTTAGATTAGGGTTATTTGTTAGGGTTCGGGTTAGTAGAATAAGTTGACATGTAGTTGCAAAGTTACTTATAGTCAGTAGAATGTCTGTTGAGTTGCATCAAAATAAAGTGTTAGCAAATATTAAGCATACAGTTTACTAATGACTGCTAGTTGACATGTAGTTGCAAAGTTACTTATAGTTAGTAGAATTTCTAAAGTGCACCATTGAAATAAAGTGATACAATTATTTTATCTTGCATTAAAAGTTAAAAGTACAATATGTAAGATTTTTTTCATTAAAATATCCAAAACCCATAGAAAATGTTATATATTTTATGATAAACAGACTGAAATTTAAATAGAGCGAGTCATATTTTTTATTATTGCACAATGAATTATATTTTCCATATTATTATCCCTAATTGGCTTAATTGGCTTCTTTTCTTTCTTTTTTTTCTTCTGTCGCCCCATGCAGGTTTTTGTCTCAGCTCCAAGAGTCAGCAGGCATACAGACTCCCCCATTATAGGGGTGCCGTGAGTTTCACACGGTGTCCCATTGAGTCAGTCAAAAGACCGTCTGAGTCTGCATTTAGTCCGGATGAAATTGATATAATTATGAAATCTGGAACAAATATTAGCACTCACATAGAAGTGTACTTATTCAGAATGACGCCTGCAAATCTGGCTTATTAACAAGTCCAGCATGCATTATGTATTTAGCGGGGGTTTGTCAAATTCTCACCAAGGGGACATTGCCATTACTGTACATGCATAGGGCTTTAAAAGGTTTGAAGATTTAAATTTTCACTACTTATGCACAACTGCACCAATCATTCTGGTATTCCCAGGCTTTGTTCCAAACTCAAATGCATACTTCCATTAAAGCTGAGAGAGAGGAGACGGGGCACAGTCTCAGACAGAACGCCCACGGACCGTCTGATGCACATTACACACAAAAATGGAAAAAGCATTCAAAAACTAGAAAATTCAGTTTGATATGCAAGCTGTTGCACAGTTCACGGGAGTTGGTGCACATGTTTAATCAGTCCTCCATGACACAAAAATAAGGTACCAAGAACAACTGAGTGCGTGTAGAAGACGAACCAGTCATTGTTTGGTGTGGAAGGAAGAAATGAAGAAAGGAAGGAAGAAAGGAAGAAAGGAAGAAAGGAAGAAAGGAAGGAAGGAAGAAAGGAAGGAAGAGAGGAAGGAAGAAAGGAAGGAAGGGTGGAAGGAAGAGAGGAAGGAAGGAAAGAAGGAAGGAAAGAAGGAAGGCAGGGCGGAAGGAAGGAAGGAAGGAAGGAAGGGCAGAAGGAAGGAAGGAAGGAAGGAAGGAAGGAAGGAAGGAAGGAAGGAAGGAAGGAAGGAAAATGTATTTTCATTTTCTGCCAGTTTAAGTTTATGGAAATTTCCTCTAACTCTAAAACACAATTCAATGAAATTTAAAATATGAGTAAAACACTTCTCAAAAATCAATTCTGAAAAATCCTTCATATTAACACAGTACATTGGGCCCTGTTTTTACTGACTTTTTTCAAAGTGTGGTGTTGGTGTTTTTTTTTATTAAACTTTATGCCAATTGTGTAAAGCTCTGAGAAGCATCTGATATTATTTATATGCAAATATGCCCTATAATTTCACCCTAATATAAACACATTTCTCAATCATGCTTTACAAAATAACAACTTTGTTTTCATGAGAAACAATGATGACTGAATTCTCTAAATTCGATAACACTTTACAATAAGGTTCATATACACACACATACAGTATTCATGTATAAATGCATATACAGTATATGGGTATATACATACGCATACATACATTATATAAACAAAAACGTTTATGTTAGATGCGATTCATCGATTTGGCAACACTGATTTTTTATTAACTAATCTTAACAGAGATTTGTTAAAATATTTATTAATGTATTGCTTCTTTTTAGTAAATATTAGTTCATGCATTTTAACAAATGGGACCTTATAAAGCATTACCCTAAATTCTATTGTAGAAACGTATGTTTCCAGGATATGATTCTTTCAAGTCAAGTCAAGTCATCCTCATTTATATAGCGCTTTTAACAATGTAGATTGTTTCAAAGCAGCTTTACAGAGATAAACATATAATTTAAGGTAACAGAGATTGGTTTGGTTTTATAGTGGCTCTTGAAAAAAAAATTTTTCCAGCTAAAGTTAGTTTTGATTGATTCACTTCCGTCTAAATGATCATTTGTTATTAAATTAGGGGCCGCTAAGACGACACCGTTCTCTCTGAACAGACTTTAAACGTGAACCTGTGATAGACGCAGATGGCGTTCACATGCGCATAAAGAATTGATTCTATAGTTATGTGCGATTGAAAATTTTTATTTTATCTTATCACTTTGGGTAGGTACGCGAACCGAAAAATTCCACAATGCTTTATCTGTAGAGTGGTATAGGGATCCTCCATAGGGAGAGGCTAGTTGGCACTTCAGCACTGCATTGTCATCAGGTCCAGGCGAAAGTCCTTCGTCAGATCTGGAAACGGCCTGGATCCGGCAGGCTGCGGGAAAACCTCGGGATAAACAAAGACACTAAAATTAGCGTAGATGCCATTCTTCTTATGATGTAACGAGTACATCAGGATATGAGCGAAGTGTTCCCAGTTCCGGCTGACCTAATCTAAGCAGCCTAATATAGAATTATAGAAGGCTATAGCGTGTTATGTGAATGCTAGGTCAAAGAGATGTGTTTTTAGTCTAGCTTTGAACTGACAGACTGTGTCTGCTTCCCGGACAATGTTAGGAAGATTGTTCCAAAGTTTTGGTGCTAAATAGGAAAAGGATCTACCGCCAGCAGTCGATTTATATATTCTAGGTATTATCAACTGGCCGGAGTTTTGAGATCGCAATAGACGTGAAGGACTATAATGCGTTAAGAGCTCGCTCAAGTACTGGGGAGCTAAACCATTTAGTGCTTTGTAAGTAATCAGCAATATTTTAAAATTTATACGATGTTTAATAGGGAGCCAATGCAGTGTTGACAGAACCGGGCTAATATGGTCGTACTTCCTGGTTCTGGTAAGAACTCTAGCGGCTCCGTTTTGAACTAGCTGTAGTTTGTTTATTAAGCGTGCAGGGCAACCACCCAGTAGAGCATTACAATAATCTAGCCTTGATGTCATGAACGCTTGAACTAGTTGTTCCGCATTTGTCAATGAGAGCATATGACGTAATTTAGATATATTTTCAAGATGGAAAAATGCGGTTTTACAGACACTAGACACGTGACTTTCAAATGAAAGATTGGTATCAAAGAGCACACCCAGGTTCCTAACTGACGACGAAGACTTAACAGAGCAGCCATCAAGTGTTAGACGTATTCTAGGTTATTACGAGTGGAAGTTTTTTGTCCTATAATTAGAATCTCTGTTTTTTCAGAATTTAATAGTAGGAAATTACTAGTCATCCAATTTTTGATATCAACTATGCATTCCGATAATTTTGTGAATTGGTAAGTTTCGTTAGGTTTGGAAGAAATATAGAGCTGAGTATCATCAGCATAACAGTGAAAGCTAATTCCATGTTTCCTAATGATATCTCCTAAAGGTAGCATGTACAGAGTGAACAGCAGCGGTCCTAGTACTGAGCCTTGTGGTACGCCATACTGAACTTGTGATCGATAAGACATCTCTTCATTTACTGCTACAAACTGATAGCGGTCAGATAAATATGATTTAAACCATGCTAATGCAATTCCACTAATGCCAACATAGTTTTCTAGTCTATTTAAGAGAATGTTGTGGTCAATGGTGTCAAATGCAGCACTAAGATCAAGTAACACTAATAGAGAGATACAACCACGATCGGATGATAAGAGCAAATCATTTGTGACTCTAATGAGAGCTGTCTCAGTGCTATGGTGCGGTCTAAATCCTGACTGGAAATCCTCACAGATACCATTTCTTTTAAGAAAGGAACACAGTTGTGAGGATACTGCCTTTTCTAGTATCTTTGACAGAAAAGGTAGATTTGAGATCGGCCTGTGATTGACTAATTCTGTAGGATCAAGTTGCGTTTTTTTAACAAGCGGTTTAATCATAGCCAGCTTAAAGGTTTTTGGTACGTATCCTAGAGACAAAGATGAATTAATGATGTTAAGAAGAGGATCAATGACTTCTGGAAGCATCTCTTTCAGTAGTTTAGTCGGTATAGGGACTAACATACATGTTGTCGATTAAGATGAATTAACGAGTTTGCAAAATTCTTCCTCTCCTATGGCAACAAATGAATCAAATTTTACCTCGGGGAGACTATAATGCACTCCCTGATGTGATGCTGTAGTAGGCGGTTGCATAGTCCCTAATATTATCAATCTTATAAGTGAAGAAGTTCATAAAGTCATTACTGCTGTGTTTCTTGGAAACTTCTGGGCTTGAAGCTTTCTTTTTCGTTAGTGTAGCCACTTTTTCAAATAAATAGCTTGGATTATGTTTATTTTCTTTTAATAGGGTTGAAAAATAAGCAGATCTAGCAGCTTTTAAAGCCTCTCTGTAAGCAATCGACCTCTCCTTCCATGAAATCCGAAATACCTCTAGTTTTGTTTTCTTCCAGTTGCGCTCCATTTTCCTGGCTGCTCTCTTAAGGGCCCGGGTGTGCTCGTTGTACCACGGTGTTGGACTATTTTCTTTAATCTTCTTTAAGCGCAACGGAGCAACTGTATCTAAAGTGCTGGAAAGGAGAGAGTTAAAAGTTCTTGCAATATCAAGTTCTTCTAAGCTATCTGGGATGCTGAGACGATGAAACTGATTAGGAAGATTATTGATAAAGCAATCTTTAGTCGCAGAAGTGATAGGTCTAACATACTTGTAACACGGAGTTGGCTTTGCAGCCTTGGCTAAATGTAATTTACATGAGACTAGATAATGATATGAGATGTCGTCGCTCTGCTGCAGAATTTCAACAGCATCAACATTGATTCCATGTGATAATATTAGATCTAGACTATGATTACGACAATGAGTAGGTCCTGAAACGTGTTGTCTAACTACAATAGAGTTAAGAATGTCTTTAAATGCCAATCCCATTGCATCTTTTCCATTATCTACGTGTATATTAAAATCACCAACAATTAGGACTTTATCTGCAGTCAATACTAATTCTGATAGAAAGTCAGCAAATTCTTTGATAAAATCTTTATGGTGCACTTGTGGCCTGTATACAGTTGCCAGCAGAATTCTCAAACTTGATTTATCGTTTACATAATATATTTTTACATTAAGCACCAACACTTCAAAAGAAATATATTTTAAACTAGATTTTTATAGTGGTTTTGAAAATATAACTATAAATTACAGCAACACCTCCCCCTTTGCCTTTCAGGCGAGGTTCATGTTTATAACAGTAATCATGAGGGGTGGACTCATTTAAAGTAATGTAATCGTCTGGTTTTAGCCAGGTTTCTGTCATACACAGCACATCTAGGTTATAATCTGAAATCCTATCATTAACTATGAGCGCTTTTGAAGTAAGGGATCGAATATTCAGCAACCCAAGCTTTATCGTTTGCTCATCTGTATTATATCTATTTTTTATTTGTTGAATATCAATTACATTTTTAACCTTAGATCGGTTTGGACGTTTTTTGGATTTCCAAATTCGGGGAACAGACACAGTCTCTATATGATGATATCTAGGTGAAAGAGCCTCTATGTGATGGGATTTATCTGACCTTGGTGATGCGAGGCCGCTAGCAGACGGTCGGTTTAGCCAGTTTGTCTGCTTCCTGATCTGAGCCCCAGATTGTCATGTTTTGTCTCTAAGACTATGAGCCAAATTACTAGAGAGAAGAGCAGCACCATCCCAGGAGGGATGAATACCATCTCTTTTCAACAGGTCAGGTTTGCCCCAAAAACTTTTCCAATTGTCTATGAATTCTATATTATTTTGCGGACACCACTTAGACAGCCAGCCATTGAGTGATGACAATCTGCTAACTATCTCATCACTCCTTCGAACAGGAAGGGGGCCAGAGCAAATTACTGTGCCTGACATCGTACTTGCGAGTTCAAACACCTCTTTAATATTAATTTTGGTGATCTCCGACTGGTGGAGTCGAACATCATTAGTGCCCGATGTGAATAACAATCTTAGAGAATTTACGATTAGCATTAGCCAGCACTTTTAAATTTGCTTTGATGTCAGGCGCTCTGGCTCCCGGCAAACATGTGACTATGTTGGCTGGTGTCCCTATTTTCACGTTCCGTGTAATAGAATCGCCAATTACCAGGGCACAATCAACAGAATTCTCAGTGGGTGTTTCACTGAGTGGGGCAAATCGATTTGTTGTGGTAATCGGAACGGAAGAGTGGTTTTTTGATCCGTGACTAGAGCGATCCCTCACTGTCACCCATCTGCCTGGCTGCACAGGCAATAATTCAGCCGGAACCGAATCATGTAAAGAGTTCACTATGCTAGGCGCATCCAAAGTAGAATCTAAAGCTCTAGCACACTTACTATCCTCAATTAAAGTTTGGATGCGTGTTTCCTTGCATTTATCACATATAAACCCTATATTGCCGACGGGGAAGGCTATGCTAAACATGTAACATGAAGTGCAGGTGACAATAACAGGACAAGACATTACTCACCGTGTTTGTTGACTGATTCTTACTCACCTGGGCTTTTTATGAACTCAGAGGCGCGGGCGCGCGAGAGAAAAATAAATAAATAACTGAGCGCACGGGTGGCTCAGTTATTTATTTATTTATTTCAGATGATTATGTAACAGTGTAAGATTATATAACAAGTGAGTTCATGTGAACCATTTAGCTGCTTATTATTACAGAAACCTGCTAATTGAACCGTTTAAACGAACGTGGGATAATTGGAACATCTTTTGTTGCACTTGATGTCTCAACGGCAGGGCTTTCTCTTTAACCCTATAACTACCCACACAGAGCTGGAAACACTCGGCTTTGGTTTTCTCTGCGGATGAGTTTAACCAGATCGCTGCACATTGTCATGAGAGACAGAACCCTCAGAAGTAAAAGGATAATCGTTAAACTTCACCAATTGGACTCTGGTGGGCCTGCCACTGTAAAGCGCTCATCTAATAATGATAGAATTTGCAGCGTTCAGACACAAAGAAAACAAGACAAACTACAATTAGTTAAGGATCTGCGCCGCACGCTATGTTTCATCTGTGTGTGAGGCGTGTGTTGAAAGCTCTGATCCGTTCGCCTCCGCTGGCCCTATTACTAGCTTTTCATTTGGAAGGTGAGATGCTGGACTTTGTCAGCATAAAGAAAAGGAAAACGGCGGCCAGCCTGATAAATGGTCCGCCCGGGATTGGGTTGCCTATTTCAGCTTGTTTTCCGTCTCTCTAACCACTGCCACATGTTTAATATCATCCAGAAAATAGAGCAAAGAAAGAAAAAAAAATTCTGATATTGTTATGCTGTCTGGTATTCAGACTATATGTGTGTGTGTGTGTGTGTGTGTGTGTGTGTGTGTGTGTGTGTGTGTGTGTGTGTGTGTGTGTGTGTGTGTGTGTGTGTGTGTGTGTGTGTGTGTGTTTGTGTGTGTACTGTATGTAGGAGACACCGGGGTTAGTTGTCACAATTTTTCATCCTGTGTAAATTTTTCAGGGTAGGTTTATGGTTGAAAGTCAGTTCCTGTGCAAGTCTTGCCTACTAGTTATTGTGGGGCATGTTGTCACAATGAAACCTATTATTGGCTTTTCAGGAAGAAAATTCTATAACAAAATAAGTGGCAAATATTGCAATAAATTATCATAAAAACACAAACGAATATTTGCCCTCAAAAAAATGTCACCTTCTTCGACCTGATATTTATGAAACACATTGTTTCCCTGAGAACACAAATCCATTTTTAGGTCAAAATCTGCATTTATTATAGTACACTATGTAGTAATGTTGTCTGAATATACAATATATGCCATTGTGGTTTCCTTGTTTTGAAAAGATTTGAAAATACATCATATTAATTTGAGAGGGCCTGAATGTTTGAGATCAACATACACAACACACATTTGTGCAATTGGACTGTTTTATTGGATCCTTAAATCATTACAAGATTATTTTGCTATAATCTGCATATGCTTAATAAGAAAAGAAATCTACTAAATTAATGATAATGGTGTTTTGAAAAAAATGTTTTCTTCCCTTTTTAAGATGCAACAAGGAATCTTCAAATATTACAATGCATTTGAACTTTGGTTACAATTATTTATGAAAATACGTTAAGTACTATAACATGCATTATGAATAGCTATTTTACATATCGTCACAGCACAAACACAATCTGTTTGTTGAGATGCTCACCAGTGCTTGGTAACACTTTATTTTACAGTGTCCTTGTTACAATTGCATGCAACTAACCCTCAAATAAACCCTATTCCTAACCCTATAGTAAGTACATGCAGTTATGTATAATTGCACTTTTACAATGACACCTTAAAATTTAAAAAAAAAGTCTAACCCTTTCGTTTCTCTTTTTTTCTTTTCTTTTTTTTCTTTACAGAGGAGAGAATATTTTTTACTAGCATATATAATCAGCTGATTCATTTACCCTAACACCAGTTATTGGGAAACTCACCATCGCTGTAGTCACAATCATCTGTTGCACACAATCAACACTGCAAGCAAATGTCATGATGAAAAAAAAAATTAGGCCACTCCCACCATAATCTACACAAGCGTCTGCACTGCAAGAGCCGTATGTGTGCTCCCTGCAGTCTACACAGATTTCATTTACATTTCATTCACTGCAGTAATGACATAGTTCTGTAGGCCAACATACATCACCTGGTTCCCTCGATAAAAACCCAACACATTGTTATTTGAATTATTGCAGAAAATAAGCTCTATGAACACAACTTTTGAAGTACAGTTTTACTTTCAGTCGTTATTTTCTCTGAAAGTTTGAATTAGAATAGTTTGGGAGAGCTGATTATAAACACATTCGGCTGTTCCCGGCAACCTCTCTATTCCCGTTTCGACACTTGTTAGCAACAGTCTTTCCCTTTCGTTGTCACTCCGAGTTACGTCGGATGACGACGAATGGGGTTTCGCTTAGAACACCTATCGACTTCGAGTATTACAAAACGAGCCAATGGCAAAGAAATGCCATGGGTCTGCGGAATTTGCATGACGTAACTCCGCCCCACCTCGTGGGTATAAAAGGAGGACGCCAGCAACAGGCAGATATGTTTTTCGCTTCGGAGCCAAGAGCATTTCTTCACTCCACAGTCATCTCTGACTTCGCTCTACGAGACGAGCTTCTCTCTCCGGTGTTGGTGTGACGGCGATCTGCAGCGAGCTCACAGTGCCTGCTGATCTGTGCAGTAATCTGCCAGTGTGTGTGTGTCTCCCTGTGCGCTTCAACATCGCGGAGTTTTTTCTCTCCTCTCATAAAAGAGCTCGCACGCGGCACGTCTTTTTAAAGACGGCTCGCCCGTGCATTTCTGGTTGCAGCGGACTGGTATCGGACTCTGATGGGCACGAGCGCTGTCTAGTGTGTTTGATCATGCTTGAACAGCGCTCGTGGGTGACTCATGTTCTCGCAAGGGAACGTGATCATCGCGTCATAAATAGGTCGAGACTCGGTGAACTCGCAAGAGTGAGAGTCCCCTCATCCACCCCCCGATCTTCGGCGGGTGGCCAGGGTGACCTGAGGGTTACGGTCTGGAACAAGGCGCCGACTATGTGTCCGTGACCCCAGCCCCCCTCTTCAATGACGGTGCCCGCTAGTGAACTGCTGATTCCCGCGAGTCTACCCTCTGGTGGCCCGCGTGTTTCAGTTGAAGCTACAGAGGAAGATGCCATGTCTGTTGCAGCATCACTAGGTGGGCTTGAGTCTTCTGGAAGTGAGGGCTCGTCACAGCTGCCACCTTCCGGTGTGCATACGGCTGTGCCTGGGTCTGATCCGGAGATGACGGCCATGCTTTCCTGGGACGATTGGTTTTGGGTAAGGCCGCCGACCCTCGTCCGTGGCAAACCCCAATACTTCTCTTCCCGGACGTGCATGATGAGATCTCGAAGTCCTAGAAGACACCCTTGTCTTCTCAGGACCGCTCGCTGATCTCATCCGCCTTTCCTCCCCTCGATGGGGCCGCTGCCCTTGGGTACACTGGGGTTCCCCCGGCTGAACGCTCTGTTGCGATGCTATGTGTCCTCAGAGTGCTTCTTCTCGGCGCAATCCTAAGCACCCGCCCGTGGCCTGTAGTTTTTCGTCTACGCTTGTGGCGAGATCCTATAGCACCACGGGACTGGCAGCCGCCTCACTGCATGCCATGGTCATTCTGCTGGTCCACCTGACCCAGATGCTCATGGACCTGCACGAGGGCGGGACTGACCCAGGGCTCTTCACTGAGCTGCGCGCCGCCACTGACCTTGCTCTCTGAGCGACGAAAGTGGCCGTACGCTCCCTGGGTCAGGTGATGCTCACCAGTCTGTGGCTGAACCTGTCTGATGTGCTGGATGTCGCGCGGACCCGTCTGTCCGACATTCCCATATCCCAGGTCGGCCTCTTCGGCGGTGCGGTTGAGGGCTTGCCCAACAGCTCTCAGCCGCCCATGAGCAGAGTGAGGTTGATTCTGTCCCGACGGCCCCGCCGTCCGCTCAGATCCCTCGTCTGCCCACCGCCGAAGGCGCCCTCCCGCGGCTCCCACCCCGCCCGTTCACGGGCCGGCTCTGGGGGCCGCGGGCGGACGCCACAGCCCTCTCCAGCCCCGCCCCCCGCTACACGCCGGGTTAAGCGGCGCTCGTGAGACGGGCACCTCGGCGATGGAGCAGACTGAGGTTGATTCTGTCCCGACGGCCCCGCCGTCCGCTCAGATCCCTCGGTCTGCCCACTGCCGAGGGCGCCCCCCCGCGGCTCCCACCCCGCCCGTTCACCCGGGTCGGCTCTGGAGGCCGCGGTCGGACGCCACAGTCCTCTCCAGCCCCGCACCCCGCTACACGCCGGGTTAAGCGGCGCTCTTGAGTTGGGCTCCTCAGAGATGGGACTCAGTTCTTTCCAGGAGTTGGTAGCAGGACCACTCCTTTCCCCGGGGAGGGCCGGGGAAGAATCCTTATTCTCCAAAGAGCTGATTCTCCCGTCTCTGAGCACAGAGTTCTCGGACGTCACAGAGCGCCGCCCACAAGCCGTGCTCTCCTCGTCCCCCTCTGTCCCAGAGGTGGTTGACATGGCGTGCCGTCCACGGACCGCTTCGCCCCTGTCCCCCTCTGTCGCCAGACCCCTGGCAGAGCAGGCCCCCGCGGGACGACCAGCCTGGTCCTCCCCTGGCCCCTCTGCCAGGGCGCGGCTGCTAACTGTGCCCCCACATCGGGCCGCTATGCCGTCCACGTCTGGGCCAGTTACTCCGCTTCGCTGCCCCTCCGGGGGGACGCCTGTGGTCGCATGATCCCGCGGGTTCAGTTCCTGGGAGCCTGGTTAGAGCTTCCCCGTCTGTCCCGCTGGGTCGCGCGGACCATCAGGCTCGGCTATGCGATTCAGTTCGCACGGTCTCCTCCCCACTTGGGGAGTCCGCTCCACTTTTGTCGGTGGCTATGCCCCCATCAGGAGAGCAGAGATTGCCACCCTGCTGGCGAAGGGCGCAATCGAGACTGTCCCTCCAGCCGAGATGAGGTCCAGCCGGCTTCTCAGCCCCTACTTCATTGTCCCCAATAAAACCGGTGGGTTACGGCCAATCCTGGACTTGCGCGTGCTGAACCGCTCCCTTCACAGGATGCCGTTCAAGATGCTCAAACGCGTTTTCGAATGCATATGGCCCAGGATTGGTTTGCAGCGATCGACCTGAAGGACGCCTACTTCATGTCTCTATTCTCCTTGACACAGACCGTTCCTTCGGTTTTCTTTCAGGGGCAGGCATCCAGTACGCGATTTTCCCTTTCGGGCTAGCCCTGTCTCCTCGCATCTTCACGAAGGTCGTCGAGGCTGCCCTTGTTCCCCTTCGGGAACACGGGGTTCGCATCCTGAGTTATATCGACGACTGGCTGATCATAGCTCACTCTCGAGTTCAGGTTGCGAACACAGGGACCTAGTGCTTCGGCACCTAGCTCGTCTGGGCCTTCGGGTCAACTGGGAGAAGAGCAAACTTTGCCCCGTGCAGAGGATCTCTTTTCTCGGTATGGATATCGACTCGGTCGCCATGTCCGCGCAGCTTACGAGCTAGCGCGCGCGCAGTCACTGCTGACTTGCCTGAGACAGTTCGAGGGCAAGAGTGCGGTTCCACTGAAACTTTTTCAGAGGCTCCTGGGCATATGGCTTCTGCAGCCGCGGCAACGCCGCTCGGATTGCTTCATATGAGACCGCTTCAGCTTTGGCTTCGCGACCGAGTCCCGAGGTGGGCATGGCAACACGGCACCCTCCGAGTAACAGTTACTCCGACCTGCCGTCAGACCCTCACCCCGTGGTCGAACCTCAGTTTTCTACGGGCCGGAGTGCCCCTGGAACGAGCTTCGCGGCATGTTGTTGTAACGACAGATGCCTCCTCCACGGGCTGGGGTGCCATGTGCAATGGACGTGCTGCCGCGGGCTCCTGGACAGGACCCCGTCGCCTCTGGCATGTCAATTGCCTCGAGTTGCTGGCCGTACGTCTTGCTTTGCGCCGCTTCCGGGCCGTGCTCAAGAACCAACACGTACTAGTCCGCTCAGACAATACCGCCACTGTAGCGTACTACAACCATCAAGGTGGTCTACGCTCCCGCCGTTTGTCGCAACTCGCTCGCCACCTCCCCATATGGAGTCAGAAGCATCTGAGGTCGCTTCATGCCATTTATTCCACCGGAGCTCTGAACTGTGCAGCCTACGAGCTCTCACGGCTTCAGCCACTCCCTGGAGAATGGCGACTCCATCCCCAGTCGGTCCAGCTGATTTGGGACCAGTTCGGGGACGCACAGATAGATCTGTTTGCCTCTCACGACTCGACCCATTGCGCCCAGTCTTATTCCCTGACCGAGGGCACGCTCGGCACGGATGCTCTGGCGCACAGCTGGCCGCAGGGCCGCAAGTATGCGTTTCCCCCAGTGAGCCTTCTTGCGCAGACCTTGCGCTAGGTCAGGGAGGACGAGGAGCAGGTCATTCTGGTCGCGCCGTACTGGCCCGCCCGGACCTGGTTCTCCGAACTAGTACTCCTCGCGACAGTACCTCCTTGGCCGATTCCCCTGACGAAGGACCTCCTTTCTCAGGGATGGGGCACCCTATGGCACCCTCGTCCCGATCTTTGGAACCTCCACGTGTGGCTCCTAGACGGGACGAAGCAGGTTTGAGTACCCTTCCACCTACGGTGGCGGCTACCATCACTTCCGCTAGAGCGTCGTCCACGAGACACGTCTACGCGTTGAAGTGGAACCTCTTCGTCAACTGGTGCTCTTCTCACCGAGAAGACCCCCGGAGATGTTCGATTAGTGTCGTGCTTTCCTTCCTTCAAGATAGGCTGGAGCGAAGGCTGTCTCCCTCCACCCTGAAAGTCTATGTTGCCGCTATTGCCGCACACCATGACCCAGTCGAAGGTAAGTCTGTTGGAAGGCACGACCTGATCATCAGGTTCCTGAGAGGAGCCAGGAGACTGAATCCTCCTCGTCCTCCTCTCGTTCCCTCTTGGGACCTCTCAGTGGTTCTAACTGCCCTGCGGAGTGCTCCCTTGAGCCTTTGCAATCAGTGGAGCTTAAGTTCCTGTCTATGAAGACAGCGCTCCTGGTTGCATTGGCCTCCATCAAGAGGGTGGGGGACTTGCATGCATTCTCCGTTGACGAAGCGTGCCTGGAATTTGGGCCGGCTTACTCTCACGTGATCCTGAGACCCCGGCCTGGATATGTGCCCAAGGTTCCTACCACTCCCTTCCGGGACCAGGTGGTGAACCTGCAAGCGCTGCCCCCAGAGGAGGCAGACCCAGCCTTGGCACTGCTCTGTCCAGTACGCGCCCTCCGCGCCTATGTAGACAGGACGCAGTGTTTCAGGACCTCAGACCAGCTCTTTGTCTGTTATGGTGGGAAGCTGAAGGGAAAGGCTCTCTCCAAGCAAAGGTTGTCCCACTGGATAGTGGACGCCATTGCCTTGGCATACCAGCAGCAAGGTCGACCGTGCCCCCTTGGTGTGACCGCCCACTCCACCCGGAGTGTGGCATCCTCTTGGGCTCTAGCGCATGGCGCCTCGCTAACAGACATCTGCAGAGCTGCAGGCTGGGCGACACCTAACACATTCGCCAGATTCTACAATCTCCGAGTGGAGCCAGTGTCCTCTCATGTACTCGCTTCAACCAGCTAGTACTGGACCCGCTCAGGTGTCTTCGCTTGCTCGCCATTCCACTCCACGGACTGGATACGTGCGATATTTTCCTCAGGTGAGCTTCTCCGAAAGCCCTGAGCTCCTCCAGCACTCCTGACGTCGGCGCCAGTGTCTATTGCCTGTGCGTCGGCTAGGTGCCTCCCGTGTGCATGGTCCCTCCTCTGAGCGACCCCCACATGTGTATTTCCACTGTAAGCCTCTCTGAGCGTGTGTCTTTCCCTTGGCAAGCCACCTTGCCACCCCTGGGGTTGAAATATTCCACCTGCGGCTGGACACCCCAGTGTTCTCCATATGTCTCCTTCGGGTCATATGTGTACTCTCTAAGTCCCCCCCCCCCTCTGGGTTGGCAGTAATTGCATATTTCCCCTAAACTTTGGGATATGCTCCCCGGTGTACCTTGGTATTCCTGTGCTAAATAGGAGTCCTTCGTCCGTGCCAGTCTCACGACAGGGATCTCAGATTTACGCAGGGCACTGGAAGACAGCTGAGAAGGTGGCGTGATTAGACTGGTAACCCCATTCGTCGTCATCCGACGTAACTCGGAGTGACAACGAAAGGGAACGTCTCGGTTACGTATGTAACCCTCGTTCCCTGAGTAGGGAACGGAGACGTTACGTCTGCCTGCCACTTTCCGCTGTACCGCGGGGATCGCCTGAGCTCAGTCTTGGCTCCTCAGCGAAGAAACATATCTGCCTGTTGCTGGCGTCCTCCTTTTATACCCACGAGGTGGGGCGGAGTTACGTCATGCAAATTCCGCAGACCCATGGCATTTCTTTGCCATTGGCTCGTTTTGTAATACTCGAAGTCGATAGGTGTTCTAAGCGAAACCCCATTCGTCGTCATCCGACGTAACGTCTCCGTTCCCTACTCAGGGAACGAGGGTTACATACGTAACCGAGACGTTTTCAAGTCACAAAAAATGACATGAATAATCATAAAATTAGTGATGTAATTTATGTTGTAAAATAAAATGTCAAAATATCCTGAGCTTGTGTTAATCGCAAACTTTCTTTCAGGCATTTAATCAAAAAACGATTAAAAAACAAACATTGACTTCAGGACGATGAAACTGGAAATGCTAAAATGCTTATTTCCAGGTTTAGCCAACACAAATTCATCCTCCATGCAGCACTTTGTAAGTGAGAAACTTTGGTAGCACTTTACTTAAAGCCTTTATATATAATGCATCATAAAAAGTATTTGTAATGCATTTATTATGCCTTCTAATGCACCTTATAAGGTATGTCTCATGAATAATTCTAACCACATAACACATTATAATACTGATCTATTGATTGAACTCACTTTTAATGCATTAAAACACTACAAAAAAACTATTTCAGAATCTGCTAATATTGTAATGCATTTTTTCTTTGGTTACAATTAGTTATGAAAAGATCACATTTTGAATATCTTTATAATGCATTAAACATAAAAGCTTTAAGTAAAGTGTTACCGGAACGGTGAATGTGAAAAAGACCATAGTTTTGGACTAAGACCGTCCCGTAATTTAGCAGGAAAATGATATTCTCATTTTCTGAACTGAACAAAACCTCGTTGATTTTTGACAGATGCCATGATCGTTTAGAAATCTCCCAGATTTAGTGGTGTGCTGAGACGTGCACACGCCTTGCGGAAAATCATGGATCTTTTCCAGGGAGCCAACGCGAACATCCAATATCGTTCAGTGTTTTCTGCAAGTGTGATGGAAGCTCGTCTTTCAGTACAAAACAACAGCTGAGTTCCCGAAAAAACGCAAGCTCCACACATTTGTACACAGCTGGTTGGCCGTGATTTCAGGCCCAGATAAAGAGCTCTTTCTTGGGGTGCAGGGATGGCTTGTGGGGGAGGGAGCACAATCACGGATTTCGCCTTTCACTGACGCTCTGACTCTTGGCCACATGAATACCCATGGAGGCCGGACGCCCACGCAGCTGGGTCGAATCTGTGGAGCGGGACAATGGGCTGGAGAGGGCACCTCGTAGCCAAAGAAGAGAGCATCTTTGTTGCTCACAGGTGGGCCATTGTGAGCACTGGTTCATTATGCATGCATCACAACAACTGAAGTCATCAGCTTCCTGTCCCGACCCTGACAAATGAAGAAAACGCAGACAGCCGTCTGAAGCATTACAGAGCCAAGGGTGCGAGGTTAAAGCACTAAATTCACATCCATGGGCTAGGGGATGACAATGAGATGCCCCGACTGAGGGACGTTGCTTGTGATGATGGTAGATGTCTCATGATCGAACAGTGTGGACACGTTCCTCATTCTGCATTTACAAACGTAAAATCAACTTTGCAACAAACTTAAACTGTCACAAAGATTTTCTTGCCAAAATTAAAATTCAGTCAACATTTACATTTACAGCGGGTTTGTTACCTACACTCTAAAAAATGCTGGGTTGTTTTAACCCAATTTTGGGTAAAATATGGACAAACTTAAACATTGGGTTAAAAATGTAACCCAATGGCTGGGTTTGTCCATATTTGACCCAAAATTGGGTTAAAACAACCCAGCATTTTGTAGAGTGCACACATCAAACCTGTATAAAGCCGCATTCTATATGTAAAAAAATAAAAGACTTAACAGACCTGCATGACTGGTCAATAATTCTCTTAAAATATCACATAATCTGACCTTTTTATAATAAGACAAGGTTAGTTCAGTTTAGAATGTTTGGTGTGACTTCCCTAAAACATAATGCTACTGGTGAATTAATCATTCATAATAGCTGTTAAATAAATGCCTTGACAAAAATATATTAACCTATGCATAATTTGTGAGTAAATTATAACAAAATATGCATTTTGGGGAGAATTTGGAAAACTTAACAAACAAACAAATAAATAAATGAATCTATACCTTGAAAAATATATAGCATGTATTTTAATTCATCGACACAGAACTTATTAGGTAACCTTCCAGAGATACAATTGGTGTTATATGATAATATTGTCTCTATCTGGTAAGAATAGCAGCTGCATTTTGGACTAATTGTAGCTTGTTTATTGAGGATTAAGGAAAACTAGCAAGTAATGCATTACAGTAATCTAGTCTAGAGGTCATGAATGCATGAACTAACTTTTCTGCATCAGAAACGTCTCGGTTACTTATGTAACCCTCGTTCCCTGAGTAGGGAACGGAGACGTTACGTCGGATGACGACGAATGGGGGTTTCGCCTAGAAAGCCAATCATCTTCGTGTATTATAAAACGAGCCAATGGCGATGAAATGCCATGGGTCTGCGGAATTTGCATAGCGTAACTCCGCCCCACCTCGTGGGTATAAAAGGAGGACGCTCGGCAACATGCAGATATGTCTTCGCTGAGGAGCCGAGACTGAACTCAGGCGTCTACCCAGCGGTACAGCGGAAGTGGCAGGGAGACGTAACGTCTCCGTTCCCTACTCAGGGAACGAGGGTTACATAAGTAACCGAGACGTTCCCTTTCGTAGTCACTCCGAGTTACGTCGGATGACGACGAATGGGGGTCCCCGTGAAATCACGCCACCTTCACAGCTGTCTTCCAGTGCCCTGCGAAAAGTCTGATCCCCCTGTCGTGATACTGGCACAGACGAAGGAGTCCTACTTAACACAGGAATACCAAGGTACACTGGGAAGCATATCTCAGAGGAGATATGCCGCAGCATGCCTACCCGTAGGGAGGACTTAAGATACACATATGGCCGGAGGGCTACATATGGAGGAACACTGGAGTGACCAGCCCGAGGGGTGGCAACTTTCAACTCCAGGAGGGCAAGATGGCTTGCCAAGGGAAAGACACATGCTCAAGGAGGCTTACAGTGGAAATACACATGTGGGGGTTACTCAGGGAGGAACCATGCACACGGAGGCACCTAGCCGACGCCCAGGCAATAGACACTGGCGCCAGCATCAACAGTGCTGGAGGAACTCAGGGCTTCAGAGAGGAAGGCTCACCTGAGGAATAATCGCACGTATCCAGTCCGTGGAGTGGAAAGGCGAGCAAGCGAAGACACCTGAGCGGGTCCAGTACTAGCTGACTGAAGCGAGTACACGAGAGGACACAGGCTCCACTCGGAGATTATAGAATCTGGCGAATGTGTTGGGTGTCGCCCAGCCTGCAGCTCTACAAATGTCTGCCAGCGAGGCGCCATGCGCTAGAGCCCAAGAGGAAGCCACACTCCGGGTGGAGTGGGCTGTCACACCAAGGGGGCACGGTCGGCCTTGCTGTTGGTAAGCCAAAGCAATGGCGTCCACTATCCAGTGAGACAACCTCTGCTTTGAGAGAGCCTTTCCCTTCAGTCTCCCACCATAACAGACAAAGAGCTGGTCTGAGGTCCTGAAACACTGCGTTCTGTCTACGTAAGCGCGGAGAGCGCGTACTGGACAGAGCAGTGCCAAGGCTGGGTCTGCCTCCTCCCGGGGCAGCGCTTGCAGGTTCACCACCTGGTCCCGGAAGGGAGTGGTGGGAACCTTGGGCACATATCCAGGCCGGGGTCTCAGGATCACGTGAGAGTGACCGGGCCCGAATTCCAGGCACGCTTCGTCAACGGAGAATGCGTGCAGGTCCCCTACCCTCTTGATGGAGGCCAAAGCAACCAGGAGCGCTGTCTTCATAGACAGGAACTTAAGCTCCACTGATTGCAGAGGCTCAAAGGGAGCCCTCTGCAGGGCATTTAAGACCACTGAGAGGTCCCAAGAGGGAACGAGAGGAGGACGAGGAGGATTTAGTCTCCTCGCTCCTCTCAGGAACCTGACGATCAGGTCGTGCTTCCCCAGAGACTTACCTTGAACTGCTTCGTGATATGCGGCGATAGCGGCCACATACACCTTCAGGGTGGAGGGAGACAGCCTTCGCTCCAACCCCTCTTGCAGGAAGGAAAGCACGACAGAGATCGAGCACCTCCTGGGGTCTTCTCGACGAGAAGAGCACCAGTTGACGAAGAGGTTCCACTTCAACGCATAGACATGTCTCGTGGACGATGCTCTAGCGGAAGTGATGGTAGCCGCCACCGCTGGTGGCAGGGTACTCAAACCTGCCTCGTCCCGTCCAGGAGCCACACGTGGAGCCTCCAGAGATCGGGTCGAGGGTGCCAAAGGGTGCCCCGTCTCTGAGAAAGGAGATCCTTCCTCAGAGGAATTGGCCAAGGAGGTGCTGTCGCGAGGAGCACCAGTTCGGAGAACCAGGTCCGGGTGGGCCAATACGGCGCAACCAGAATGAGCTGCTCCTCGTCCTCCTTGATCTTGCACAAGGTCTGTGCGAGAAGGCTCACTGGGGGAAACGCATACTTGCGTAGGCCCCGCGGCCAGCTGTGCGCCAGTGCATCCGTGCCGAGAGAGCCCTCGGTCAGGGAATAGAACAGGGCGCAATGGGTCGAGTCGTGAGAGGCAAACAGATCTATCTGTGCGTCCCCGAACTGGTCCCAAATCAGCTGAACCGACTGGGGATGGAGTCTCCATTCGCCGGAGATGGGCCGAAACCGTGACAGCTCGTCGGCTGCAAAGTTCCGATCTCCCGGAATGTAGATAGCACGAAGGGACCTCAGGTGCTTCTGACTCCATAAGAGGAGGTGGCGTGCGAGTTGCGACATACGGCGGGAGCGTAGACCACCCTGACGGTTGATGTACGCTACAGTCGCGGTATTGTCTGAACGGACTAGTACGTGTTGACCCCTGAGCAACGTGAGGAAACGGTGCAGGGCAAGGCGTACTGCCAGCAACTCGAGGCAATTGACGTGCAAAAGGCGCTGGGGTCCTGTCCAGGAGCCCGCGGCAGCATGTCCGTTGCACATGGCGCCCCAACCCGTGGAAGAGGCATCTGTGGAGACAACAACATGCCTGGAAACTCGTTCTAGGGGAACTCCGGCCCGTAGAAAGCTGAGGTTCCTCCACGGAGTGAAGGACTGACGGCAGGTCGGAGTCACTGGGACTCGGAACGTGCCGTGATGCCATGCCCACCTCGGGACTCGATCGCGAAGCCACAGCTGAAGCGGTCTCATATGAAGCAATCCGAGCGGCGTTGCTGCGGCTGCGGATGCCATATGCCCCAGGAGCCTCTGAAACAATTTCAGTGGGACCGCACTCCTGCCATCGAACTGTCGAAGGCAAGTCAGCAGCGAGTGTGCGCGCTCGCTCGTAAGCTGCGCGGACATGGCGACCGAGTCGATCTCCATACCGAGAAAAGAGATCCTCTGCACGGGGCAGAGTTTGCTCTTCTCCCAGTTGACCCGAAGGCCCAGACGGGCTAGGTGCCGAAGCACAAGATCCCTGTGTTCGCAAACCTGGTCTCGAGAGTGAGCTAGGATCAGCCAGTCGTCGAGATAGTTCAGGATGCGAACCCCGTGTTCCCGAAGGGGAACAAGGGCAGCCTCGACGATCTTCGTGAAGACGCGAGGAGACAGGGCTAGCCCGAAGGGGAGAACCGCGTACTGGTATGCCTGCCCCTCGAAAGCAAACCGTAGGAACGGTCTGTGTCGAGGTAAGATGGAGACATGAAAGTAGGCGTCCTTCAGGTCTATGGCTGCAAACCAATCCCGTGGCCGCACACATTCGAAAATGCGTTTGGCCGTGAGCATCTTGAACGGCAGCCTGTGAAGGGAGCGGTTCAAGACGCGCAGATCCAGGATCGGCCGTAACCCACCGGATTTCTTGGGGACAATGAAGTACGGGCTGTAAAACCCTGACCTCATCTCGGCTGGAGGGACAGTCTCGATTGCACCCTTCGCCAGCAGGGTAGCAACCTCCGCTCTCATGATAGGGGCATTGCCACCGACCATAGTGAAGCGAACTCCCCTGAAGCGGGGAGGAGACCGTGCGAACTGAATCGCATAGCCGAGCCTGATAGTTCTGGCGACCCAGCGAGAAAGGCTGGGAAGCTCCAACCAAGCTGTCAGATACTGAACCAGCGGGGTCATACGAACCACAGGCGTCCCCCCGGAGGGGCAGCGAAGCGGAGTGACCAGCCCAGGCGAGGGTGGCAAAGCGGCCCGGAGCGGGGGCGCGGTCATGCTCCGCGTCCTGACAGAGGAGACCAGGGAAGGACCAGCGTTCCACGGGGGTCTGCTCTGCCAGGGGTCTGGCGATAGAGGGGGACGAGAGTGGTGAGGTCCGGAGACGGCACACACTGTCGCCCGCACCCTCCGGGACAGAGGGGGACGGGAGTGGCGAGGCCCGGAGGCGGCACACACTGCGGTCCGAGAACTCTGTGACAGAGGGGGATGAGAGCGGCGAGGCCCGGGGGCGTCGCGCACTGTCAACCGGCTCTGTGTGCTCAGTGATGGGTGTATTGATTCTTTCTTTGACCACAATAGGGTACTGCCCACCCGTGGGTGGGCAGCGGGAGAACAAAAGATTCTCCCCCGGCCCTCCGCCGGGGGAAGGAGGGGGCCTGCAACCACCTCCTGGGAAAAAACCGACACCATCACTGAGCAGCCCGTCTCAGGAGCGCCGCTTAGCCTGGCGTTTAGCGGGGCGCGGGGCTGGAGAGGGCTGTGGCGCCTTCCTGCGGCCTCCTCCACGACGCGGCCCGGGTGAAGGCTGCTGCTGGGGCCGTGCGGGAGGGGAGGGAGCCACAGGAGGGCGCCCTCGGCGGCGAGCAGTCTGAGGTGTCTGTACCGACGGCTGGGTGGAGGCAGCAGCAGGCCGTCGGGGCAGAATATGCTTAATCGCCTCAGACTGCTTCTGTGCGGTTGAGAACTGCTGGGCAAAGTCCTCAACCGCTCCGCCGAAGAGGCCGGCCTGGGATATGGGGGCGTCGAGCAGACGGGTACGCTCGGCGTCCCGCATATCAGCCAGGTTCAGCCATAGGTGACGCTCCTGGACCACAGAGGTGGCCATCACCTGACCCAGGGAGCGTGAGGCCACTTTCGTCGCTCGGAGAGCGAGGTCAGTGGCGGCACGCAGCTCATTGAAGAGCCCTGGGTCAGTCCCCGCCTCGTGCATATCTCTGAGCAGCTGGGCCTGGTAGACCTGCAAGGTGCTCATCGCATGCAGAGCGGCAGCCGCCTGTCCTGCAGCTCTGTGAGACCTCGCCACTAAGGTGGACGAGAATCTACAGGCCTTGGACGGGTGCTTAGGATTACCACGAGATGAAGCACTCTGAGGACATAGTTGCATGGCAACAGAGCGTTCAACCGGGGGAATCCCAGTGTACCCATGGGCGGCTGCCCCATCGAGGGGAGGAAAAGCGGAGAAAGCTGACGAACGTACACGGGAGGTCAAGGGAGCCTTCCATGATTTCGTCAACTCCTCATGCACCTCCGGGAAGAATGGCATTGGGGTTGGCTGTGGCCGTGAGGCGGCAGCCGCACCCAAAAACCAATCATCCAACCGCGAGCGCTCAGGGCAGGGCGGAGGGTTCCACTCAAGCCCGATGCTCGCGGCGGCCCGGGAGAGCATGGCCGTCATCTCGGGATCTGATACGGGCAACGCTGGAGCTCCAGAAGGAGGCAACGCAGCCGCATCGTCACTTCCCGATGACTCTTGCCCGCCTTGTGATGCCGCGATCGACATCGAGTCTTCCTCTGGAGCGCCGAATGAAACACGCGGGGCATCGAAGGATGAACCCGGTAGAATCACCGCGGCACTCGCGGGTTGCAACACTGTAGAGGGGGGCGTGGTCCGAGGACGCATCGTCGGATTGTCCCACACCGTAACCCTCAGATCACCCTGTCCACCAGCCGAAGTACAGCCTCTCGTGGAGGATGTAGATCGGGGTGTGGATGAGGGGACTCTCTCCCGAATGAGATCATTGAGTCTAGACCTCAGTGTTGCGATGGCCATGTTCCCACAGAAGGAACATGAGTCATCCACAAGCGCTGCTTTAGCGTGCTCTAAGCCCAAACACGCAAAGCAGCGATTGTGCCCATCAAAGGAAGACAGGAGACGACCGCACCCAGAAGAACACGGGCGAGACATCTTTAAAAAGACGTGCCACGTGCAGCTCTTTTAGAGAAAAAACTCAGCGATGCTGAGGCGACCAGGGAGAAACACACAGACTGGCAGATCACTGCTCAGATCGCAGGCAATGTGAACTCGCTGGGTACCGCCGTCACACCAACACCGGAGAGTTCGCTCGTCACAGAAGATGAAGTCAGGATTGGCTTGTGGAGTGAAGAGAAGCTCTTGGCTCCGAAGCGAAAACATATCTGCATGTTGCCGAGCGTCCTCCTTTTATACCCACGAGGTGGGGCGGAGTTACGCTATGCAAATTCCGCAGACCCATGGCATTTCATCGCCATTGGCTCGTTTTATAATACACGAAGATGATTGGCTTTCTAGGCGAAACCCCCATTCGTCGTCATCCGACGTAACTCGGAGTGACTACGAAAGGGAACAGGGAGATGTTCAGGAGCTGAGCAATGTTTCTGAGGTGGAAGAAACAGGAGGTGGTGGTTTTTTGTAACATATGAAATATGATTTTCAAAAGACAAGTTGCTGTCTAATATAACACCCAGGTATTTAACTGTAGAGGATGAAGTTACAGTACATCATAAGAGATAGCAGATATTATTCAGACAGTCTACTAATACTAACTAATGAGAGTTAGTTGACATGTAGTTGCAAAGTTACTTATAGTTAACAGAATGTTCAAAAGGGATTATAAGTAAATTACTGGTCATCCAATTTTATATATCTTTAACACACTCTGTCAAATTGAATAATTTAGAGACTTACTTATATATATATATATATATAGTATCATCAACTTAAGAGTTGAAACTAATTACATGTTTTCTAATATTATTAGCAAGGAACATGCATATTGAAAATAGCAGAGGGCCTAACACATATACTTTTGGTACTCCATAATTTACTGATATTAACTTGGATAATTCCCCATTTTAATAAACACATTTAATAAACACATGTTATGGTAATGGTAATAATGCCGAAATTTGCATTTTTGGAGAAGGTTTTTGATATGTATATTTGTAATTTAAATATTAATAGTAATAAAATAGTGGGTCATTTACTATGAGTAACAATAATTTCAATGTACTGACCAGTGTATCAAGGGAATCCACCACTCCCATCCACTTACATTATGTAATATTACAGTCACCTGTGTAAAGATGAGGTTGACTCAAAGTACTGTGTGACTCATCTTCCACAAGATATAGGCTCTGTCTTGCCACTGACTAAATATTTTCTTCCGTAATCCACCTTACAAGAACTCAGAGTTTCCTGAAAGGCAAAATAAATATGGAGAGCTGTTCTCTGGCTTTCCCTCGTCTGCCTACTTACCCTGTTGGCTATAGCTGAGAAATACATCTGTCAGAGAAAAAGACATCCACGTTCAACTGGATTAAAACTGTAGGCCACATGAATCATGATTCATGAATCGGTTTGATGTTCATTATCAGATGAAACAAGAACTAAACTTGAATGTGATGCATAATAATGTGGATATTGCTAATGCAAACACAGTAACAATATGGACATTTAGGTTCTGTAACCCCCAAAAACGAGTCGTAGTTCTGTTCAGATGGAGTCATGTGCAGCTGGGAAAACAATGATAAATGCAAATAATAAAATGCAGCTAACCATATAATAAGTTGGGATAGCAAAATAGGCAGGCTTATCAAGCTTAAAAACATGCTTCTCATATCTTTTATTGAGGACATCTAAGCTCATACACCCAAAGTCTACATTTCACTGCAAATTCATCCCTCATGTGGTCAAAGCTAGTCAAATTAGACGGATGCCAACATGGACACTTTGTGTGAAATGCAAAACCATGTATAAAACTATGCAGGGTAAAAGCAAACACAACCTAGACTACATTAAATACAGGTTCAGTTGGAGCAAGAATGATCGTGGTTTGTAAATTTAGTTCAACGAAAGACATTTAGAAACCATGCAAGACTGTATTTTTTATGATTCACATTATCATGTAATTATTTTTTGCAGGGATGCACAATGTAACAGTTTTATATTGGTTGCTATCTATCCATCTTCCCATTGGTTGCTATCTATCTATCTATCTATCTATCTATCTATCTATCTATCTATCTATCTATCTATCTATCTATCTATCTATCTATCTATCTATCTTGTTCTTTACAAGTTGTTCTTTACAACTTGAAAATAAGTTTGTTTCCTTTTGGATTGTTTTAATTATCAGAATAAACTCACTTAATTTAGAGTTTTTTTTTTAATGAGATTTCTTGTATCATTGAGAAATCCAATAAGTGTATATTGAAAAAAAATATATAGTGTTTTTGCTAAATCAGGTATATTAGAAAAAAGCACAGAATAGTTGAGTTTACCATGGTTTATATAACTGAATAAAATAAGTATTCAAGACCAGCAGACTTCATCAAGAGCTGCATTAAATTCACCTCGAGAATGCTGAGTCAATCATTTTCAGCATATTGGAGGAAATGAAAATATAAATTAAATTACATTTTAATAAAAATTCAAAAAAAATTCAAAAAAATGTTTTTAACTGTACACTATTTATCTCCCTCTTCACCCTGTGGTCTAACATCATTTTTTGCAGATGATGTGCCAGATTGTATGCCACACACGTTTATCAATGGTCTCATTCATCAGGTGTGATGGCTCCTCAAAGTGGGGTTTTGCTGAAGTTGGCTTTCACTCTATATACCTGAAGCACCTACGAGCCTGAGCGCTGCACTTATATCGAAAACACAAACACACACACATACATTGGGACTGGGCGAAAGGCCAGTTACGTTCACCACCCCGCGCCAGCCAACTCAAGCCCCATCAAGCCTTGGCTGCCGATTAAAGCCGTGAAATCTTTCCTGTGACAGTTTAGATTTCAAAAGAATTCCTCCATCCAGGTATAACACCATCTAAACCAGCATCGGACCACCGGACCTTCTCCGCCAAGTCTATTTGTTTGCTGAGGGCAGAAGGAGGTTTACTCAGGAGGGTGGTGCTGCTGTGTTTAAATTACTCGTGGAATAAATAGGACCGTGACCGAAATAGCAAAAATCTTATTTTAAAAAGGACATTTACTTGTTTTTAATTCCATTAAATAAGTGACGCACACTCATGTAATCGATAAATATGATGCATAAGTGGAAACAGGAGATGATAAAGAGATCTTGATGGCTGGCAGCCGGTCAATAGTTTGCGTTTAAATTCTTTCGACGCTTCGAGGTGGCCTGTTGCTGATGTCAGAGTGGTCAGCCGGTTTGTTGACCTTAGTTTGTGTGGCTTCGACAGGAGGAAAATTATTGCTGTTTTGCATAGGAAATCGAGGTAATCGCCTCATGGTCAGGAGCCGATCTGACCAAGCTTCTTACCCCACGGCATTTTTACAGGCTCTAACTCTGATATAAATACGACTTCTTAAATCTGCAGTTATGCAAGTGTAAATCTTGCTTCCACGGTGTCTCCTGGCTCACCGCTGTGAACCACGTGACCTTGCAGGTACAGAGGAGGCGCACAAAGCAGACGTTCTTCCATCAAGGCTCCAGGTTCTTGTTAGAGAGGAGATGTGGAGACTGTCCATACATCTTCATCTTACTTGTCTAGCCAAGGACAGAAGACAGTCACAGCTCATTAACCCCAGACATTAATGAGCAATGAGACTCTGTGAGGGAGAGAGCATGTGATAAAGAGTTCAAGGTGAGCGAGTGCATGAAAAAGTCACTTTTAGTACTATAGCGCTCCACACAATCCAGATTATTTCAAAGCATCTGCACAGTAATAAACTGTGTTGATGTAAAAAAAAAAAATTCACTTCAATTCAGCTGTATAGCAGATCTACAGGAGACCATAGTGTATTCAGCTCAATTCAGTTTAAATTTGATTCAATTTAGTTCAATAACGGTCAATGCTCTAAAGTTCATCAATTATGAAACAATTTAAATGAAGCTATAAGCAGCTCTAAAGAAGGACATTTTGTTTTTATTCAGCTCAATTTAGTTCCTATTCAAGTTTCAAGGCCCTAATATACTCGTGGCAAAGTTATATTTCATTCTTCGCTTTGGTGTAAAAAGAAGTTCGAAATACGTGATCATCTGATGCCGTCCACACTGCTGAGAACGGCGTTTAGAAGAATATGTAAATATGTGCTGCGTACTTCCCAAACTCGGCGCTCACATGACGTTAAAGGGTTAGTTCACCCAAAAATTAAAATTAAGTCATTAATTACTCACCCCCATGCTGTACCAACCCCGTAAGACCTTCGTTCATCTTCGGAACACAAATGAAGATATTTTTGATTAAATCTGAGAGGTGGATCACTGCTACATAGGCTGCCAGAGGGAATGAAACTTGACAGCCCAGAAAGTCATTAAAGAACATGTTTAAATATTCCATGTGCCTACAGTGGCTCAACTATAAGTTTATCAAGCGACGAGAATTCTTTTTGTGTGAAAAAAAACATAAATAACGACTTTATTCGACTATTCCATTACTTCCTTGTGGGCCTTGAGACGAGAGTTGAAGAGATTTCCACGACGCATGCGCGAGAACTGAGAAGAGGACGTTCTTCTACTACTACTTCTTGTTCAGTTCTCGCGCATGCGTCGTGAAAATCTCTTCAACTCTCGTCTCAATGGAAATATTCACATGGAATATTTAAACATGTTCTTTAATGACTTTCTGGACCGTCAAGTTTCATTCCCTTATGCAGCCTATGTAGCAGTGATCCACCTCTCAGATTTAATCAAAAATATCTTCATTTGTGTTCCGAAGATGAACGAAGGTCTTACGGGGTTGGTACAGCATGGGGGTGAGTAATTAATGACTTAATATTCATCTTTGGGTGAACTAACCCTTTAAGCATTTTCTGGCGCATAATGTGATGTTTGAGAACCTAAAACCCCGTTTCTCCCAGTTGACATGGCAACACATAACCCGCGTTATCAGAAATCACCACTTTGGCCGGAGTTTTTAGAAATAATCGTTTTCTCTGATAAAAACAGGGTTTTCGGTGTAAATGAGAGGCCAAACCGCAGGGAAATATCTTTGTCTTTCCTTTGTATAAACGGGGCATGAACTGAAGAAATGAACCAGAGAAGATTTCCATCTCAAAGAAGGCGGAGCCTCAGAGCCACACCCACCTATGACATCGTTGGTTGAGAGGTCGAATCAATTAAATGAACCGAAAGCCATGCTGAAAGTCAAATAATCCACACATCAGATCAATATCAGTAAAGAGATGAGAGAGACTCCTAAGACTCGACCCCTGACCTACTGAACCCACAGACGAGCACCTCAGGCCTCAAAACCTCATGAAGCTAGACAAGGACCAGGAGCATCCACGGGCCTGCTGGGAAAAGTAGCTTAAAGTTTGCTGATCTAGTTTAAGCTTGGCCATGTTGGTGTTTAGCTGGTTGGTTAAATGGATCCTCATAACAAATCCTCATACGTTTTTTTTTTTACTTTGTCAGTAGAGAGAAGTCACATGATTAGATCCGGATAAACATGAACTGGGTCATCCATAAACACCAGCTGTATCAATCAGCCCAATCAGATCTGTCTTACACAGCTGTTATTGGATTGGATTGCTTTCAATTGTCAGGTAAGTGTTAAAATGTAGAAATTTTGAGTGATTTTATGCATTTTATGCAGAAATATGCAGAATGGAAACCTAAAATAAATAAGAAATAGAGTATATTAGCATGTTTTACATGTAGTATATTATACTACATTCCCAATCCTAATCAAATTTAAAAATTGTCTTGAATACGTATTAAAGGAGTAGGAGATGACAATTCAAATTCTGTGTAAATCTGTGAGCCTGTAAATTACACATGCTATTCAAAAGTGAACGTGACCAACGTGTCCATTGCTCTGGTAGAAACTACTACACTATAACCACATAAAAACTGCCCCATTTACTGCAAACCATAAACACTTCAGTGACTTACAGGGCGCATAAACAAGAAGCCATTGCTTATTCTTCTTGTAGATATGGGTTTGTGTCACCCGTAATCTGACAACAACACCTCAAAGTGCTACCAGTACCGTATATAAAATAAAACACGTGTGTGCACAATGGTGACCAGTCACTGTGATTCTATCTGATCCCGAAGGACACTTAACAGCGCTGTCAGTGGGGAGGCTTGTCTATGCTCGAGTAACAAAGTCACAATAATGTATTTGGATAAAACAGTCGTCTGTTTTATTCAGCGGCCTAGAGAAACGACACACAGGACCCTCTCAGGCCAGTTGTTAATCTAATCTGTGATCTGCTCTAAAGAAGCTCCCTACGGTCGCGTGGTCATGGTCAAGATATATTTTTCTTCTTTTTTTTTGCAGAAAGCATGTCCAGTGTGCGTAAGCGTGCGTTCATGTGTGAGTGTGTGCATGTTTTTTTTTTTTTTTTTTTTTTTTCTAGGTGGGCGCTACATGCGTGTGTTAGTAGTTATGAAATAGACCTGGCAGCTGGCCCACACAGGACATTTGACCTTGATTTTTTTTTTTTTCTCGAGCTCAATCTTTTCCCTTAGCAGAGGCTAAAAGGCTCAAAAGGGTGGAAAGCCAAATATTTATTTAAGGCTCCTGGACGCCAGGTTGCATAAAAGGTTCCACAGCCTTTTGCATCAAACCTCAACCGTTGAAACCACAAATTCTGTTTTTGTAGCCATAAAACTGCCCCCACCAAGGAGAAAAAAAAAAGATTTCCATTCGGTTGATTCTTATAAATTTAAATGAAGTGAAAAAAATCTGGTTTACTCCCAAAAGGAAAATATTGTGTTAAATATATTTTGCAATGTGCGGGTGACAGAATATTTATGAGCAATAAGCAACGGCTTATCTTCTTAGAATGTTTACTGTAAAAAAAAAAAAAATGGTTGTAATTTTTACAGAAAAAATACTGTACAAAAATTACAGTAAAACATGTTAATTGGTTAACTGTAAGTTACCTTATGTATGGTGAAGAACTGTAAATAGTTTAATATTATATACTGTAAATTTCTGTCATGTTTTTTGCAACTAAAAATCATGAATTACCATGTAATTGATGCCATATAAAAACAGTAAAAGGACATTCCTAGAAGTCCCTGTGTTACACATCACATATGATTAAAAAAAATTATAAACAATTTTGTTTCTTATTTTGTTTTTAGTAATTTATATTAGTGTACATTATTGTACATTATTGTGGTGGTTATCAGTATATTTCAAGGTAAAAGGGCAGATTTTGGTACTTCAACATTGTATGAAATATATGGTTACAATCACCACCGTAAATTTAAAGGGATATTTTTTACAGCACTGTAAAATAAATGTATGCATTAAATTTTTAAGTACAATCAACTTGGATGTTTAAATAATTTAAACTTAAATTACGTTAAACTAACTTTAAAAAATGAGTTGAATCTTGTATAACTTATAAAAAAGTTGAAAATTGCTTGACTTATTTTGATCTTGTCATAACATATTTATCTTTTTTTTTTTACAGTGAAAGGTCTTTCATATCAAATAACTGTAATTTTAAAAAGTATTGATCTTATATCAGTATTTATGTTTTTGGCCTGAAATGGCAAATAGGGCTGTTTTTTGTCAATCAGATAAACTAACATTTCATAGCTGGTAACTTGGGTTAATTTTTTCACACTTCAGTGATGTTTGGATGACAAAATATTTATGAGCAATACACAATGGCTTATCTTCTAACGATGTGTACAAGGTCTTTAATAGCAAATAATTATAATTTTATAGAAGTTCTCAATCTTTACAGAAGATCATGGATTTCGTATGGCATGTAGACTGCAAAAATATTTTCATACGCAGTATTTTTGTCTTGCTTTCCAATACAAAACGTATCAGAAACATCCATCGCTGCATTAACTGAATGTCATATCTGAAAGAAAAACTATATACCAGATACCAGAACATTCAGGTGCTTCCTGGACTTCATGAACATGTGGTTAAAGATCTGAGGCTTTGGCAGCAGTGCGTGCTTGTGATGCTTCCTCTGTAGAGATGACCTCGGGGTGAAAGGTCACCGCAGGAGGTCAGGACCTCTTGTAGCTGCGGGCCGTCTCCTCCTCCTCTTAATGCCAGACTCAGGACAATAGTGGAGGCCAGCTCAATCTGAGCGAGCCGTCATGGGGACCGACACAGAAAGGCCTTGTTTACACACACATCAAGCGACTCGACCGAAGTCACCAACCAAACTCTTTCATCTTCGCTTTGGTGAAATCAGGAAGATTTAAGGCGGGGCTCAAAACTTGTAGGTTTGAAAGAGCTACAGATTATAGATGAGATATGTTTCTTGTCTGGGAGGAGGATGTTTTAGCATTTACTACAAAAATTATTCTCTTAAGTATTTTGTCCTCTTTTTCATTAAAACATATAAATATGCTTAAATCAAGATACATATACTTTAGTCTTGTTTGCTTTTTTTGTTAGAAATCAAAACTTAATAAAGTAATTTTGCTTCTGAAGAAAAAGCATCTTGATATAATATTGTTTAGATATTTGTCAGAAATACTGAGGATTTTTTTTGCAAAGTTGCAATCAGCATTGCAGTCAAAAAAATGTATATATATATATATATATATATATATATATATATATATATATATATATATAATCATCAATGTATGCCTTAGAAATCAAACCCATATCTTTGGCATATAATGCTATGCTCCACTGTTTTACCTATAGGGATTCATATAATTTCCATGTATGAATTATAATGGATATGTATAATTTTGTCAAACTGCAAATATCTTTTGTGAAATAGTTTAAAGAGTTTTTAGATGATGATGCTACAAATATATTTCTATTTTTATTATTATTCAAAATGACAGTTGTTCAAAATGTACAAACATGCTGCAATATCCGTCTATGTGAACATGTCTGAACTGCATAAGCCAAACACTAAAAGCCCTGCGCAGACAGCTAGTTTTACACTGCGCAGGATCTAACTAAGCCCTGCTGAAAACCAGGCATGAGAGGATAAAGACAGATATAGGACTCATGATCCAGGTCCAGCTGTACCCTCTTCTGCGGCCGGAAAACGAAACACCTGCCAATATCAGTGCAATCAGTCTTGAGCTGTGTCACATTATCTATCAGAGTTACTGCAGTCCTGCAGTTTGCTATGAAATTAAAGAACCATGATTTACAGTGTGGGAGAAACTCATAGGCTGTCTGTCTTTCTTTCTTTATTTATTTATTTCTTTTATATTTTGAATTAGTTTTTATTTGTAAATTTTAAGTTAAGTTAAAGGTACAATATGTAAGAATTTTGTAATAAATATCCAAAAATCACTTGCAGAGTGTGATATATTTCCTGCAGTTGTGTACTTACAATATCCCAAAAGTTCCCAAAGATTTTTAATTTCAGAGAAATTCCAATTTCCGCTATTATATTCCGCTCGTACTGCCATAGTAACCATGGCAACAGACGTGGACAACAGCGTTACGTCTAGCGGCACGCTCACGCTGTTGTTTCATTCAAATATTATGGATCATGGCAAGCAGACTTTAGGACAAAAGGAGAACTAAAACGAGGATCAATATCAGCGTGGCGTTTTCGAGATGCCGAGAGCTAGCGTCCGCGACTAACTTCGACTCGACAGAGACGCCACTCTACATGTACTTTATTAGGCAGGTGAGCAAATGTACATAAAACTAATCAATGTTATATAGTTCAACATGATGTTAGAATATGATCAGTATGTTATTCTAATGTTGATCTAGCTTCATATAGCCAACAAACTAACACATAGAATAACATTATAACTTTCAACACACTCAAATGCAGTTTAGTGTGATAGTGTAGACCAAGTGTAACAGCGCTGTGTTTCCTCACAAGCTTTATTCGCCTGATAAACTGTCCTGTGTGAGTATTAATTCTGCACTTGCGGTACGTTAGTTCGGTAGAATGAAATGGGACTCGCGTGTGGCGCTTAGATCTGTCTCTCATTAGCAATCGCGCCCTTCATATCACAGTCATGATAAAAACATCAATGTATTCACTCATCCATAAACATTATTAGATCCATCGGCATGACGACCAGTTCTATAATTCCGCTTATGCGTCATCAAACCTACGCCTTTGTTATTGTAAGTGGTTAGCGATCTCTAGCGGCGAAAAAAATTATATATTGTAGATTTAACTTAAGTTTAGTTAAAGTTTTACTAATATTATTGTGTATTTATTTTAATTTTTATTACAAAAATGTAAACATATCTGTGTATTTTTAGTCATTTTATAAAATGTTCAAACATTTCCGTGCATTTTTATTTCATTTTTAGTTTGAGTTGTTTTAGTACATCAAGTTAAACTGAATAAAAATCAGAAATTCAGCTAGCTGAAATAGTTGTTTTTGCTTTAGCTACAGTTTAAGTTTTATTTCAAGTAATGAACGTTTTTTTTTATCGTTATTTATAATAACCCTAATTTTAATACATCATGTCATGTGGGGACTTGTGAACTCTTTTGAGTGATGATGCAAACAAATCGTTAGAATCGATTCATTGAAATGCAAACAAAATGAACCTAAGTCCCAACTGGTTTATTTGATTGACCAAAAAAACAGCCTTCTTTGCCATTTCCGAGCAAATACATAAATATTAAGATGCTGAAATACACACTGTGTGGCGTTCCATCACAGATTTCAAATGGTTAACTCGGTCTGCAACCACAAGCAATTCAGCCATTTCAAAAATGCAAATAATGTTAATAATGCTGAAGAACTGCTCCTCTGAACGCGCAGGCTTCAGCTGCCACTAACTGAGGCGTTGTGTGTGTGTTGAATGCACACGCAGTGTCCAGCGCTGACATGTTTAGAGTCAGACCACACATGTGTGTGTTTGTGCTGGAGCGTGAGCTGATGAAACACACAGCTACAAGTGTGTCAACACACCCTATGGAAAACCGCAGCGCCCTTGCAGCCCACTCTCAATCTGTTGGTGTTTTTCTGACCCTGTCGCTCCAAGATTTCGCATTAAATCTTGTTTGTCAACAAACTATTTCAGGCCAACTTTCCCCTCTAAACGTCCAGTTGGATTTATGTCCTCCCGTGGACCGGTTTTGTGGTTCTTAATTAGCTTATTGAACTATTTCACACCAGTTTTCTTCTCTAAAACTATATTTGCCAGAACTAAACCAAAGGAATATTGAAATAGGCATGCAAAGGAGAGTGAATTCATTAAAGATCATGCCAGTCCACAAAGCCATCTTTAGTCAACGCTTCCCGATGACAGTGCAATGCAAACCCACAATCAGATCCGGCAATTAACTCCGGCTTCCACCCACAAATAAATGAGATTTAGATTGGTCACGACCTTTTGGCCCTAAGAGACGTAATAAAGCTTCTCATGACAAAATTTTTCTGTCAGCGCGTTTCTCCATGTGACCTCTGAAACTGAACAGGGAACGTTTCCAGACGTAGATGTGCAGGTGTTGATGTGAAGTCATCCGTCAGTCACTACGAGGGAAATCTCTCAGGTAATGTCTTGATGACAAATCTGTCATCGTTGTCAGGCCTGCTTGTTTGCATCTAAGCCAGGAATGCTTTAAGGCAAATAAATATTAGATCAAATCAGCTGCAATGTCATAAAAACATCCCCTACTAATAGTAGAACATTAAATAGTGATTTATGGCGCAGGCCAGTGTTTGTGCTTGGAAAACCCCCATTTTTGCATAGCAAAGATGTGAGCAGCACCAAATCTATTCGATATTACTCATTTTTGAGGTTCTTGCTCTGAAGGTACTTTGTCAACTTAAAATAGAACAATTTGGTCATGCATCACAGCGGATAAATTTCAATTATAAACAAAGGACAAATCAGAGGGAGGTATATGTATATTTACTAGGGATGCACGATATATCGGCCACAATATCGGTATCGGCCAATATATGTCCATTTTTAATGTTATCGTTATCAGCCTGCTAAGAAAATTTGCCCGATATATAAAAGCCAATAAATAATGTATTATTTACTTCAGCTGAGACACTTCAGATGTGCACTGTTCGCAATGATGGTTTTAAATTGCTTGAAATATGATTGAAAATAGAAAAAACAGTAAATTGCAACATGTGCAGCGCAAGTCTGTCATCATATATGCTAATGAAATTATAGCGAAAACATTATTATTGTGTGCTTGGGACAAGATAATAGTGGGACTTTTGTTTTTGTAATCAGGTTCTCAAAAATGAGATACAATTTTGGATTTAGATTGATCGACAGATATATAGGTTATCAGCTTTCAAATATAAAGATTCATCAGTTATCGTAATATTTACATATGAGTATGGGAGTAAAAGGGAAAATTCACCCGAAAATGAAATTTCTGTCATCATTTACTCACCCTCATGACATTCATAAACTGTTTGTAGAAGGTATTTTTAGAAATGTTTTAACTGTTTTTAGTCCATACAGTAAAAGTCCAAATTAATTACAATAAAAATGCTTTTGACTGGAATATACTTTTAAAATTTAAATTTATTCCTGTGAGGCAAAGCTGATTTTTTTCACACAGTGTCAGAAATCATTCTAATATGCTGATTTGCTGCTCAAGAAACATTTCTATATATTTACTGTATATATTCACCCATTATGCATAGAGTTAATTAAAGATAATTAAAGCTTTGTGGTCACTGATTAGCATGAAAACTAGTAGCTTGAGCCTGAGGAAAAGCTCTGAATGATGGGCTGAAAGTAGAGGAAACATGGACCATCAACTGTTGAGACCAAATATCAAAGAAATCAATGACGTGCAACAACAAGAAGCAGTAAATGAGCCTTATCTGTGCTTAAGTATAATGCAATGGCCATGCACTGTCGAGTGGGCCTGAAGAGGCAGAATGATGGATCAGGATTCAGAGGAACAGCCTAACAGGACAGGCCTGTCAGGGCTTTGATTGATCAGAGAGTCGAGTCTTTGTCCGCCCTCAGAACTTCCTACAGTCAAAGCCTGGACATTCTGCTCTAATAACCTCTGAGAGAGACGTCAGGACGCTTGATTTACAGCGGGGAGCCGTTGCATGCTCTACACTGCTGCATGCACCTTCTTTATGTCTTTCTGCATCCATGCATTGTATTCAATCACAGGTATCGATAACGATGGTAAATATACACTCTGTTTGCAAAAAATGCACCTTGTCTTAAACACTTGAGCACAAAAAAGACCTTTGAGCATTGGAGAGAGCGACAAAAAAAGACATTGACCCATAACAGGCGTGCAGCCGTACCGATGCCAGGTCTTCACCGCAAACTTGAGTTCTGCGGCTGGAGATGCATCTTTGAAACCACACAGTCTGGCCTTGAGACTGGAAAATCAATAACCAGCACTAAAGACGAGAGCGCTGAGCATTCCCATGCTTTCACTAAGCTTCCACCATTGAGGAATAATAGGCAGCCATCCCTGAAACGCACTTGGACGCTTCACCTGCTGTCCTGAGCCAAGGGAAAAAAGGATTAGAAACCAGCAAGAGCATCCAAATGAAGAAAAGGATAAAGAGATGAGGGAGATTCAGAAGAGAAAAGCTTAAATGAAGGCTTTACCCAGCTGAGCTGTTCAAGGGCTTTTATCAGTTCCATGTACGACTGATGATGACTTTAACACATGTTGTGGCCTGGCTTATACTGTAAATACTTGTTGTGGATAAGTTTTGGTAAATATAATATAATATAATATAATATAATATAATATAATATAATATAATATAATATAATATAATATAATATAATTTTTAAAAATCTGCTTGCATATGACCACTAACAACTCGTGCATTTGCCAAAACTTGACCTTTTATGTTTAATAGAATAACGTTTGGAAAAACATGTGGGTGAGTAAATAATGACAGAATTTTTATTTCTGGGGCAGATTAATATAATATAATATAATATAATATAATATAATATAATATAATATAATATAATATAATATAATATAATATAATATAATATAATATAATATAATTAATATAATATAATATAATATAATATAATATAATATAATAACATTATGTAATATTAATAATGTAATATATATTTTTATATAAGTATATATATATATATATATATATATATTATTTGCTTGCATGACCCCTGCATTCTTCAAAACTTTGGTGTTCCACAGAAGAAAGTTTGCAACAACATGAAGGTAAGTAAATGATGACTAAATTTTTTGGGGTTAAAACCGTCCTAAAGTTTATTACCAACTTGCGAGTATTTATTTACTCGGATTTGGCGCTTGATGATTGTTAATTTTGGACCCTGCTTCTGGATAATGCTCAGACTGAGAAGGTGGAAAATGTGTTTCCTCTTACCTGTAGCATTCAATATCAATCATTATTTGATTTATTTCTCTGGGTCAATGTCACATTCTGCACAGCAAGCCTTCGAATACTACATATGCTATATTCACATTAAAAAATGAATGCTTAACGTTTCTATAACATAATGATTTGTGTTAAGTTTGCCAGCATGAGGTGAGCAACATACTTTACAGACACAGCAGCGCACTGACGCCAAACCTATCCACGTTTCCTCACAATCTCCACACTGTTTTGGACATTAACAAAAATAAACTTCGCAGCAACCCAATATTCATCCAACACGAGCTCTGGCTAACTTCGTGGCCGTGGTTTGCCCACTTTGGCCTGTTATTAAACAGCTGGAGAAGACTAGAGTCTTTCACTTCTCACCTACCTCTATTACCTTAACCCCTCGAAAAAAGGACAATTACACATCATTTAAGACTTAAGCAATTAGAGGCCATTTCTGGAAATAACCCCGTTGGACTTGAAGTCGTCTTCTACTTCTACGGGCTGAGGGGCAGGGGCTGGTGGTTCCTGGTGCTGGTGTCAGTCCAGATTAGTGTGTGAGCTCTGGGCAGAGCACATAGTGTGTTTCTGTAGAGTCCAAGTGCAGGGTTAATCAGGGTCAAGGCATGTGTGCTACAGATCGCCCGAGAGGAGATCAGGGTAAAAAAGAATCGAGCGGCGCTCCAATTACGCCTGGATAAACACAGCACTGCTGCCACATGCGCACACACGTTCTGGGCTAAAGAAAAGAATGAAGAAAAAAAAAGACAGCAGGGTTTCCCAAACGGGGGTTCGTGAGTTGATGAAAAGCTAATACCTAACAAAATCGAATATACATTCTTAAAAATCAAGATTCTTTATCGGAATATATATGGTTTCATGTAGAACATTTTAAGACATTGAAATAAACAAATAAGGGTTCTCTGAACTTTTGCTGAAGTTCTGTCAAGGTTCTCTTAAAGTTATGAACAAACGTTCTTCCAATAGTGTTAACTATTTTTTTTTTAGTTGCCAGCCAGCACCAGCATTTTTTATCATTTTCACAAAACTTTAATGGCCCCCAGAATATTTTGTTGTATAAATATCTGAACATGCAATATATCAAAAGAAAAACAGAACCTCTGCTTTTAAACAACCGCAAAACAGTTTATTCTAGCTTCATACATACTTTTTTTTTATCAACACTTGACTGTGGGTAAGTTTCATAAACAAGCAACACTTTAAAGAAAAAGCTGAGAAAATCGTGTTTTTGTCAAAGGCTTCATATTAAGAACGGAGTAGATTGAGTCCATCAACACGTCATTGATGGCACACGTTCTACATGTCATTGTTAGGTAGTTTTGATTTATTTGCTATTTATGATCATGTTATTTTACATGTGTGTAAGCAACGCTTCAATCGCTTGTTTCTGTTTCTTCTTCATCTGTGTTTTGATCAGGAGATTCTGTACTATTTCAGAAGATGCGTAATAGCGCCCCCTACCGTATAACAGTGGAAATACGGATTGCGAAAAATTACGTCAATGCTGGGGAAAGTTAATAGAACATTCGTTCAAAGTTATTTGTTTTTTTAATTTACATCATTCATGGAAGTTTTTTTTTTTTTCGTGACATTTTAGTTGGACGTTCATCTAACTTTTTTTTATTTTTTTTTTATGTTTCTAATTTCAGAATGTTCAGAGAACATTAAAAAGTAACATTCCAATAGTTGGTCTAGACTTCCAAAGTCTGGACAGAGAATATTCAGAAATAACGTTTTCATAACTTAGTATGAGCATAAGCAAAATATTCTTAGAACATATTTTTTGTTAGCAGAGATTAATCGAAATGAAACTTAAATTGAGATATATCATCGCAATTATCAAATGAATAGTTGTGATATTAGAGCAAGTATGTAGTCTGCTGCGCTGTGTTTCAGAGTGAAGAGTGGCACTGTGTTCATTTACACACATCCAGCTTATGATACTGCGTTTTTCTCACAATCTTCACCTCTGCAAACGCATTCAGGAATGCTATGTATGCTAGATTCACTATTTATATTCACATTTGCATAACTGCGGGCAGAACTTTAGAGCATTTTATCAATTCTCCGACAAAAAGCATGATGAATTGACAATTGTTAAGAGTTTGAACATTTGAATGGGAAAAATGTAAGACCTATGTGTGTATATATGTAATTTTAAGATAAAAACAATAAAAATAAAACACTTACTAAAGGAAGATTATATATTGTATGTGTACTTGCATGTCATATGACTGTTAATTGACATCAGACAACCGTGAGCGTGTGAAAGTTACTTTACTTTATTTCAATATTAAGGGGAATTTCAAGTACTGTAAATATTTTTGTGTTTTTTTTAGGGAGAAAATAACTTTGGGAATCCCTGACTTAAACAGTCAGAAAAGAACCATATTCTGGTCACTAAGTGCTGGACATGAAGTTGGCCAGTATTAGGAGGATTTGTGCGATTTTTATTGTTTTGCAGAGTCATGACTGTAAAAGCCGGAGATTACGGTTTGAACAGTCGGTTTGGATATGAGAGAAACATTTACTTTACAGCATGAGTAATACATTATGAATCATTTTAGGGATTAACCGAGGAAATCCTAAAGATTTGTGACAAAGCTCACATCTCAGCTTTAGAGCAATGATAGACTTTTCATGCAGTGACACGAACCAGAGTGCACCACGTTTATGGGCCGCAAATCTTAAGTGAGGTCACTGTAAACCCAACACAGAATGACAACAAGGTGCTCAGTCTTCAACAAAACTACACGTCTTCAAAGCGGGTCGCCCACGCTACCTGAGACGCCACACTCTCCTCCGTTTCTGCACGTCAGCGGGAGAAAAGAACCAGATGAGCCCACCGTCCCACAGCCCTGTAGGTTTCTGTAGGTGTGTGTGAGCGCTGGAGGGCAATCACTGCAGGAGCACACTGTCACTGAACACTACAGGGCCAATCCGTCACTGACCACAACACAACACACACTTGGGTTATACTGCACTGTAAAATCCAACAGTGATTCTAACTAACACTTTTTAGTTAACTTTACTTAGAGGGATAGTTCATCCAAAAATGAAAATTCTGTCAGTATTTACTCTCCCTTAACCCCGTAAGACCTTCGTTCATCTTCGGAACACGAATTAAGATATTTTTGATTAAATCTGAGAGCTGGATCACTCCTCCATAGGCTTCTGAGGGATTGAAACTTGCCGGCCCAGAAAAGTTATTAAAGTCATTGTTAAAATAGTCCAAGTGATTACAGTGGGTCAGTGGCTCAATCTTAAGTTTATCAAACGACGAGAATCCTTTTTGTGAAAAAAAAAAAAAAAAACTATTCATTTCCTTCTCTGAGGGCCTCGAGTCAGTTAGCGTAGTGTGATTGCGTAGTGATTACACGTAGGCTCACTATTGGCCGACGCTGGTCATGTGTGTGATGCGTGTGACGTACAACACAGAAGCGCTGCGCTGTTACACTAGTGAACTCACTCGTGGCCCACAGAGAAGGAAATTAATAGTTTAAATAAAGTCGTCATTTTTGTTTGTTTTTGCGCACAAAAAGTATTCTCGTCGTTTGATAAACTTAAGATTGTGCCACTCTAGTCACTTAATCAATGTCATTTCTATTGAAACTTGTGTCATGTATTTAATTTTTTTGTAATTACACATTCGTAATGATGACGTTGCAGTTTAGTACATTTAAAAGATATATTAGCTCTATAGTTAAAATTATAATCAAGTACTTTACATGTGCTTTATATGTTAGTCAACAAATCAAAGCGTGCTTCTTTAAAGCATGACAAAAGTTTATTAAAATATAATGATTTAAAGTAAAACTTGAATTTGATGTTATAGTGCACTTTTAAAATTGTGTTAAAAATAGCGTAACGCTTTATTTTACAGTGTCCCTGTTACATGTTACTATAGTAATGACTATAAATCATGCATATTTACATGGAACTAGCCCTACAAAAAACATAATCTTAACCATAAGTGTATGTAGTTAATTCATATTACTCAGTACTTAAATGTATAATTACACTGTAACAAGGACACCTTAAAATAAAGTGTCACCAACAAAATAGTCATTGGCCTTTTATTTCAATAACATCTGCATAAAAAACTTTTAAAAAAGTATACTTTTAAGTTTTGACGAACACAAAAAAGTTAAGCATCAGCACTTTTCCTTGGATGCTAAGATGTAAATGCAGTGTTTACACAACAAAACGTTTTTTAAAAAAAGCACCAATGGCTACAGGATCTAAATCACATAAATCAACACATGCGTTAGGCATGTATTAGTCCACCACTGGTCATAACCAGACTAAATTTTGCCTGTGAATCATATTAACCTCTCTCACCTTGCATCCCTGAGAGATTTACCAGCAAACCAGTGATTACAGTTTACAACATGGTACCTCACTGTAGTAAAGGGGATTGTGGTGTGAGGTGGCGGGCATTATCTTGTGGCTGAGGACAGTGTGTGGTGTTACCGCAGGAAGTGGAAGTATTCGAGAGATGACACAGTGATGCATGTTTAGCTTGGCTTCATGAAGGCATGTCATTAAAAAAACCAAACAAAACACTTTAGGTCATGTGATACAGGAACAGGCTATTCTAGTTCAATAAGGTAAAGTAGCTTTTTGTGAGGTTTTAAACTTTCAATGAAAGAAATAATTTGTGCAATAAATTGCATTGTTGAGCTAAATATTAAGGAAAAGTTTTATGAGTTCGCTTCCTGAAAGAATAACATTGTCATTTATTTTCATTTAAAAAGTGTTACTTTACCTACAGAAAAAAAGAAAAAAAAAGATTGAAACAGGATTGCTGCACAACCTCAGTAAAATAAGGAAATTGAATTGAATTGAATTGAAATGGAATGGAATGGAATTGAATTGAATTGAATTGAATTGAAATTAAAATAAATTACATTAAATTAAATCAAAAATAATAATAAATCAAATAAATACATACATACATTTAAAAAGCATTACTGGATTTATGTTTTGTATATATGAGCATTGCAAAAGTTGTCATAGAGAATTTGTAACACTTGTATATGACGGAAACTAATATCACTCGTTTTGTAGAGTGACCTAATTAGTAAAAGGTAACATTGGCACATTTTATAGAACTAATGGATATTTTTATATTCTCTTTTTTTTACTTAAATGTATTACTGTAAAAGTGAAAATCACATACTCTTGATTTTAATTATTTATGTGACAACATTTGGACAGCTGCGAAGTAATTCAACTCTGGTTCTAGTTTGCAACTTTTGCATTACTTTTGAGTATGTTATGCTGCGCATTAAAGTTTGATGACTCAGGAGCACATATGGCTGAAAGACTGTTTGTTTATTCCACCATATGATCAGAAAAACACAACAGATGTGAACGCAGAGCAGCAGGTTGTCTGGTGGAGCCCTTCGACTGCAGTGGGAGAGACATCTTTTATTCAGAGAGGATGTTCAATACGCCATTGACAAACTCAAACAGGTGAGAATACTTCTAGAAGCGGTGTGTGTGTGTGTGTGTGTGTGTGTGTGTGTGTGTGTGTGTGTGTGTGTGTGTGTGTGTGTGTGTGTGTGTGTGTGTGTGTGTGTGTGTGTGTGTGTGTGTGTGTGTGTGTGTGTGTGTTAGCTCAGCTTAGAGGCATTGTTATGTACGCCGTCCAATAACACATGCCAAGAGTTTGGCTCCTAAATCCAAGCCCAAATCCTTCTGGGCTTCCCCTCCTCTTTCTGTACTCCTCTACCCTCCTCCATCATCGGTAGGCGTGTCGACATCACCGTTAACCCCACATCAGTGGCCTGTGGTTGGGTAATGATAGAGTGGGTTGGCTTCTCGAGCCAGACAGCTGCAGTGGAACCGTCCTGGTTTCTATTACACCAGCTGCTCTTCACCGGCCAAGCAGAACCGGGTCTGCCTGTTCCCTCCGCAACACACAAAACATATTTACCAAATGTTGCAAGAGCATCCTAATGAAGAAGAATCGTGTTTGAATTTTATTATTATTTATTTATTCACAGACTGGAGGTTAATATGGAAATATGCACCTGGCGTGAATAAGGAACAATTAGGAAGTGTTCCAGGATGTGTGTTAGTTTTGGAAAAGCGGTGCCCGAAGCTAAACGCTGTGAGCGATATATTCTCAATTTTACACTTGCGCATTATGCGAATTATATTAATACGTTAGGTAAGTTTGGCGAGAGGAGGGTGCAACAAACGTTTCAGGCCAAAATAGGGACTGTAATACACTGAACAATGTGGAAACAATTACCTCTTGGCAAGGGTGAATTTGGCTAAGCTCTGCAAAACCAACGTACCAGACGGGGTGTGTGTGTGTGTGTGTGTGTGTGTGTGTGTGTGTGTGTGTGTGTGTGTGTGTGTGTGTGTGTGTGTGTGTGTGTGTGTGTGTGTGTGTGTGTGTGTGTGTGTGTGTGTGTCACTGCAAAGAATATGCAAAAGGTAGGCAAATGAGGAAAGTGTCTTTTAATAATAATATATATTTAAAAAATTCACTTCGAAAGTATGGACATAATACATTCGGATTGTCTGTAATTAAGCATTTAAACAGATAAATGAAAAAATGTAACTTTAAAAAAATATCTGTTCGTTAGCATGAAAGTATGCATTTTTATTACTTGCAATTTTGCCAATTTTACTCTTAACTTTCAATTGTGACTTTTATGGAAGCTTGTTTCTGCCACTGAATAAAAAAAAATTAATTGCAACTTTTTTCTTGCAATTCTGACTTTTTTTCTTTTCTTAAAATTGCCAGACATAAACTCGCAATTCTGAGAAATTTCCCTCAGAATTGGACTTTATAAAGCAACATTGCAAGTTTATCTTTATAACTCACAACTGTGAGAAATATAATGCAATTGCGAAAAGAAAAGAAAGTCTGTGGCGGAAGCAAGTTTTAATACGACTTTATCTCACAAATGACTTTACATCTAGAAATTTTGACTTTTTCCTCATAATTGCAACTTTATTTCTTGTAATTGAGACTTTATTTATTGCAATTGTGACTTTCTCATTATTGTAACTTTATTTATCATAAATCTGACTTTATCACAATGGCCTTTCTTCCACACAATTCCGACTTTATTTCTCATAATTTCCACTTTATCATCACTGTGGCATCTTTATGACTTTATGTCTCGTAATTGTGATTTTGTTTTCTTATAATTGAAACTTTACATCTTACAAATACAACTGTATTTCTTCCAGAGATATTCAAAACTCTTTCATCGTGAGTCAAGTCGAGTCAGCTATAATATTAATAGTAAGCTATGTGAGTTAGTTAATGTGACTAACATTTGTGTCTAATAATATTTGATGTTGTAGTTCGGTTGTCTTTAATTATTTTCCCACATACTGTGCATCAAGCCGATTTGACATGTTAATAAACCCAAATATGAGAACTTATGGCACGTTTGGCTTCCGCCGTGTTTCACGGGACTCTTTTTACGCGCAAAACACAGACATTTGTAATCAAGTTCCATGACAAGAGTCCGACCTACCACGACACATAAGGAAATATGTGACGCAGATATTACAAAACAATACAAATAAAACACTAATTCTTTTTTTAAGGATATCAGTATTTAAGGATAAAAGATTACAGTAGTTTAAATATCCTTTCTGCTGAGTCGAGTCAAGTCTGAAGTCTATTAAAATGCGACTCGAGTCTGAGTCACAGACGCGACTGCCAATCTCTCGCAACTTTGTCTGAAAATACCAAAGTTATCACAATTACGACTTTGCAATTCCCAATAAATCTCACAACGTGGCGTTATCGTAATTGTGACATTTTTTTCCCTCCCAATTGTGATTTTAAATTTACATTTGTGTTATAAGTGTATGGCTATGCCTCTTTTCTCAGCATGTCTACAGACACAGTTTTCAGTCTCATGTTTTTTTTTTCAGCATTCAATTGAGAAACAATCCATGCAACTGACAAAATATTATATATATATATATATATATATATATATATAATTTATTTTTTATTTTTTTATTTTTTTGTATTCCCACAGATAATTGAGACTGTGGATTTTCATGTTTTGGCACACAAACAGTTCTCCTGAAATCTCCGTGTGTGTACGTACAGTATCAAGCACGGTTTTGCCGTATCAACAGAACAATTCCGGCTGAAATCCATTTTCTCTTAATCTCGAGTCTCGGTCGTTCATTTAACAGGTCAGTCGGATAAAGTCTCTCTGCCAGGTTTACCTGTCTGACCCATTCTCATGAAAACGTCACAAACGAGGAACGAGGGCGACCGACCGCAAGCTGGAATTTCAGTTTTATGATGTCATTGTCTCAGGATGAAGCTGGTTGGCTTTAACATGTAAGCATATACTCTTTTGGACTACTCTCTCTCTCTCTCTCTCTCTCTCTCTCTCTCTCTCTCTCTCTCTCTCTCTCTCTCTCTCTCTCTCTCTCTCTCTCTCTCTCTCTCTCTCTCTCTCTCTCTCTCTCTCTCTCTCTCTCTCTCTCTCTCTCTCTCTCTCTCTCTCTCAAAAACTACTAATTATATGATGTTAAATATAACAGTTAATGTACATCAAAAAAATATTTAATTCTTGTATTTTTAAATATGCATTACTGTTCAAATGATTGGCCTCAGTAATTTTTTTAAAGAAATTAATACTTTTATTCAACGACAAACGAGGACACATTAACTTCATCAAAAGTGCCAGTAAAGACATTTTTAATGTTGCAAAAGATTTATATTTTAAATAAATGCTGTTCTTTTTAACTTTCTATTATTATTATATCATGTGACACTGAAGACCGGTGTAGTGATGTTGAAAATTCAGCTTTGATCACAAGAATAAATTGCATTTTAAAATAGATTCAACATGAAAACAGTTATTTTAAATTGTAATATTTCACAATATTAGTGTATTATTGATCAAATAAATACAGCCTTGGTGAGCAGAAGAGACGTATTAGATTGATTTAATGTAATATTGAAAAGTAAGAGGATTCTAGGAATCTAGGTCATTCGTAAGACACTGTCTTAACATAATGTCTTATTAATACACAGTCTTATTTTATTTTTTTAATATTTATTCACTTTTGTATTTCATTATGCAATGTGTCTCTTCAGGGTGTATAGAGTAGTAGACAATAAATTTCCAAACATGGAATAAATAACTTGGCGTAATGTTGTATTTCAGCACTTCGTGACACACTTGCATCATTTTTAAATCCTCCAATTTCACACTCACTTAAAAGCCACAATTGTCCACAGCTCCGAATGACGCATTGGATGTTTACCGCCTGTGAATGCAGGGACCAGAACTGCAAGAATTACACTCACTGTATTCAGACTTATTTGAACCAATATGTTTTAACACATGCATAAACAAAGTAAGTGTTTCAGGAACTGAAACATTCTGAAATCATGAAAAGCAGAGGACGTTTTTCTCTATGCTTGCACCAATGTTTCATCCAGAAATTGCATATATGGTGCATTGCCTTAGTCCAAAAAGAGCAATGGAGATTTGCTGTAAATGCCAGTGTGTAGGTGGTCCTACAGTAGGCACAGCTTTAAAAAGTAGCAGAGCTTCTATATACTTTCACGGTCACTCCACCCACATGTTTACAAACATTCAGCAAAAGCCTCGGGTGCGTTCATGGTTTCAGCAACTGGTTCCTTCAAAGCTACAGCAAGCAGAAATTTATCATTGTAGCTAGTTTACTCACATTCAATCCTGTAAAGAGTTTAAACAAGTGTGTTTCCACATAAGAGCAAAAACAGTCATTAGGCTGTAAAGATGGTTATAGGCAACATGACTATAAAGCTCCTTGAAGATGATCTGCTCTCTATCCATCCATCCATCTCTATTACATATCATTATTTATCAAAAAAGTGTAAACCATCACACAGAAGCTGCTTCAATGGGAGTCTGCAGATACTTGTATTGGTGATTATGGTGGAAAGATCAGTTTTAATTCAGACAACAGACTCTTGGACATTGGGCTTTCAATAAGTGTAGGTTTTTCCTCATCTTCTTTTGAACTTTGGATGCACATAAATGACATAATTTGAAAATAAATGGCTTAGTATTCAGTTTCTGTATTCAGTATGCAGCTCTGTGCTCGATCAATTATTTCCATTAAGTAATCTCACTGTTTATTCGTAGTCCAACAAGCAGCTTTTATAAGCAACATTGCAGATAGATAAATAAATAAAGCTCATAAAAGCAGACATTTTGCAGCTGATAAGTCTGGAGCATGCAGCTCACTTGATCCTTACTCATGAAGGGCTTGTTACCGCCATACTTAGAGAGAAATACATCGGACAAAATGGGTGACAAAGCTTTTGTAAGTGACTCAGCAATGATGAAAGCTGGGATTTATCAGTTTTTCCTTCAGGAAAGCAGAGCCGTCTTAGAAAAGCTGTCAAAATACAGGGTTCTGGTTACAGAGTTCTTCCAGGACACCTCCAACTACTCACTGTATGAGTCAGAACCACAGCCATGTGCTCTTATGTTGGAAGATTGTGGCCGCAGACCCTGAGAAGACATTTTCAAAGTATTTTCTTGCCCACCAATTTAAAAAACGACATCCATGCAATGGAGTGCAGAACCAGCAATGAGAATCACAACATTACAAATTGATTTGAAGCAACAACAACAACAACAACAACAAAAAAAGTATTTGAAAATCAAACAAAAGTACAAGACTGTGAACTTAACAGCTTTAGAAAGGGAAATAACTACAATCACATGAAGCACTGTAAACAACATAATCAAATTTGGATGGATGAATGGATGAATGGATGAATGGATGGATGGATGGATGGATGGATGGATGGATGGATGGATGGTTGATAGATAGAACGATAGATGGATGGATGGATGGATGGATGGTCAATAGATAGAACAATGGATGGATAGATGGAACGATGGATAGAATGATGGACGGATGGATGGATGGATGGTCGATAGATGGATGGTCAATAGATAGATAGATGGATGGATAGATGGATGGATGGATGGATGGTCGATAGATAGAACGATTGATGGATGGATGGAAATATGGATAGAATGATGGATGGATGGTCGATAGATAGAACGATTGATGGATGGATGGAACGATGGATAGAATGATGGATGGATGGATGAATGGATGGATAGATGGTCAATAGATAGATAGATAGATAGATAGATAGATAGATAGATAGATAGATGGATAGATGGATGGATGGATGGATGGATGGATGGATGGATGATGGATGGATGGATGGTCGATAGATAGATAGATGGATAGAGGGATGGATGGATATTTTAAAGAAATATGTATTTTGAGAAGTATGGGAGGCAGACTCGATTTCATAATTTGTGGTGCTTCATGGGAGTGGGCGGAGCTGAAGAGCTCCTTTGATGCATTTTGCTTTCTGCGTCTCTCTGATTGGTGGAATTTACTGTACACCATCATGGCTAATGTAGTTTTCACTCCAACTTCCACTGTTAAACACAAAAAAAATTTGTTGAAATAATGTGAACGGATGCAATCAACACAAGCACACACCATCGATACAGACCATAGATTATAGGTCTGTCTTTGGTAGGTCATCCTTAAACATCAATTTCATTTGAAGCAAAAAAGTTCAGCTATTCCAGCCAAATATGGAAGCTGTGTGTAGCATTGGATCAGGGGCATTAGGTGCAATGTGGAGATGGTTAACATGGTTGATCACAGTTCTGGAAATGAAAAAGAGTCTGAACTGGCAACCGCACCCACTCCCTGCTCTGGTAATGGGTCCTTATGATTCACTGTGGGAGGAGTGGAGGCCAACCTGGCACAGTATAAATACATGTGAATCAGAGGGGTTGCCTTAATTTCAGTCTAATCATCGCTGTCTTAATCATCATGTAACGACAACGTGTTGTGGAACATCTGAGACTGTGAAAGTGTGCGTCTCACCATCCATACTTGTGTTTCCCCGCTAATTAAACAGTTCTTCCCAAAGGAAATCTGACTAAAGTAATGAGGCCTCTTTTTCTCCGTTTAAGGTTTCCCCAGTCTGTGAAAGACACCTAATTTTGACAATTACAACTACCCTGAAAAAAATAAAGACAGCAAAAAATGAAGTGCAAAAATGTGAATGAAATTGAGCTTATTCAGTAATTTAAACCAGACATCCGTGCATTTGGTGTTTCGGCCCCCAGACTCAGAAAAGCAAGCTTTCTGCAGGATGCAGGGGAATAACGGCCAGTATTAACCTTTCTACCACTGAATATTAATCAGCATTTAATAAAAGGAAAACAACCCACTTGCCACTCCAAATATTATCAGTGTGACATTACCTTTATTTTCATTTTGCGAGACGTTTTGCAAAAAATTTCAAGATAAACACTTACGCCTCAGCATTCAATAGTCCGAAAAGCAAGGGGAGTTAGGCTAGGAAAATAAAATCATGAAATAAAACAAACATGGCACTCGCCGAGGAGAGCGTATTGGACGCGGCGCTTTCCTCTGGCTCAGTCTGCTTTGAGAACGATGCATTGTAGCTTTTGGAATGACGAGGGCAACCACGTTTCCATGTTCATGAGCTGGCGCTAGCCAGGAAGACTCCCATTAGAAACGAGTGCGTGTGGTTTCTCCTGAACACGCCTGGGACAGAAACACAAATTCCCTCATTTCTCACTGCAGATGAAAATGTCACTGTAAAATGGGAGCAATATGGTCAGTCATAAACCTACCAAAAAAACAACGTTTTATGGAAGACAGAACAAACACACTTTAAATGAGCTCTTAATGTTAAAATAAAATAAAAATAAAACACAAGATTAAATTATGGAGCTCAAAGTTTCCTCCTTAAAATAATCATAATAAATGTTAGACATAATAAAAACATTATATATTAAAAATGTGACATGACAGGGTCTAAAAGTCTGAGACATGAGTGGGATTGTTTTCTGATTTATTACTAATTATATTATCATCAGCATTTTACAGTTTATTTTACAGTGTTACACATGCTACATGTAGTTACTACGGTGGCCCAGTAGTAGCTGGTCCCACCAGACTCTCGTATATTTCATTTAATTTGTACATAGAGTCTGGCACCGCTCCATTGACAAGCGTTAACTTGCTTGTAGGTGGGTACTCTATTGAAGTCTAAAACTATTGGATCTGCCATAACCAATCACTAACGTTTGGTTGTGACGTGTGCCTAGCCTTCGCCTTAGCCAACTCATTCACCACTAACGGAGCGAGCTGGAAAATAAAACTTTTCCCGAAGAGGTTCTTGCTCCGGCTTTAACTTCTTGATATTCGGCAGCGTTGTCACAACGAACCGAATGGCTTCGCTCGCATCTTTCTCCGCTGCCATTACTGAACTACATCTCAAAATAACGCACGACATCAACTTCATCGTTCTCAGCCACTCCCTCTGTTCGCTGATTAGCCTGTAAAAAAAATTTAATCAGAGAAAACCAAAGACTACAGCACCATCCCAGATCTAGTACTGAAGGAAAATGAAAATTGAGCGGAAGTACGTAGGAGGGCGGAGTCAGGCTAGCCCAGTAGTGCACAACACAACTAAATTTAAAAAGCAAAGATAAGTTCACAACACAACTAAATTAATCCACAACACAACAAAATGAGCACAACACAACGAAATAAAGCCGCATCACAACGGAAATGCTCCCAACCACTAGAGGGCTCTCGGAGCGCGGTAAGGTTAGTTTTCCTTGCCATTGTTCTATCCACCTTTTTCTGCTCTAAACAATGCGCGCCGCCATGACAACGACTAAAATGTGTATGCGATTTTTCCACCGAAAAATGTGTATGTCTGTTCACACCATTTTGTTGACAAACGCCCAGTAGGGATGGGCATTTCAAGCAAAAATAATATTCGAAGATCGCTGGGTATTATTCAATTATTATTCGAAAATCGCACCCCTCCATATAGGCTACACACCAGAGCATGTGAGCAAAACAGAGCGGTGTGACGCTTAAATATAAGTTTTAAAAAAAACAAAAAAAAAACATATGTTTTATATTTATGTTTCATAATATAATATTGTTGTTTTTTTATTTCATCTATGTTGATTATATGAAAAGGGAACCGCATGAGATGAGTGAGATAGGATCAAGATGCCCAATATATCAGAAAACATTTGGAATGGGTCAGACATGATTTTGACCACTTATTAAGTTTTGTTTTGTAGAAAGCCTTTATTTAAAGTGAATTTCGTTTAGTTTAAATTGTATCTTCATTTTAATCAATGTTTCATCAACAACTTGCCTGGAATAATAAATAAGAAGCAAATATAGACAATATAATCAGGACACGGAAGCGCCGGCGCGTGAACTGGAGCGCGTCTCATTAATCAACCGAAACTCAGCGTATAAGACTTGCCTCAAAGACCTGAGATTTAGCCTATATATAGGCCTATAGAAAGCTTGGAATGTCTACTTTTAAACTAAATAATTAAAAACGAACAGAAATGGGCTGCTCTCTGCTTAATTTGTATGAAGTGTGCATTTCTCTCTATGGGCGCACTCACTACTGTGAAGATGGCGAGTCTGCATCGTCAACTTTATCTTTGCAGTCGACACAGACAGAGAACACTAGTTTATTAATAAGCAATTCATGTTTCATGCATAATCATACTTTTGCCGTTTTTTTGTGGCAAGCTTTATGCGTGCATTGAGTTGCAGAATAGGCAATACGACAATGCTCATTGTGGTTTAGCATTCTCTCCCATATAGTAGGCTATACATAACTTCCAACCCAACTTCAGTCGTGCACGGGCAGCCCTACTTATTTCACATATTTTCTAACAAGCACATCACTGCGGGAGTTCTGAGCGAACGCGCTTAATCTTCATAAAGCTTCAAAACCAGAAAAGGTCAACCGGCTTCCGGTTCAAACCCGCTATGAATCATGGGTAAATTCGCTAACCAGGAAAAAGGTGGATAGAGTCTATAGTGTTGCGGTTTTATTTCGTTGTGTTGTATATTTTCCGTTGTGTTGTGGATTCATTTCATTGTGTTGTAGCTTAATTTCGTTGTTGTGACGAACCGGACGGCCGAGGGACGTGAGAGAACGGCGCGAGGCCGGTGGTGCGATTGCTAATGAGCAACACCTGTGAAGCACACCGGTCTCGCATCTCTCACGGAGGAGCGGAAGCATAAAGGAGGAGCATCGACGTTGATGATCAGGCCTGTATTTTAGTTGTGTTTTGTTTTTGTATTTTATTTTAGCCAGCAGTCGTCCGCAAGGGGCTGCTGGCAGTTATACTTATTTTCGGTAGCCAGCAGTCGTCCGGGAGGGGCTGCTGGCGGTATTTTGGTTTGTTTGTTTTATTTTAAATAAAGTTTATTTAATTGTTCGCCGGTTCCCGCCTCCTTCTTCCCTTAACATTGCTACAGTTGTGTTGTGAACTTTTGTTTGCTTTTTAAATTTTGTTGTGTTGTGCACTACTGGGCCACCGTACGTGACTGTAGTAACAACTATAAATTATGCATATTTACATCCAACTAATTCTAAACCAAACCCAAATCCTAACCCTATCCCTTTTTCTTAAACAGTACTTAAATGTATAATTAACGGTAACAAAGACACCTTAAAATAAAAGTGTAAAACAAGTTGTTTTGTGTTGCATTTTTGAAAATACTAAAATCCCAGCTTTCCAGACTCTTCCATCCCACTGCACATAGATAAGTATATGCAAACATTTATAAATAAAACATGGCATAGTAAAACTTCCAGTCGGACTCTATACCTGGATCCTGCGTGCCGTGCGAGTGTGAAATATGCTAGGACTGGGAAGAGACTGTTTTGAAGAGCGATAGCATCACTTGGCACTCAGTGAGAAGCCCCCAGAAGCCCTCCATCTGAACACAGAGACGAGGCCAACAGACCTCAAACAGAGGAGGAACGAGCACGAGTGACACACACACACAGACGGGAGAGGGACATGCTAACACGCTACATCCTCCACTGGCACTGATTTCCCAACAGCTGTAGTAATAAATACTATTCAAGTTCAAGTTTAGATCAACATATTTGAGATGTTCTTGTGCTGCAATCCTCATTTGCATCGTTGAGCATCAAGACGACCCTAATAATACAGTCCCTAAAGAAAGCTAGTATTGCTAATGCTAATTTCGGTTAGCATTCTAATTTATCTCAATAGCAAACCCTTTTGAGCTTCAAGTGATTGTGAGAAACAGTACTACTTACAGATTATATTAATACAATGAAAGACCATTAAAGGAGTACAATTCTTAACACACTTTCAAAACGTGCACTTTGTAATAATATAAACTAAAAAATACTTTAACCGTACGTTTTAAATCATTACGTTTTAAATAATCTTTGGACAATATATAAGATAAATCACATGTAAAGTACTTAATTGTAATTTTAACAGTAGTCGACATTCGACATTACAGTACATCTACAGTAAATATACTTTAAATTTCCTAAATTCCACCTTCATCATTGCAAATGTGTAATTATAAATATACTTATATGGCATACATGTTTCAATAGAAACAACATCAAAGTGTTGTACACTTTAAACATATTTCAACAGATTTATGAAATTACACAAAAAGATGTACTTGGGTCAAAAACACTAACAGTAATTGCTTTTTCATGTAAATATAAACTACTACATTTTCATTCAATTGTAATTAACATGCAATTAAATTTAAATTATCTCTTTCTCTCTCTCTCTCTCTCTCTCTCTCTCTCTCTCTCTCTATATATATATATATATATATATATATACAGTATACATCTGCTCAGAATTAATGGCACCCCTGGTAAATATGATGAAAAATTACTCTAAAAAATTAATCTGCATTGTTTATCCTTATGATCTTTCATTCAAAAAAATCGCACAAATCTAACCTTTCATTGAAGTAAAATAATTGAAAGTGGGGGAGAAATCACATTATGAAATAAATGCTTTTCTCCAAAACACGCTGGTCATAATTATTGGCTCCCTGTTATTAAATACTTTTTGCAACCTCCTTTTGCCAAGATAACAGCTCTGAGTTTTCTTCTATAATGCCTGATGAGTTTGGAGAACACCTGACCTGAGATCAGAGACCATTCCTCCATACAGAATCTCTCCAGATCCTTCAGATTCACAGATCCATGTTGTTGCTTCTTCTCTTCAGTTCAGCACTCATCTTCTATAGGGTTCAGTTTAGGTGACTGGGCAGAAGCTTCATTTTGTGCTCAGTTACCCATTTTTGTATTGATTTTGATGTTTGTTTTGGACCGTTGTCCTGATGGAAGATCCGACCACGGGTCATTATAATATTTCTAGCAGAGGCAGTCAGGTTTTGAGTTTTTATCTGTTGGTATTTGCTAGAATCCATAATACCATGTATCTGAACAAGAAGTCCAGGACCTCCATCAAAAAAATAGGCCCACAACATATAAGATCCAGCAGTATATTTAACCGTAGGCATTGGGTACTTTTTATCCCTGTTTGCACCAAACACATCTGGTGGGTTTGCTGCCAAAAAGCCCTTTTTTGTTTCATCTGACCACAGAATCCAGTCCCTTTTAAAGATCCAGTCCTGTCTGAAAACTGAATATGCTGGAGTTTGTTTTTGGTCGAGCGAGGAGGATTTTTCTTGAAACCCTCTCGAACAACATGTGGTGATGTAGAGGTTGTTTGATATATTTTTTTTAGGCTTTCTGACCACCAAGACTCAAGTAATCTCTGAATTCTCCATCTGTGATCCTTGAAGAGTTGTTGGCCACTCAAACTCTCCTCCTCGCCGTGCATTAAGGCAATATAGACACACGTTCTCTTCCTGGCAGATTCGTAACATCTTTAGTTGATTGGAACTTCTTAATTATTGCCCTGATGGTCAAAATGAGGATTTTCAATTCTTTAGCTATTTCCTTACAGCCACTTTCTCTTTTGTGATGCTCAACATTCTTTTGATGCTCATCTGATCTATATTCTTTGGTTTTACTCATTCTGATGAATGATTATGGGAATTTGGCCTTTCTGTTTCCTCATATTTAAACTCCTGTGAAAAAAGAAGTAATAGCTAGACAATTTCATGTTCCTAGTCACCCTGGTGTGCTACAAAAGGTAAATATTAATGGGAATATACTTCAGAGACACTTGAAAAAAATTCTAGGGGTACCAATAATTGTGGCCAACATGTTGTGTAGAAAAACATTTATTTGTTTTTCTACACATGCTTTTTTCTGTCTTAAATATATATATATATATATATATATATATATATATATATATATATATATATATATATATATATATATATATATATATATATATATATATATATATATTTACATGTTGTTGTTTTTTTCACAAGGGGAATTACCTGGAAGTATGTGATTTAAAAAACAGCCTCGTGCTTTAAAGAGCCATTTAAAAAACTGAGTAATGAGATAACATCTACTGTATTGTAATCAAAAACAGTCATCATGAGAATATACGGATACTTTTCTAATCACTCTGGACAATTTAAGTTTACGGGAACCTCATCAAAAGATGTATTCTGTTTGTTTATTTGCTTGTTTGTTTGTGCTTCAGGGAGGTGACTGTTTGCTAAGTGACGGTCTACAGCGTTTCACCATCTTTCCCGTCACTAGACTCGCAGTGCTAGTCAACACATGCTAACCCTGCAGTCGTGTGTGAGGAGGCCTTGTACAGTTCAGTATTGTGGAAAGGAAAGGAAATCTAAGTCCGCTAAACCCCATATTAGGTCGGCAGACGTCAATGACCCTCTGCCAATATTTACCATGAACATTAACTCGAGTGTACAGTCAGAAATGGGTTTATTAAAAAGTGTTAATTCCAAGCAAACATCAATTATTAGCAATAAAGGAGTCCGTGTCGAGGGCTTTGATGTGACCTGGTTGTGATATACACTTCTGGGCAATGAGACATGGAGCAGGGGGATTCTGGGAAGGTCAGTGAGTTATTTTACATTTATGTTAGAGCGCAGGCCGATCAGGCGAAAGCGGCCCAATGTTTTGGGTTGGAAACAGCATCAGTTCTGTTCGGGAATAGAGTGACATTCATCTGTGTTTATTTGCCCTGTCAGGTGATACCGGAGCACTTGCTAAAAGGTTTTGTTTTTAAAAGCTCAGACTCTGGATTTTTTTATTAGAAATTCAAACTTAGTTGCATGACAAGTCTAATATGCGGTACAATGCAGCGCCAAGGGCCGGGGATTAGGGCGGAGAGACATTATACACACACGCGCGCACACACACACACGCGCGCACACACACACGAGCGCGCGCGCACACACACACGCGTGCACACACACACACACACACACAATTGCTACACATGCACTACGCATGCACGCATCGGGCTCTTCCAAACAGACAAAAACGTTGGTCCTGAATAAGAATGAGCAATCTTGCTTAAACAGACATGATGCAAACAATGACCTTCAGTCAGCCGTCAACAGCCACTAATAGTGCAGACGAAACATTTAAACTCACATGAGCACAAGATAGCATGGAAGCTTGTTTCTGCCATGGAATAAAACCATTTAAAAGATAATTGTGCCTCTTTATCTCACAATTGCGAGTTTATCTCACAATTCTGACTTTATAACTCGCAATTCTGACTTTGCATCTCGCAATTCTGACTTTATAACTCGCAATTCTGACTTTATAATTTGCAATTCTGACTTTATAACTCGCAATTCTGACTTTATATCTCGCAATTCTGACTTTATAACTCGCAATTCTGACTTTGCATCTCACAATTCTGACTTTATAACTCGCAATTCTGACTTTATAACTCGCAATTCTGACTTTATTACTCGCAATTCTGACTTTATAACTCGCAATTCTGACTTTATAATTTGCAATTCTGACTTTATAACTCGCAATTCTGACTTTATATCTCGCAATTCTGACTTTATAATTTGCAATTCTGACTTTATAACTCGCAATTCTGACTTTATTACTCGCAATTCTGACTTTATAACTCGCAATTCTGACTTTATAATTTGCAATTCTGACTTTATAACTCGCAATTCTGACTTTATATCTCGTAATTCTGACTTTATAACTCGCAATTCTGACTTTGCATCTCACAATTCTGACTTTATAACTCGCAATTCTGACTTTATATCTCGCAATTCTGACTTTATTACTCGCAATTCTGACTTTATATCTCGCAATTCTGACTTTATAACTCGCAATTCTGACTTTATAACTCGCAATTCTGACTTTGCATCTTGCAATTCTGACTTTATAACTCGCATTTTTGATTTTATAACTCGCAATTCTGACTTTTTTCTCTCAATTGTGAGTCTATATCACACAATTCTGAGAATACAAAGAGTCAGAATTGCAAGACAAAATTGCAAAGTTGCAATTACCTTTTTTGTGGCAGAAACAAGCTTTCATAAGATTTCAAACAAATTATACTAGAACTGTCAATATGTATAGAAATAATTTTATATGTGCTTTTTTCTGTCTTAAATTGCAAGTATGAAAAATTAATAAAATGTTTTTTGATAAAAAAAACATACAAAGTCTATTTCGCAAACTTGCTACATTATTATGCTCAAAAATATTAACCAAAGGGAGAAAAAAAAGATTTGTTTTTAAATTCAGGCTATTTGACATTACTTTTACAAAATAAATTACATGTTTTCAAGGTAGTTAATATATTTATGTTTTTGGAAATTCATGCTTTAAATGTCTTTGGTCATTTTAGATAAAAACAAAATTTAAAAGTTATATATACTGTAAATACTGTATATATCAACTCTCTAAAAGGCAACATTACACTGTTTTCCATTTCACTTTAATATTTAACTTTCTCCATATCAACTCCTGAAGTTGTCGAATTATGTGAACTGCAGCTCCATCAAATGCGCTGTTTCCAAAGTGTCATAAACTTGTTAGAAAGAATCCTTGAGAAAGTGCATGAGTGGGGAAAGTGAGAGGGAGGAATAGAGATATCCTGGTATTCAGAGCTCTAATCTGAAACACATAAAGATAGTGTTACACCCCACAGTATTTCACAGTAGCATTGTTGTTTTTTTCGATTCTCACTTCAAACCTCTCATGCATTTTTTTTCTCTCTCCCTCTCCCTTCAATTTGAGTCACACTCATGCATCCTGATGGAAGAGATTTCAGGAAATAAAGCTGGACAATTTCCTCCGAGTGTAATCTTAGAATGCCCCGGCAGCGAGGAGAGTCCACAGGGTTGCTGCAATCTCGTGAAACACTCGTGTAGATACGATATTATTATGCATGCATGTCTACATGTGCATTTATGGCGTCTAAAGAGGCAGTTTCTGTTTCTAGAAGGTTCCTGTCTTGCTGTGCCAGTTCAATTTCCCAGGCCAGAACCGGACACGTGTGCATGTGTGTGTAAGTGAATGCGACACTGCTTCATCCTACATTACGACTGACCTCTTCTTACGTTCCTCTGTGATTTACACACGACGCTTTCAACTTTGCGCTCCTTCCACCCAAAAACATCTTCAATAACACTGACGAGGACGTAACCTTAGCGTGCAGGCGTCTCTGTTTCCTTATAATTACTACGTTAAATAAGAAAACTGAAAGAAATACGCTCTTATTTTGTAAGCTCCTCTGAGGTCCAGTTGTGGTCGAGTTTGACTATTACTGATTTGAAGACGGTTAGTTATGGCCTGAAAAGTAGATTTTTAGCCAGTGAGTGTTTATCTATGCAGGCATCATTTTTCAAGCAAATTTCTTGCCGTTTGTGCATATAGTTACCTGTGTGTCTGAGGTGGAAAGAGCTGGGGGCAGGAATCACAGAGAGTTGGGCAGAGCTATTGGATCTCATCACTCCTTCATTACGCTGGCATGCCCAGGAAAAAAGAATAGGCCCTTTCATTTAGCATGGCCTGCAGGGAAGAGAGGAGGGGTAAACGAGAGAGAGAGAGAGAGAGAGAGAGAGAGAGAGAGAGAGAGAGAGAGAGAGAGAGAGAGAGAGAGAGAGAGAGAGAGAGAGAGAGAGAGAGAGAGAGAGAGAGAGAGAGAGAGAGAGAGAGAGAGAGAGAGAGAGAGAGAGAGAGAGAGAGAGAGAGAGAGAGAGAGAGAGAGAGAGAGAGAGAGAGAGAGAGACATCAGACTGAAAGGAGCTGGGCACATGGCCGGGTGTCCATACAGAAATACACATTCTGATTCTTGTGATTCCCAATGCAAAAATAATAAATAAAATGCAGATGGAATCTTGAAAATGGAATTTACACTATAATTCAAAATTTCATGGAATTGCATACATTTTGGATGAATCCTTCAAAAGTACAATTAATCAAACTGCGCCGCTCGTTCACACTGAGCCAGACTTTATATTTCAATATAGTCTTTTACGAGTTTAATATTCACAAACACTTCCATATTAAAATTTGATTAATTGTACTTTTGATAAATTCATCCAAAATGTATGCAATTCCATTCTGATTCTTGTGATTCCCAGTGCAAAAAAAGAAAAAAAAAATGCAGACGGAATCTTGAAAATGGAATTTACAAAGATAATTACAGGAACATCACACAATCAAGATATGTTTTCATTCATACACTAAACCTCTGTTGTGCGGCACTTTATTTCATGCGATCACATTTTAAAAGATTGATTAAATTTAGTTGATTAGATATTAATTTGATTCGCTGCGTATTCATTCTGATGATACATTTGTAATCATAACTTTATTCTTCATTCTGATGATACATTTGTAATCATAACCATAAATCACAGAATCCAGAAAACATTAAAACAGACAAAAGATAAATGAAACAGATTTCAAAGGCTCCCCTTTATTGTTAACGTTAACTGTAAAAATATAATAAAATGAATCCATTACACCTATTTTTTATCAAATTTAAATTAAGGCATTAAAAACAGAATAGAGAAAAAACTAAAATGGGAAAAAAAGGAATTTGAGGAAAAAATAAAATGTAATTTGGAAAAATTGGATTTCATACGACTCTATTCTGATTTTCAAGCTTTTGATTTTGATTAATGATTTCTCAATCAGATAATGCTATAAATTATTCAAGGAACAGCATAAATTCATCCTTGGGGGTTTTTGCAGATAAAATGTGCTGCACAAATCATTTGCATAGAGGAAAACAATGCAAATAATGCCAAAATCAATATTTTTATATGTGTAAATTGTTCTTTTTTAACATTTTTATTGAATTTTAAAACACATTTAACAAATGAACATAACATACACTTATGTACGAACATAAATCCCTTCCCCTCCACAATAGCCCTGGCAGTCAGTTAAAAAAAAAACCCCATAAATTAACCCTTAAACATATAGCGCTTTATATCATGCACTCATATTAAGCATTATATATACTATAATTCTGTACACACATCTATAGCCTTTTTAATATCTTACTCTTTAACAAATTCCAAAAACATCTCACAAATTTCATAAAATTCAGAAGATTTCCCCTTTATTACATACGTAAGCTTCCTATAAGGGCCAAACTTGTGCAAATTCTCATTTGAAATGTTTTCCACTCCGACTGCTCTCAGCATTGTTGCTTTAATTCTGCATTCCTCCCACCAAAATATGCACAAAAAATCAATTTAGTCTGAGCCCGATCATTAAAACACATGCAGTGTAATACAGTAAACATCACTGGGACAGGAAATGGTTAAGAATTAACCTGCTTAAACCATGCCGCTATGACATGGACAGCTATATTTAGTCTGCGGTTTGGTGAGCGTGTCTGAATGAATGTCACCGAGACCGGCGATGACATCAGACATCAGAAGCTGATGAACCGGTCAGTGGTGCGTTTCCCAAAGCCAACTATGGTCGCAAGTTCCGTCGTTACCAATAGAGTTCAATGGAAATTGCAATCATAGTTGGCCAACGATGCTTTTGGGAAACGCACCCCAGATAAGGACAACAAGGAGAAGATTCAGTCTGGCATACAGACATGTAAACGCATTGTTAAAGCATGCAACATGCAGAAGATACAGTATACTGTAGGTATGATACATATATACCCATAGAAATTGTAAAGTGACATGAATTTAAGTCTGAATTTAAAAACACACGTAACACTTCACAATAAGGTCTCAGATATATGCATTTTTACAGCATTTATTAATCAAAATACAATTGTTCACTGTCTGTTCATGTAGTGCATTTACTAATGTTCACAGACAGCTTTTGATTTAAAAAATGTATTAGTAAATGTATAAATTAGTATAAAACTAAGATTGATAAGTATAAATATATTGGCGTCATTATTGATGACACATCTTTTAGCTATCCCTTAACTCAATAAAAGATTTTTTTTTTAAAATAAAGCTTGGGTTTTATGTATGCATCTCCATCTGACGGGAATTTACTCCAATCAAAACTGAAATTACAAACTTTGGTGTCTATGGAACATTTTAAATCTATTATCCGGTCACTCAGAGATGACTCGATGTGCAGTTGTTTTTAAGCATTTTAGTTTTTATTGTTATTCTGATTTGTTTTGCAACTGATGGATTTTTAATCTCAGGGAGATTGTCCTGGTTAAATAAAGGTTATATTAAATAATGCATGCTGTATATGTGTTCATTGTTAGTTCAGTTTTACTAGTGTAAATGAAACCTTATTGTAAAGTGTTACCCATGCACGCCATTGCATTATAAAAAATATACAGTATATGTTAGCGTTTAGGACATTTCCTCAGTGCTAATTTGTCTGAACCATTTTTGCCTTTTAATCAACTTGTATCCAATCATTTTAGTGATGCAAACTAGTTCCAAAATACTGATAATGCTGTAAACAATAACAATATGTTACGGCAACAGTTCAATAATGCAAAGTTTCCTATAAGTCCTCCAGATGTCTGAATTGAAATCCATCTATATTAGCCGCACACCTCTGTCTGTGAGGCACAATTCAATTAAAATGTGCTGTGCTATGACTGGACCAGGATCCAGACCGACTAGCGTTTCGCTGCATCAGAGAATTGTGGAGCTGTGAAAGTCTCGGGCACGGCTAGCGTCTGCGTTTCCACTGGCTCGGCCCTCCTGCTGACAAACACATTTCTGAAGCCTCAACCCCTGAAAAGCCCAAAAGAGTCCTTAAAGGTGCGGATCTGTCATTAGCACATTTAGCTTGGCGCAAAAGCACATTGTTATTTTTAAGAGCCAGCTGTATCTTTGGAGCGTGTGTGGATTCCCGTGGCTTTGCTCCGGTTTGGGCCCGGTGTGTGTCTCCGCTTCCCCTGCCTTCGCATGTTTAATCAGCTCGGCTGTGATCTCATTATTTACTTACAGTAATATGTTGTGGTTGCTGTGGAATCAAGCTAAATTTAAATGCATGGATATACTGAAGTAGGAGGGAAAAGTGCACAAACATCTGGATCAGACTAAACCCATTCCGACTTTACTTATAGCAGGGTGACGCATGTTAACAAACAGTCTCTGATCTGCTGAAACTAGTTAGTCTGTCGTAAATCACAGATAACGGCGGAGTGCCTGGAAGAACCTCTGACCTCAACACAACCCTCACACACACATTTCTGTGTCAGAGTAAAACCAAAGAAAAAGGGGCAGCTGCAACTTCTGTTTATTTTGCGTTATATCTCACAATGTGACTTATGTATCACAATTACAACTATTTCTTGCCATGTGACTTTACTGTATATCCCACAATTGTGACTTTCAATTGATCACTATTACAACTCAATTTGACTTCTTAAGTATTTCATGTAATGAGAAATTATATTCCAGAATAACTTATATTTGATTTCTATTGTATCTATTACTTTAAATTAATATATCACAGTGCGGACAATATATCTCACAACTACGACTACTTCTCGCAATGTGACTTTACAGTATATCTCACAATTTTAACTATTTCTTGAATATTTTTATTTTTTATTTATATCTCACAGTTACAATTTTTTTTCTGTCAACAATGACAATGTTACGGAGCCCCTAAAGGGACATGGTAAAGAAGAAAAAATATGAGATGGGAGGAAATTGTATTTGCGTTCTGTCGCAAATGTTTGCGTTCCCCTAAGAAACTTTGCAACTTTTCACTCACAAAGAAACACAAAAGGTTTTGCAAACGAATGCAAAGTTACTCGGTGGAACGTAAAGCATTTGCAAAGAGAACACAAAAACATCGACTTATTATTTTTCCTTAAATGTGATATTTTTAAAAGAACATTCTGGCTGTACTTTTCAACATAATGCACTTGAATGAGGACTAAGACAGTCAAGCTACAAAATGACAATAAAGTATTATTAAACTGGTCCAAATGGCTCTTCTTCCAAGTTTAATGCTTGAAATGTTGATCTGTTTCTCCAACTCAATCTCATAGCAATTGTCATAGCTATTTTACATTTTGGCAAAATGCCAGCCAATTCATATGATTTCATATATGATCTGCTTACGCACCAGTGACGGTTAGTTTAAGGATGGACTTTTATGAGTATGCCTATTGTTTTCTAAAAATCGTACATTTGTATAGGATTTTAGAGAATTGGAGGAAGACAGAAGAGAATGGGTTAAAAATGCTGATCCAAACTCATGTCTTTATTTCTTCCATGCAACACAAAATGTCTCACAACTGCGAATTTATTTCTCACATTGTGACTTTATATAACTTTTCCAAGTAATACATGAAAAGTAGAATGCACAAGCATGTTTGCCCGAGGCTTTCAGAAGTTTCTTCTAGTCTTTTGGTCTATTGCAGTGGGGTCATGATGGCAGCGGCAGGAAGGTCTTTTGGATTTATACATTCTTGAAGAAATACTAGATAAAGTCACGTTTACCAAACTAGTGCATGACTTCACATACAGCATAAGTCAGTTTAATTAGCTTTGGTACGTTTTTGTGCCAAAAACAAAACTTCTGAATAGCACGGAGAGAAAGAGAATGCTCCTTAAACACCTCCGAGACTAAGTAAGAAATGGCAAACGTGATTTGCCAGTTTACCTATAATGTTTGCACAAAGTCTTCACACCATCACTCCAGGAAAAGATGAGAAGTTTCCCAAGGCCTTTTGTAGGATACTTAGCCCTGTTCACGGTCATTGCTTTAATGTAACAGAGGCATTACAATGTAATACAGGCTGACTGATACAACAGTTGGAATACTGTTTAAAAAACACCAACAAAATAAGACAAAACAGATCAAATTAACATATAGGGGCAAGTTCATAAAACATGCACAGCTTTTTTCCATCTGTTGCTAAAACATTTTAGTTTTTGACAGGATGTGGTGTAGGTGTATCTCATGTGAAATCACTGTCTTAAGGAGTGAGTTCTGCTTAACAGGTGGTATAAGTTAATCACAATGCAAGTTGCACTCCAATAACATTTTATTACTTGAACACCTTTATAAACCAGTGGTTAGTGAAACTTGTAAAAAAAGGAGAAGTTAGTGTTATTGTGCAAATGTGGTAGCACTTATCTAATTGGCTGTAACGTTATCGTAACAGGAGTTTAATGCAGTTCAAGCAGTAGTAAAAAGATTGGTTGATAAAAGTATGCAAAGTTGAAAAGCTGTCATTCACTCCTGCAGTGGCTTATGTTCGCATTACAATAAATAAACCGAGCGTCTCCTTCCTATTAGCAGCGTGCTGTTAACAGAAGAGGGAACGTGCTATTGACGAAGGTCCTAAAAGTTCTGTTATGTTTATGCTAGAAGTGAATAATTTAAATAAGCACATCCAGTGAAAATAAACGCTGCGTGTCGGAGCGAGGAGGAATCAAAACGCTCACAGTTCACTTTCTGAGCCTTAATTAAACTGTGGGGCAGATAGGATTTCTGACTGTTGTGCATCGCAAGAGCTTGACATAACGCAAACAAACAGCTGTAACATCCACAAGTCTGCCTTTTTTCCTTTGAGAGAATGGGAGATATTTCAGGCATACTACAAAACACTAGTCAATTGCTTTTAAAACACGTTATTGTTATATTTTTATTTTCCTAACTCATGCAACCTAAAGTTTGCACAAAAACGGGTGCTGAACCTCTTTCAGAAGTTGCCTTCAACCAATAGGGAGAGCCAATCCATCAGTTTTGACCAATTAGAAATGAGTTTCCAGGGTGAAATCACTATGAGCACCACCATATATGTATAAATAATTGATAAGAAAATAAAAAATACAGTATAAAGCACATTTACTTCATTTGTTAAAATGTGTTTCATGAAGTTCTCTGTTTATTTATTGTTTTAAGATGAAATGAGGATTGGCTGGTTCTAAAGTAAATTGGAATATCACAATAAATTAATGGATAAAATACAAATTAATTACAATTTAGTTTAACGAAAGTCAGGTTGCAATGCATTATGTACTTGAAGGTAATTAGGAATAGTCTGTAGATTTCAATAGTATTTTATTTTGTAGCATACAAATATGAAGGCATTCTTATAAAAGTTTAAAACGTTGTTCTTAAAAAATAAATAATAAATAAAAGACGTCAATTACAAAGCTCCTCGGTCTCCCCTGTATAAATGCTGTGTGTCAGTAAATACAGAGACGTTTGCTGTTTTTAATCAATAATTCACTGCCAGTATGTGCATTATTACACAGTCTGAACAGCAATAATGGACTGTAGTGAACCGAGCACAGGACTCTGTCTCCCCCTATCGGTCAGTTTCAGAGAATAACTGCGTGACTTGATGAATAGATGCAACAATATTTGCAACTTCTCTAAACCCGTTGAAAAGAAGGAATTAGAGCTTCATCTTTGCTGAGTCACTGACTGAGTAACACACTTCCTTGAGCCAAGCTTTCCTAAATCAGTCACCAAATAAAGGAATAAAAGCCAGTGGTTTGAATATTAAGCTCGTAGGATTGTTTGCATTCGCTTGAAATCTTTCGTGGTATATGTACTAGTTTTTACGGCCCAAAGAGTAAAACGTTTCAGGCCGCGCAATCGAGCGTTGGCACGCGTTCCAACAATTATAGCCTACAGCAGTTTTCAACATGCACTTATTATGAAAACAGCAGTTTTTGAAAGTAACTTTTAAGCAGATTTCTCAAATGAAAATGCTAAATTGTGAGTGATAATTATTGAGAGGGAGAGGGGTGGGCAAGAGGAGGCATCGTTTTCCTTTTCGTCACAGCGCGTGCTGTTTAAAAGCCCGTGCGCGCTCAGCTGACAAACCAAAGTTCGTCCCTCTCTTGGAAATACTACACGGGAGCGCACAGGGAGCGCTTTGCTTTTGCAGAAACACTCTCGTGCTTGCCACCTGAAAGCGAGCACACATTGGATTTGCAGGAATTCAAAGTTGGAAAGTATTTTTTGGAGGCGAAACTTGCAACCCGAATTCTCTGAGATCGTCCATCTACAGTGTTCGCATGAATCTACTAGACCCCTACCTGAAAATGACAGATGAGCAAGAGAAGTGTCTGTCTGATGCCCCCAGTCCGAGCATGTCCGAGGACTCCGCGGGCTCCCCGTGCCCGTCCGCCTCGGGGTCCGACACGGAGAACACGCGCCCCGCGGAGAACAGCCTCATGGCTCCGGACGGGACGCTCGGAGACTTCAAGAAGGACGAAGACGACAAGTTTCCGGTGTGCATCCGAGAGGCGGTGTCTCAGGTGCTGAAGGGCTACGACTGGACACTCGTGCCCATGCCGGTGAGAGTGAACGGCTCGAGCAAAAACAAGCCGCACGTGAAGAGACCGATGAACGCGTTTATGGTGTGGGCGCAGGCGGCGCGCAGGAAGCTCGCGGATCAATACCCGCACCTCCACAACGCAGAGCTCAGCAAAACTCTGGGAAAACTCTGGAGGTAAATAAATCAACCATGCATTGCTCGTTTAAAATAAAATGCAATTAGATAGGTTACTCGTTTAACGGCATTAATGCATGGGCTTAGCAATATTCGCATGCAACATTATTATTATTTTTATTTTTTTGTGGATATACCGGTGTGTTCATATTTTTCTGCTCTGGGTAGATTACTGAACGAGGGTGAAAAGCGTCCCTTCGTGGAAGAGGCTGAGCGCCTCAGGGTTCAGCACAAGAAAGATCACCCCGACTACAAGTACCAGCCTCGGCGGAGGAAGTCTGTGAAGAACGGGCAGAGCGAGTCCGAGGACGGCAGCGAGCAGACGCACATCTCGCCCAACGCGATCTTTAAAGCGCTCCAGCAAGCAGACTCGCCCGCGTCCAGCATGGGAGAAGTGCACTCGCCCAGCGAGCACTCAGGTGGGCATATTCAACTTTACGTGATCAAATCGATTCGTTGCTGATTGTTTTTTTCTTTCTTTTTTTTCTGTTGCGTCATCTGTAGTGCTGGGTAGTAATTTGTAATCTAGATTACATAATCTGATTCCAATAATGGAATACTTGTAAGTAAATCTTAACATACTCATAATCAGACTAGTTACTTTTTATTGATTACTTGATTACATATTATTCACCAAATGTCTTCATCAAAATTGATTGATTCTCCCTGTAAAGAAAAAAAGGTTGCTGCCTTCAATTTTTTTTAGTACAATCAACTTCATTTCAACTTAAATGACATTAAACTGACTTAAAAATGAGTTAAACTTGTAAAAAAGTTGAAAATTGCTTAACTTATTTAGACGAGTTAAAGCAATGTAAAAACATAACTTGTTGATCATTAATTGTTTGCAGTGTAATGTAAATGATGTCTTTGTAAGGCTTTGCACTCCCTTTTGTATTAATGTAATGCTGGTATTCCCAAAATGTGTAATGGAATACGTTTTCATTCTTGTATTTTTATATCAATATGGTATGAGATTATCTTACACCAAAAGAAGTTTGATTGCATTACCTGAAACATGTAATTTTATCCCAAAATGTTTTATCATGCAGTTTGTATTCAGTTAGTAATCTACCCAGCCCTGGTCATCTGTGCAGTGCTTAACCTTCTTTTCTCCCCTCCTCCTTCTCCTCCTCCTCCGTTTCCTAACAGGCCAGTCCCAAGGGCCGCCCACTCCTCCCACCACCCCGAAAACTGACGCTCAGCCTGGCAAAGCGGATCTGAAGCGGGAAACCCGTCCGCTTCAGGAAAGCACGGGACGTCCGCTCAACATCGACTTCCGCGACGTGGACATCGGCGAGCTCAGCAGCGACGTCATCGAAACGTTCGACGTCAACGAGTTCGACCAGTACCTGCCGCCGAACGGCCACGCCTACGCGGGTGGCTACGGGACCTGGATGGGGAAGAACGCTAGCGCTCAAAGCGGCACGCTCACCCCGCTCGGCGCCGGAGATCCAGACCAGCCGAGAACGACACACATCAAGACCGAACAGCTCAGTCCCAGCCACTACAACGAACAGCAACAGGGTTCGCCACAACACGTCAGCTATGGCTCCTTCAACGTCCAGCATCTACAACACTACAGCACTTCATTCCCGTCAATCACCCGCGCGCAGTACGACTACTCCGACCACCAGGGCGGCGCCACCTCCTACTACACCCACGCCGGCGGGCAGAGCTCCGGCTTGTACTCCACCTTCAGCTACATGAGCTCCAGCCAGAGGCCCATGTACACACCCATCGCTGACTCTACAGGGGTTCCCAACATCCCCCAGTCCAACCACAGTCCTCCTCAGCACTGGGACCAGCAGCAGCAGCAGCAGCCGGTCTACACACAGCTGTCGAGACCCTGAGGACGAGCAGAGACTCATTACACATCATTCCACTCTCTTTAGACACACACTTGAATTGTACACACACACTCACACACACACACACACACACACACACATATAATGAAATGTAGGAAAGAAAGCTGGACTTTGACAAAAACGGCTCCCAACGTGCCTTTTTTAATCGCCTGAAATCGTGATTAGAATATATATATTTTTAGCCTTGATTGCAAGTAAAGAAACATTTTTGAGAAATGATTCCTCTGTGAGGACTTATTGATTATTGATACTTTAATATGTACTGTGTATGTTTTCTTAACATGTCCTTTTTGTATTTCCGCCGATCCGGCCTTTTGTGTTTCTTGTAGAAAAGTCTATTTTTACTAAACCACTCTTGGTAGTACGGCTTTGTTTTCCTCCCATCTTTTTTTTTTCTTCTCTTCTTCTTCCCACTTATAACAACACCCTTTATTGTCCTCATGCAGTGCATTTTATATTTTATAGTTTGAGTTTGTACCCTTTATTTATGTTCCTGTAAAATACCGTCCCCATCCAGCCGTTTTTTTAAAGGTGTTACAGCTCACGTCTTGATCCCCCCCAACATCAGTGCCTGTCAAATGCTGGAAGCGAATTAGCGGGAATATCGACGTGGCAGCGGCAGCTGAGAATTTACTGAGTGTGTAACAGCATGTGTCGCAGCTCCAGGAAGTGACCTTTGACCTCTGCTTGTCATTAGCTGCCAGTGTCATCTTACAGCCCCCTCCCTTCGGATCCCATCTTAACCCTTTTAATTTATTTATTAGTATTAATTTTATTTCAAAGAAATTATTTGCATTTTATTCTTTAATACTTTATACAAAAAAATGATCTTATTTTGCGCCTCTGAATATGGTGACATATAATCCAACAGGCCATTTAGACAGAGGGCTGGTACTTAATATGGTACGATTCTGTATTCATCATGTTTATTTATCGTATGTAGATTTTTCTATTTTAAATGTTTATTTGTCCTTATTTCTAACCAGTTGTGTAATGCACAAAATACTGTTGCAGTTTCTAAAACAAGGCTGATTAAACTGGAAGAGTAGTCTTTTGTTCGGAAAGTTTTACGATGCTCTAAATTTTTTTTTAAATAGTTCATTAGTTAGTTAATTAGTTAGTTAGTTGGCATCTCTGTTTGCTTCTCAGTTTTTCCCTTTCCACTTTTGTGCTTTGCTCAACGTCAGCGATCTCAGTACTGATGTTGATATCTTTTTTTACACGAGACTGAAGTTGTTGTTGTCTTTAAAAAGTTTAACATTTTACTGCCTTTGAAGAAGCTCATCTTTTGTATTATATTTGCAATAAAAGTGAGAATAAAACATAAAATAGACACCTATGACTGTTTATTGTGGCCGGTTGAAGTTCAACAGTGAAAAGCATGAATATGTATGGTTTCAGTTTAGCGGGAATGCTAAACTTTAGTTACGTAAGCATGGACTCCCTCGTACAGATGAAGCAGCAGGAGGGCCGTACAGTCAGCACATTATAACACCAGTGTTGTTGGCGTAAAAAGGAAAGAAAAACAGCTTTTTCCTGTGTGCTTCTCTATGTTTGTTCCTCTAAACAGTCCGCAAAGAGAAAAATTGACAAGTCCGTCATGCCAAAGACATAATGTTCTACTGAATTATTGTGATTTTCAGCACTTTTTTGTGATTGAGTCATCTGTACCAGTTTACAAAAGTAGAAACAACAAACATCTGCTGGTTTTAAACAATATAGTAGAATCATAACACAACGAGCATCAAAATGTTTCAAACTCATTTACAGATGTAACAGGGATTGGGATACTGAACATACTTTCATGGCTAGGGACGTTTCATTATACAGCATATATGCACATGTCCCTTCGTAAATATGGGATAGTATTAATAAACATCTAATTCATATGTGAAGGAGAGACGAGAGAAACGGCAGCCCAATCCAATGGAGGGTCGAGGTCCATCTGTCGCAGATGTTTCAATACCGGGCAGTTATTTGTGTTACCGTGTGCACAGAAATTATTATGCATACAAACTAACATTTACCCAGGAAATGAGATGGGACATTTCTGTTCAAAATATGCACAAACTGCAAAAGTATCTACTTAAATCTCGCTAGATTGGGATCCATCCATCCAACAGTTCAAAAGTTTGGGAAAATTAACATTTAAATGAATCAAGTGACACTAAAGATTGTTACAAATATGTCTTTTCAAATATATGCTGTACAATTTAATGGATTTTAACTTTTTTGTTGTAAAACTCGAAGAATCCTGAAGAAAAGTACCATGGTTTCCACAAAAATATGAGTCAGCACAGCTGTTTTTAACATGGAAAATAATCAGAAATGTTTCTTGAGAAATCATCATATTATACTGATTTCTGAAGGATCATGTGACACTGAAGACTGGAGTAATGATGCTGAACATTCAGCTTCGATCACAGGAATAAATTACAGTTTAACATCTATAAAACAGTTCTTTTAAATTGTAATAATAGTTCACACTACTAAATAACAAACTTTTAAATGGTTGTGTCTGTGTATTTGTATTTCCAATACAGTTTGTAATTGCCATTCAAAATTTATATTTTATTCACAGCTTGGCACGCTGTTAAAGACTAGATTCTTCACATGAATGTGCAGAAAACTCAACGCTCACCTCAGAGACCCAGACTGGGGCAGAGGAAATGGTGGAATGACTGAAAGCAAGTGACAGAGAGTCAAATACAGATAAAGAATGTGAGAGGGATTGAAGGAAAAGAGCTATGACTTCAGCGAGCTCTGCATCTGTAGAAGCCATTAGGATGGTCACTCTCATAACGCTGAAACAGATGAAATGTCTCGCGAGCTGCGGATTCTGCCATCGAGTGGGAAAGAAATGCAGCTCCAGTGATGAAAAGCAGTGGTGATCGCCATCACTGTCACCTCTTCTCAAAGCTCGAACGAGCTGTTCCCCTATCCTAAATGTGCTAATGCACCCCTCATTTCAATCAATAGGTCTTATTATTGATTACCGCAATAAAGTTGAGACTGAGGAATTTAACATAATAAATGTAGCCGTTCCTGAGTTTTTTATTGTGCAATAAAAACAGCAATATATTTTACTGACATTCTGGAAGAAAACTTCAACTTCAAGAGTTCTTAATGAAACATCAAAACACACGTTTGAGGTGTACTCGAGGTTTGTCCCGAAGCAGCGCACACCCTCACGAACCCTCAGGACAGCTGAGCGGAAACAGAGACAGCGATGGAGCGGCCCATTCTGTGGGCAGTTTTCCCAGGAGAAGCCCATTAATATTCCAGAGAGACGGCGTGCAGGGAATCTCTCTCCTCCGAGCCCAATGGGTGGTCCTTTCAAATGTAAAATAAGAACACAAAATAAGGATGAAAAAGAGGAATCTGGCAACTTCCCACTTCACTTTAACAAAGAAACCATGAAAAAATTCAAGCATAAAATAAATGCATGCATACACGACCAAAGCAGGTGGACTGCAGTAGGCTATCATTTACGGAAATACAGAATTTGATTAACTTAATAAGATGATGTTTGATTCACTGCATCACTGCAAAAACACCAACTGAATTACAATGTAGGGGAACTGGAACACTTTTTGGTTTTGGTCAATTTGTTCTGAAAATGTTCAGCCCTAAGATTTGAAAATTTGCCTCGACAGTCTTCAAAGCCAGAAGTCATAATCAATGTCATTTAAAGGAGTCAGATACTTTAAAACTACGTATGCAACATGGGAAGAAGGGAAAACTGTTTAAAAGTATGTATTGCAACATTTTTGATAAAATAAAGGACAAATAAATAAAACAAAATATATAAAAATATCTATATAAATATAGAATAAATAAAATGACCAACTAAAAATGATGACAAATTACGTTTTACTAAATAAAATTCTTAACAATAAGGTTTACATACATTTGTTACAGTATCTTATAACGTTAGGCAATAAAAAAAAAACACTGTCACACTTTAGTTTAGGGTCTGACTATTTACTATCTTTTAACTACAAATTTTGCCTAAAAAAATTACTGCTTATTAATAGTTAGTAAGATAGTTGTTAAGTTTAGGTATTGGGTGATTAAGGGATGTAGAATATGGTCATGAAGGATAAGGCATTAATATCTGCTTTATAAGTACTAATAAACAGCCAATATCCTAGTAATATACATGATAATAAGGAACTAGTTAATAGTGAGAATTGGACCTTAAACTAAAGTGTTACCAAAATACAAGTGTTCATTGTTAGTTCATTAAATAAGAGGAATACTGCATTAGTAAATGTTGAAGTTAAGATTAATAAATACTTTACTAATGTTACCTTACTGTAATGTGTTACCAAAATATCTGTGTTTGATTACTGTCCATTTTTTGGGAGGAGGTTGAGGATTGAATTGTACTTGCATAACCCTTTTTTTAGTGATTTATTTAGCGTTACAGTCATTCCTGCTCTCCCATAAACAAGCAACTATTCTATTGACAAGGAAAGTAATTATTTTGTGGCCTCATTTTTCGTTGCCATAAAAAGCCAGTCTACTGGGTTGCATCTGCATTGAACTCATTAAAAACATCAGGAGCAAGAATTTGCCTATTCAAATTTCATCCCCTGGGGCGAACTTGTTTGCTTATGCTGCGCAAAACAGAATACAGTACCGAAGCTTAGTTAAAATGCATGATATCTCTCCGTCTCTGCTGTTTAACTGTATCTGGACTTTTCCACCTCGACTCCAGCAACATGCAGTCCTGCTATACCCCTGTGGGTCCCGAAGGATCTCACCCCTGCGCCTCCACATAGCATCATTGTCCCCCAGGAGCTCCACAAAAGGGACCATTTGACCTCCAAACACACCCCCATTTCCTCTCTTTTGAAAGTGTCCTGGCCCACAGAAAGTCTCATTGCGACTCAAAGGAAACTGTACATCAATAAAAGATGGCCAGCCAAACCTCATAGAAAAAAAGCGAAGAAAAGCACTCGCATTTCACCCCAGCTGAAATTGACGGAGTGGGCCACTTGCTCCCTAGCAACAGACGCCTACAGCACAGGAAGCTACAAGTTCACAGTTCAGTTTGGTGTGGCCGGACTCTCTTGGACCTCTGAGTTGAATTGATACCCGAGGCCATTATTGTAACAACTTTTAATGTCACTTTGAAATATGTCATGCATTAAAGGCACAATAAGTACGATTATTGCATTAAAATATACATAAATCACTCGGACAGTGTTATATATTTCTTTGACGTGTGTACTCGCAATATCCCAAATGTTCCCAGCAATGTTTAAATCCAGAGAAATCAGTTTTTTAACCAGTGTAACAGCCCGTGTCATTAACAACATCATATCCGGGTCGATTTTCGGTTTTAACACCAAAGACTCAGTATACACTGATTTTCGGTTCATCTCTGTGACGCACTCAAGTTCACTGAGACCAAGACGACAGAAAATGCATCATGTTTGTTTTTATTATTTTCACAAGCCCAACCTTATTGTGAGTTTATAGGAATGAAAGTAGACCCTTTACTGTTTGACACATCTGTATGACCAAAAATGATGGACTATTTAAAGTTAAATGCAAGTGATGGCGCCGGTGTTTGTATGTCATACAGTAAGAGCTTCTCCACACAAACACTTGAATGTGCGCCTAATAATAGCGTACATTTATCCAGTTCAACATAAGAGTGAGCGAACTTGTAAAGTTGCTACTACTTACATGTTCAAAGCCATATTTTAGGTCAATGAACAATAGACGTGCTATGATTCCAATCATGTGTCTTCTTCTTGTTGCTATTTTACGGCGGTTGGCATCCAGCTTATTGGTGCATTTCCGCCACCTTCTGCTCCGGAGTGTGAATCAGAAAATAGGTTTACAGACTAAATCCCTCACCCTCCTTCTCACACCCACACCTCATCCCAGTCCTTCTGCACAATAATAACAATAATAATAATAATAATACTAATAATGACAACGCCCAGTCTTGTGTGTTCCTGGACTTTTATGTTATTTCCTGTCTTGCTCCATGTTTTGCAGTTCCTTGTTACGTTTAATGTTGATTAGTCTCCCCAGGTGTTTCTTATTAGCCACGCCCCCTTGTTATCTTGTTAAAGGGATAGTTCACCCCAAAATTAAAATTCTGTCAGTAAGTACTCACCATCATGTTGTTCAACCCCGTAAGACCTTCGTTCATCTTCGGAACACAAATTAAGATATTGTTCATTTAAATCTGAGAGCTGGATCACTCCTGCATAGGCTTCTAAGGGATTGAAACGGCCCCGAAAAGTTATTAAAGACATCGTTAAAAATAGTCCAAGTGACTACAGTGGCTCAATCTTAAGTTTATCAAACGACGAGAATACTTTTTGTGTGCTAAAAAAAAAATAACATCTTTATTTCAACTATTAATTTCCTTCTCTGTGGGCCTCGAGTCAGTTCACTAGTGTAACAGCGTAGAGCTTCTGTGTTGTGCGTCTCAGTAATTAATATTACTGAGTAATATTAATTAACATGTACATACTATAGAGTTAGGGTTTGGTTTAGGCTTAGTTACTTGTAATTATGCATAATTTACTGTTATTAGTAAGTACATGTAGTAACGTGTAAATATGTTACCTTAAAATAAAGTGTTACAAACATTTAGGTGTTACAACCCTCTCAGTGATATTTATTTAGGTTTCAGTTTTGAGTAAACGAGAATCTGCTGATCACGATGACACCCGGTCTGGCTTTAACACACATTAGCCTGATGCAAAACGCCATCGCCGTCTCGTAACCAATCGTGGCAAATGTGCATATTCAAATGTGATTCGACAGCTACAATGGAGATTTTATGTTCCATGGAAAAAGTAACAGCACCTTTAGAACAGAATTTTCATTTCTGAGTATATTAATCCTTTAAACTGTGGCAAAAAGTGGGTTTTTAATGGTGTTGTACACTGCATTCACTTCCCCTCCACTCCCATTCCCCAAACCACCTTATCAAAGGCTCATTATGCAAAGGAATCCTGAAAAGGAAGTGGTTTCAAGGTTAGAGGACACTTCTTTTTATCTATCTGCTATTTAACTGCTGCAGTCCACAGGAATAATGCAAATGAATGAAATGTGTTATCTCAAAATGAAACCAAATAGTCGAAGGCAAAACCATGTCATGTGCTATTACTTCACCTGATGTCGGCCAGCTTTTCCAGTGCATTAATACACACAAACTACCCTTCATACTAGCCAATGATATTTTATGGGTTCAAATGATTCAAGAGTAACCCAGCTGTGAGGTTTGGTGGAAAAACCACATGGTTTTTGTGATGATATGTGGAGGAAGACATCACACATGTGACACGGACAACATCTCATATCTCAACACAAATAAAGCCTAGCCATCCACCATATCTTCCCGTTCCACTCCTCCAGAGAAGCGAGCATCTTTCCCCGGCTACACACGTATCCCGTTACGGTAGAACGTCTATGATCAGTTCACTAAGTATGATTACATTTAAACGCAGGCTCTCCCAGCGTCGGCTCATGTGGTAGAAATAACATCTTTAACCAGGGTAAATACACACAGCACACAGTCCGCACCTCCTCTGTAACCCAGCCCGATTCAGAGGCTGGACGGAGTTTACATTTAGAGGCCAGTTTCAAACAACTGATCTGTGAGTCTGGGTTCAGGTTCAGGGTTCAGCGACTTCGCTGGAAGTCCAGGTAGAAAAAAGCGTTTTCTGCACACGTCTGCAGTTTTAGAAAATATGCCGTGTCTAAATGTAGCGATGATGACCTGAGCTGTCCGGAGAGATAAAGGAGCGAGAGAGCTTTAGCAGGCTCTACCGAGGCGACATGGAAAGGTGTGGACACTGAATATGGGAGGAAAGTTGTTTGGACTAGGGGCTTTTACCATGACGAGTGTGGGATTTTTTATGGTCTTATGGGGCAGAAGCAAAGCTTCCATCTGATACACATGCCTGGATTACTGAAAATGTGTGGAAGAACCCATTACTAAAATAAAGAACTTCCACACAGAAATGATTCATAATCATTTATTATATTTTGAATACTTGGTCTAATATTTAGTGATATTATCTAATACTTAATTAGTTCATAAGTCACATACATACAGTGCTCTCACATAAAGTGGTAGATACTATAGCAAATCTCGAATGCGTGATTGTTCGTATTACACTTTTTACACTAAAATTACTGTAAAAAAGGGACAAATTTGGACAGTAACATGCTGTTTTCCATTAAAACAGTAATATACCGTAGAAAACAATGCATTCTGGGTGATATTTGTCATTTTCGAGAAATAGCCTACAGCAATATACCAGGAATTACCAGCGCTTAAAGTCAACACTCGGAGGCTGTGTTCCAAATCAAACCCTATACCCTCATTCACTATTCCCTACATCAGTTCACCAATATAGTCCACTTGACAGAGTGAAAAAAACAAGTGAGTTAATTTAGACATTTATGAAAACCTGCTGTTAACAAGCAGAATCACTGAAGGAAAGAGGAACTAGAAAAACAGAAAAAGGATTAAATCAACTGAATATAAAATAAATTAAATCTCTGAAGATTTCTGCAGAGGAGGATTAAACAACTCCACAAACAACATTACCAGCTGCACTTATTACTAACCAGATCAACTATTTCTGTCACACATCTACAGATATTCTTATGAAAATGTTACAGAGGTTTAGATGTCATTTTATTGTCATTTTATTTATCATGATGGGGATCAGTGTTTGCTTTAGTTTGGCTCTTGACCCTTGACTTCTGAACATTAGTTTTTTCTTTGGCTACTGTAGCTGTGTCTTTAAAATGCATTTGCTATGGCAGAAAAAGCTGAAAGAAAACAGGATCATGACAATGTCTGTTTGTTAATTATCACAATCATCATCAAGTAACCCGATTCACTGATGTCATATATTGTCTAATGTATTTATGTGGGTGATGTTTTGTATTTTTGATTATGGTATCACTGGGATTCTACAGAATGAGATCTATCGATGTTTTGACAACCAAAAAATATGAAGGATTTTGAAAACAGTTTCTGCTCGAAATGTTGTGAACTTCTTTATCAGCCAGACACACACAGACATCAATAACCGCCGTATGAATCTCAACAATGGTGATAACCAAAAGTGTAATGCTGCAATGCATGATGGGTACCAGCATAGTATAAAAAAGTCCATGACTCCCAGCATGCATTCTGGCATGAATAAATTATGCAGCTGGTTGTCTGGTTATTTTCTTTAAATTGTAATATTTGCATTTATTTTTGCAGTTGGTTTTATGATGTTCAATGATTCTTGATGTCTGTGTGTGTCTAAATGAGGCCGTAGTTCAAAGCTTTTTGTGAATGATGAGTTTTAAAATCCTTCATAATAATTTCACACATGGTAGTTTCTGATTCGCTTTGAATTAATACATTTGTTTAGGCTTGGCGTTTCACACTTTGTTTATAATGAATTTGACTATATTTATGATTGTTTTATGTTTTTGAGATGTTTCATATTATTCATTCCTGCTCTGCTCTGAATACCAATACATTTAACGGATTTGTTTGCGAAGTGAGATGAACAAAAATACATGTTTGTGAATATTTTCTTTTATCCACCAGTATTTTACATTATTTCTAAATGTAATAATAAGAATGTGACTTAAGCACCATGTATATATTTTTTCCCTCTCAACAATGCAATTTTGACCTGGTGCGACTTTGGAGGGAAAATTCGGTATCCGGCTAAGAATTTTGTTTTGTTTTTGTACAGTGGATTGTGCCATAGACACTCCCTCCGTTTCCTCCTCGGAGAAAACGCCTCCTGACCGAACAACATGAGCAAGATGTCTGACAGAACCAAATGTTACTTCTGAAGAACTTCACAGTTGTGGAGTCACACAACCAGGAAGACATCTGACAATCAGGAAGAAACACACACACACACACACACACACACACACGCACACACGCACACACGCACAGGAAAACACGTGTATGCAAACATAAATCATCCGCATGAGGTTATCTCACCCTGACCTCCATATGCAGAAAACCAGTTGCTTGCACAGCTGGTGAGGCCACTGACTCACTGCAGCCCCGACAGATGCAAACGTTACCCATAATCCCCTATCATCAGAGCAAACGCTCTTTGTAGTCGCCCCAGTCTTGATGTCTTGCACAAAACACAGCAAAATAAAGTGTGAGCTGTTTTCTTCTGACAGACAGAGACATACGGACACAGACCTCATAGAAGTGTGACCTACTTAGTAAATGCGCTACAAAAATGATTGTCCTTATCAATATTTTTGCCTTGTTTTCTAAAACAAATATCTAATCATTCATAAATCAAGATACATTTAGTTGGGACGCAAAATGACTTGAGATATAAAGTATCCAAATAAAATAGAAATTAAGTGAGTTTATGCTTAAAACAAGATAAAATATCTGCCAATGGGGTAAAAACTTTTTCTTACCCCGTTGGCAGATATTTTGTCTTGTTTTAAGCATAAACTCACTTAATTTCTATCTAAAACAAATTCAGGAAACACTTTATATCTTAAGAGATTTTGCTTCCAAAGTAAATTTATCTTGATTTAAGAATGTTAGATGTTTGTACTGGAAAACAAAATAAAGTGAGCTTATGTTTTTTTTTTTTTTTTTTTTTTGCAGTGTAAAATGTGTGAATGCACAAACACACACTCACACAACTCTCCAACCCCACAAGTTGCCGGGCTTTAAGTCTTGACGGTGCATATATCACTAGAGATTAGCAGAGGCATGCACTGCATAGCCAACAGATGCAGCAATTCGTCACTTTTTATCTCTTCCTAACACACAAACACACACACACACACACACACACACAGACAGACACACACAAACACACACACACACACACACACACACACACACACACACACACACACACACAGACACACACACACACAGACACACACACACACAATTCCAAACACTTTCACCACCTGATGCACTGCGTGAACTTTATGTGCTTTAGGAAGAGTGTGTGTTTGTGCATGCTTGTGCGTATATTTTGAAGGGGGTGGAGCAATAATAACTTTTTTTATTTCATAAAGCACAACTTGGTAGCCTCACAGAGATCATAGACCACCACGACTCACACTATTGGCCTCCCTGGAAGATGAGCTGACACTGATTATAGCCTGTAACATCTCTGAGACTAACAGTTAACCAGACGGTGCATTTCACACGCATTCACTTCACCTGAGGATCTTTACTCACTCTTTCACAAAAGATGAAGCAACACTCCCCATTAACCCTATACAAGCCTACTGTATCATCTTTGAAAGGCCTCCCAATGATCAACATGATCAAAACTTTGCTGATTGCACACAATCTACTACAGTCCTTCTGTCATCTGATTGATAGTTTAGACTTGTTTAGCAAGTAAAAGTCATTTTAGTATAATTGTTAAAACGTCCACCTTCAGCTTGTGGTTGCTGTGAAATATTAAGTATATAATATTGCTGTGTATAATATTGCTGTGGAATTAAACATAAGAATATCTTATATTGTTAGTAATATTTCAAGATGAACACTTGCTGGACTGAAGCTACTCAGGTTCACTTGACTATCCATGCATAATTTTTAAGAAAAATTATGTTCAAATATGGGTATCAAATATTATCCATCAGGCTTTTGAGGAAGGTCATCATTGTATTACAAATATCATCTTTAAATATACATTTAAATATCATCTTACTAAGGCATTTTATTGGTAGATATAGAGTGGCGACTGATATTTATATCCATGTCAATAGCAAGTACTTCTATTCTGTTATAAACTTCTCATTGATTTGCATTACAAACATCAGAATGTCATCTTACTTTTTGGCCAGATAAATATCAGCATCTGCACCAAATTGCATATTTTTGCTCAGTTTGGGCCTCTGAATAAAATTGAGCTGTTTTTTCCTCAAGTATAAGCTGCAAATTTTCACTATATCATACTACATGAGCCATAAAAAAACTGATGTACACTCTAAAAAATGCTGGGTTGTTTCAACACAATTTTGGGTCAAATATGGACAAACTCAGACGTTGGGTTACATTTTTAAATTGCATTTTTAATCCAATGTTTGGGTTTGTCCCAAGTGGCAACATTCTAATCTGAAAAATGAAGCCTACCCGGAAGTGCGAAAAACTGCAATACATCGAAAATCCGCTAGGGGCAGATGCCAAATGGGAGCAAATTTCCATAGACCCCCATGTTAAAATGCCCGTTTTCACAGCATAAATTCATGTTTTTACAGGTTGGTCCCATGGACTTTTATTGTATTTTTCGATAGGTTCCGAGTGCCTGACAACTGTGAGGGGGCTGAATTTTTTTCTAACTCGTTAGTTTAGATCGTATTTAGACATAAAATGTATGACAAATAAGGGCGTGGTTAACTTTGATTGACACCTTGATTGACAGCTGATAACGGGCTGCGCCGAGTGGAATTCCTGAAATTTGACGTCTCGGCCATGATCTGACACAACACATCATACCACCTCTGTATCCTTTCTGAACATTTGTATTGAAATATCGTATATATAAAATGAGTTGCTCTGCTATAAACTGCACTAACCGACACTGTAGGAGTACTTCGCTCCATTTTTTGCCGGTAAGTGACATTCCACTACTATTTCACGTAGTTAGCACTATTTAGCATCAATGTTTGTGGGCAGTGGCACTGCAACAGTTAGCACTGAATCGCCTCAGATAAGCTAGCGTCCGAGGTACTTTACCTATGGTTATAACTGATGATTGAAACACTGTAAATGCGTCTGCCAAATGAATAAATACCTTGCAGGATACATAACTATAAGGTGTCTTTAAGAGACATACATGAACTTCACGTTACAACCACAACTTAACAGCAAATTAACATGGATTGTACTCTTCAGCAGCTTTGCAGTGAATGTAGTAGCCATAGGCTGTAAAAAGTAGCCTAGTCTGCCAGTCGATCTTATAACGTTACAGATAGCTGAGGCTGCCGCTGCTTGGCTGAAGAGGCGCGTCCACCGGCCGGCTCATGGTGTGTTCACACCGAACGCGAATAGAGCATCAAATACGCGCCTATCGCGTCTAGTTAGACGCTTGAACATTCGCTCAATGATGCGTTTATTCGCGTCTTTGCATTGACTTTGTATGTAATCTACTCGCGCAAATTTAAATTCGCGTTCGGTGTGAACACTCAAAGCCTAACCAAAGATTAGGATTTTCAAAGATGGCGCCGCCCATACCCCCCATAAACGGCCTCAAAACCGTTATTCAGAAAGTCTATGGGTGACGTCACAGACGCTTTGTCCATTTTTTTTTACAGTCTATGGTTTGTCCATATTTGACCCAAAATGATATGATACAAAACATAAAAAACATGCGAAATATATATAAATTTAAAAAAAAACATTGAGAAAAGCATATACACGTCGCATTCAGTTATAAAGAAGTGTCTTCAGTGCGGCCCTAAAAACACGGGCTTAAAATATCACACAACAGCTGAACAAAGAAAGACAAGACACCAGGTGAGCACAACCATACAGGCCTGTTTTTGACATTTAGCACTGGGTTTCTGTACCCCACGGACAATGAGAAGGACAGCAGGAAAGAAAGCTATGGAGAAGTCAGTATCTCCACACACATCTTCACTACAATCTAAAAAAATAAGGTTTTGGCTCAACAAAACAATTCATGCAATCATGCATTAGTCTTTTTGAGGTATGGAAACTTCTAATGAAATTACATTCAATTAGAGCATCCCATTAAGATTATACTTTATTTTGATGGTCCAATTTAGACATTCTGCTAACTATAAGTAACTTTACAACTACATGTCAGCTAACTCTCATTAGAGTGTTAGTTAGACTGATAGGTTAGGTGTTAAGGTTCGGGTTAGTAGAATAAGTTGACATACTTGCAAAGTCACATATAGTCTAATGACTGCTAGTTGACATGTAGTTGCAAGGTTACTTATAGTTAGTAGAATGTCTAAAGTGGACCATTGAAAAAGTTACCCTAATTTAGCAACTAAATTTAAATAAGTTGATTACTCAAAAAAAAAAGTAATTCCAACTATTATGTGTGGATATATAATATCAACATAAATGAGTGGTGGCATTGGAAGCAATTAATATTGTTTATGCTACTTCAGTTCAAATTAATAGTTAGCATAGAGCATTTTGATTGTAACTTATTTAGCATGTAAACAAGTACTTATTACTAGAAATTGCTCATACGGTAGTGTAAACCTTTATTTAGCCACCCACATCCTAACCAATCCAAATCTGGAGCACATATTAAATCTGTATTCATTATTGCAAAATCAGTTTCTCTATGGAGAAAAAGAGCAGGAATTTTACTTCCAGAAAACTGCTGCTGCTCTTTTGGTTTGCATCAATCTGCATGAACTTTCTCTATTTTCCATCCGCTTTTCACTCTCGTTCTCATCCAGACCAACGGACTCCCATTTCTGACCTCAGTCTTGCTTTTCTTATGTTTGTAATTTCACCTCTTTACAAGCACAACAAGACCAAAACAACATTTGGTTTCCAGATTTACCTCCCTTATGATTTTCTCATCCAAGCCTCTCCAACCCGTGGCTAGCCGACGTCAGAGCGCCTCCTTGATTATCTCGTCCATGCTTGAACACCACTGGAAAAAAGAGCAACCAAGGAACGCTTGAGAAATTGGAGAGAAGACGATTACTCAACCGACAAGTAGTTGCGCATGGAAAGGGATATCCTTTCACAGGTCAGTGCTTTAAAGCTGGCAAAATCTGCTATGTTATTAAATCTCATTTAGGAACAGACACCACAATCAGAAAGCATCTGATAGTAATAAAGAAGCAGTGGAAAAAAGTTGAGCATGT
>NW_027509220.1:1832500-1960000 GCF_051911475.1 Siphateles boraxobius
GAGCCTAAAACACACAGATAATCTATTGGAACAATCAGTGAGATGGTCAGAAAACAATTGGAAAACCATTAGAGAGGAAATGAGGTCAATACCCTGTTTTTTCTTTCATAATGATGATGGCAATATGATTATGGTATGTGGTTGTTTTGTAGCTTAATAGTGAGGCCGGATGACAGTATATTCTGTTCAGTCAAGCATGATCACTCCCATCTGCTAGTATGTGATTACTGTTTTACACTTTAATTATCTCATTTTCAAAACCGCCCTCCGAATCTCTCACACACCTGTAATTGTTGCAGATTATGTGCCTTTTTTGAATATTGTACTGTAACTTTAGGAACTTTGGGGTTGGATTTCTGCATAGTCCTCTTCTTACCATTGTCTCTTAATATTACTGTTCTCCTGTCACTTTCTTAATAAACTTTTGAGCAGTGTCTTTGTTCATAACTGGGCCGCCTCCAGCACTCCTGCAGGGAACTACCGGGAGTGAACACTGATCGTTTCCTCCATTCTCCAAGAATTAAATTCCCATCTAATTGAGTCGGGTTCAGAAACCATCACAGGCCATGTAGGATATGTTTTCCCCCAACTCCATCACTTCTTCAAAAATGAGACGTCATGCCAGCCAACAGCCAACTGATCACTTCCATATGCGCTTGTTGTCAGGTTGGACCCAGACGTGCCCCTTTCCTTCTGACTTGTGCACATGGATACTTCCACACACACACGCACACATACACACTCCTCATCCCCTTTCACTACACGCCAACAGAAATAAGAGGACTCTGGGAGCTCCTTCTGCACTTCATACTCGCCTTCTACAGATAAAGGCTGTTTAGGAGAGCCCCAACAATTGAGGGCTGCCTTATGGCTGAGGTCATTATCGTGGATGTTTTGCTTCCATTATTGAGATTATCAAGTATGTACAGTGGATATTAACCAAAATAAACTTTATCTGCCACCTCAGCCCTAAATCTTAATCCAGGACGTTCTTCTAGGCATTTTGTTCCCACGACAAAACACCAATATTCCCTGTGCAAACAAACGGAGAGGCCTTTGCCTGCTTCTGCTCAAGCTCCCCATGACCGGCAAATAATCACCACCATACACCTCACCCTTAATCAAAACACCCCTACAGACTGACAATGGTAGATCCCTGCTTGCTTAGAGGACAACCCACTACTCTCCAGGCTTTGAGAAAAAGGTTAAAAGTGAGGGGAGCAGGACTGAGGATTATCAAAGCAGACTGAGAGAATTCCATGTGTTGGTTTTAGTGAAGGACCGGCGACTCGTCTGTATTGAGAAACCACGGCACACCCTTCTGATAATTCCAGCATTTTTTACATTCAGATGAAACAGAGATTAAGGACATGGAAACAGATTTATATCCTCCAGGCCACCAAATCCACCTGTAATTATGAACATTTGTATGAAGAAAATTCCCACCCAACAGTTCAATCTTTTCTCAAGCGTATCTGCACAGCAGCACCTCTTTTAGCCTCTTGACTTCACTCTTATTCAGTAGACATAAATTTCAAGGTTTATCACTGTCAGATTATGATGAAATCTTGGGAAGCAGCCACCACCACAGCCTTTCATCTAACCATTTTACCATGTTGTGCCTGAGTTATATTCTGACTGAGAATAGCAGGGAAAAGACCCTTTTATTTTGAGCTCTTGCGTCATCAGTCGCAAAGTACCCTGGCATGATTTGTGAAGCTTTGCCTGGAAACAACCAAAGACGTTGCTGGCTCGTAGACGGCAGAGATTAACTTTAGAGTCTAAAATTATGCTGGAGCACACACCCAATGCTACCTTATCAAACTAAAGTTTGAAACTGAGTATACCAACTGTATAAAGTCATAAAGTCAACTGTGCTCCGATAAAAATTACTGACCTGGACTATGCCCTCCTAATGAATCATCTCAGCTTTGGTGGAACCTCATATCATGTGAAGACTTCATATGACGGAGATCGTTCAAATTGGCTAAGAGTATCAGAGGTGAAAGCCAGTCACTTGTTACGGTCCTTAATACCAGACCTTCACCACAGTTCAGTGGTCTGGCAATCGCCTCCATATTGAGGAATCAACTCATCTGGACTTACTCTGCATACAGTGATACAACATCTTTGAATCCAGTGGGGGATAAGGTTTCACAGAGCTCATTTGCAAGAGAGGTTCCACTGCCAAGAGAGAAAGTAGTTGAGTCGGATGCTGAAGCCAACAATGATTTTAATAGGAAACATCCGTATATGCCAGCCGTTCACCAACATTACACTAATTGCCCTGTTTTGAAATCATTGTCTTGAGCAATACTGCGATTAGGAAGCTAGAGAAAGAAAGTGCGGAAGCTTGTGCAGAACCACAAATGTGAATTCTTAGTCGGGGAGAGATGTGTCTCCGAAGCATACAGATGATGATGTGGGAGAGAAATACACCGACTGGAGGGGTGCTGAAAGAAGCAGAGGGTAACAAAGTTAGGGAGAGTTGATGAAATCTTGAAGATAAAGAAAGGCCAAGCTTACGTTTGGGTCAGTTAGTGTACCTTAATGGCTTTGGACGTTCTGTGCAACCCAGTCTGCATTCGCTCAGCCAGGATCCAAGTCCTCTAAATCAGTCGGCGGTTTGGGATCTCACATCATTACCATTTTGAACAGCCTATAAAAGAATTTGAAATGGATGTCTTGAGAATAATAAAGAGCAAAGGGAAACAAATGCCATCAAGGAAAAAAAGCTGTGAAAGAGTCCAACATATAAAAGCCCTTTTACATGAAGATGTGAAAAAGATGTGAAGACTAGGTTGGAAAGAGAATTGTGAGGTTAAGTAGTCAACCTAAGACAAGGTTTAGACCCCAAAAACCATCTCAGATGATGTCATTCTCCAGTGTCCTCTCACCTTGTGAAGTTTCATGGTCCAGAAATGGCGCATTGACGTTCTGTATTGCTGAAGCCAGATCTGGGGCTCTGTTATCCATGACTCCAACCAGAGTCCTCACTTCTCCCCAGGTGTGTGGCAGAAGAACTGAGGGTTTTTGGCTCATCATATGGTTCTTATCCTTCTATTTGCCATTAGCATTGGACTGCAGCCCTGACACTTACTCTCTGATCTGCAGTTGATCCGGCTCCAAAGGCCGAAGGGGCTTAAGAGCAGAATATGGGCTCTGCCTGGTAATAAGTTTGATGGTGTGGGGGGTCCACTATAACAGTTCTTCCTTACCTGCAAGCTCCTCATAACAAAGGTGCAAATGAGGAAAAGCTGCAGATCACCATGATTATCCATGTCATATGGAAGAATTCACTGTTTTCCCTTGATCACCTGATTGCTCTGAAATAACATCTTTCCAGATGATAACCTTTTTTCAAAAAAACAAAACATTTAGAGCCACTGAGAACCTCTTAAACTTATTCAGTTCAATTAATCGATCAGGGGTGCGTTTCCTGTACAACTATGTAACCCACTGCTTAACAAACCATCATACGATGCATGTGTTGAAGAAATCAACTAGCTAGTCACGACTGTTCCCCTAAACCATACTGTCGCAAATTTGTCGTTCAACCACGTTGGTTAATGATGTCACGCAGGTGGTGGAGTAATAACTTATTTTAATGAATCGGTTTGAGATTGAATTAATGCTACATATTTTGCTACATGGCATCGCAGTCTTGAAAAACAGTGCTTTAAATCTCTTGACAAACTAAAATACGTAAATGACGTTTGTATATATATATTAAATAAAAGATATAGAATGTACCGAATGTCAGCTTGCTTATTTTGCTCACGGTAAGGATTTATTAAGTCCACATGTTGTGCAAACAAGAAATTATGCTTTCAACCTCAGGTTGAGAGCTCTCGTTACAACTACACAAGTTTGCGATACTGTTTGCGAATGTTCGTTGGAACTATGGCTTTTAGAAACAGACTCGTTAAACAATACAGATAATGACGGAACTTGCGACCATAGTTGGCTGTCGATGCTTTCGAGAAACGGACCCCTGATCACTTCTGTGAATCAGTTGAAATTAACAATTTGTTTACAAAATCGGACATCAGTAAAACGCATAATTACAAGTGCACAAAGAGGACTGAGCAACACAAGGTGAAAAGAAAGAAAATTTGAATTACCTCAAATGTCTGAATATCAGAATGGTAGAGAGTTCTTGGAGTGTTCAGGGTTAAAGGGCAGTTCCCATAGGGCTGGGGCTGATAAAGCCATCTGACAGCATCTTGGATGAGGGAAGTACATCTGCTTCACATTTCCACCATGTCAAAACCCATACTATCTTTGCTTTGGCTTGTTTGCAACTCATTGGCTCAATCATATTTCTATTGTTGTAATGACATTTAATGGCATGTAACTACATCTGTACTAATGCTTTGACTTTATACTTGTGTCATCAGTTCTTCTATTGAGACCACCATTCATTTGAAGCTAATAAAGCAGCATGAATACGATACACTTGAGGTTTACCATCTAAAATACAGATAATTATGCTAAGGTCTGAACACCCCGCATGCCTTTCAGGATGATTCATCATTCACTTACAATTCTATTGTGAGAATAATTTTTTGGCTCCCCTCTTGTGCTAAATGTTTTATATTTTAAAAGGTACTTAACAGTAGTGAATGTATTGACAAACTGACCAGTAGTCACACTGTGTTTTGCTATTTTCTCAGGTCCTCTATGTGCCAGGCTGTTCTGTACGTAATTGCTAAAATAGAATTGACTTCCCCTTGCTGCTGTTGTGCGTCAGACTGCCTCTGCAACCTCAATGGTTTTGGACGCTGTTGGCTGAGCCCATATGGAGCCACTTCACACAAGTTTTAGCCTAAGCTCAGAAGACACAGAACCGCCCCGGCCACAGACATGTAACTGAGTTGGCGTCCTAGTAATGGTCTGCTGGCTACCGTCACACCATTGCCAAGAAGTCATTGTAAAGCACTACAACCATGTTTAGGATCCTTTATTAATTATTTCCAAAGTCTTGGGAGATTTCCTGTTGTGGTGATAGCAATTGAACTAACAGAGAAGTTGAGACATGCTTTTTTTAAACATTAACTATTGCAGTTTCTCAGTTCAGTCAAATTTGTGAATGTGCAAAGTCACATCTTAAAAATAGAACATGATGTCATTGCACTTTACCAAACAACTCTAAGGCACTCCCTAATGTGTAATTTATTTCTGTGGTGTTGTTTGCCTTAAGAGGAAATGATTCCGTGAAAATTATTAACAGGCATTTTTGCATGAACATTAATTTGCAACAAATTTGTATGCCCACTCTGATAATCACAAGTATGAAACCTAGTATTCCACTCCACTGCATAGTAAACAAATTCCTAATCCCGGTCTGTAGGAAATGTGCAGCATGCCACTTTCAAAGGGATGGTTCAGACAAAAATGAAAATGTTGTCATAATTTACTCACCCTCATGTTGTTCCAAACCTGTATGAGTTTCTTTCTTCGGTTGAACACAAAACAAGATATTGTAAAGAATGTTGGCAATCAAACAGTTGACAGTAGCCATTGACTTCCATAGTACGGAAAAAAATACTATGGAAGTCAGTGGCTACCGTCAACTGTCTGATTACCAACATTCTTTAAAATATTTTATTTTGTGTTCAATAGAAGAAAGAAACTCATACATCTTTGGAACAACATGAGGGTGAGTACATTTCATTTGTGGGTGGGCTATCCCTTTAAGTCCTGCCTGTAAAAATAATCAATATTTGTCAATACATTTTTCCGTCCACCATGTTTAGGGCTCTAATATGTAGCAGTGCGGTGTATGGCAGGCCTCTTGGCTGAATCCAATGTCTTGGCCACTGTCTCTGTTTTTATAGGCTGATTAAGTCATGCTTTTGTTTCCAGGGTCACCAAGACATTTCCCATAATCCCAACACAAGGCTTAGCTAACGAGGTAACGACGGAAACACTCTGACGCGCACGCTTAGCGTGCGTCCAGATTGAGCATAGGTCCGTTGTGCAAGAATCAAGCAAATCCAGCTCTCTCGGGATGTGTTCTCGCCACTTTGGTCTCTGCAGTGTGCTTAAGGAGGCTTGTGTGTCCACTCAAGTGGAGAACATCGTAAAACATGGCTAAACTGGTGTAAGAACAGTGGAAACCATCAGAGTCCCTTACCAATAGCTAAGAACCAATGTAAAGCAACCCAATGTACTCCACCCTAAAAACGGGTTCCATATTTTAGCAAAACATCTAATTTCATGGGTGGGTGGGAAGGAGGTGTGTGAGTGTGTGCGCATATGGCAGTTTAGATGCATTAGCTGTCATATTTTCCTCTCTTGGAGAAAACAACTCTATTTGTGCGATGAGGCAGGAGCAAAGTGTACCTTTTCTTCAGGAGTCTGTGTGGTGTGACGCTCCACAAACCACACAGTTGTCATCACTTCCTGGCACTTCACCTAGAGCTCTTCCAAGCTTACTTTCCCAACACGCCTTGTCCAATGCTTGCCACTGCCCTTGATTGAACGCAAAAACCATTATGGCCAGGGTTTGGCAGAAAGACTTTAGAATAGGGAGTCTTGGGAAATGGCAAATCAAATCAGCCTGGCAGCTACTACTCTGCCACTTCCCATACAGTAAGCATTCGCCCCCTCACCCAACACATACCCAGTCAAAACAGTGAACTCAAAACTTGGCGTAGGTGCCCGTGGGTACGGGACTCCCTTAGAAGTGTCAGGCTCGTCCACTGGGCTCAAGCAGCAGAACTGAAACCCAGAGTATGGCCAGGGCCCGGCCCACTCTTTCCATTGCCACCACTCAACGCAGAGGATGTTAAAAACAAGTTGATCACTGGAGAAAACAAACTGCACAGAGACGCATTGTTCACGGACCCGCTCTGTCATGAAGGAAAGGTCTGGGAAATAGGAGCTGTCTCCATTGAGGTTCCACTGTTAGCGCACATGATGCAAGCAGGCCAGATTCCACAGCATTGATAACATCGTTGATTAAGAGCACCAGGAGGACTTGAGGAAAAACAAGCAGCTTTTATACTAACTAGGCAAATTTACTACTATTTGTTCAAGCTGATGATGCACTTTCGGCAACAAAACACTTAATTTAACACATCCCTCATTTAAACCATGCTGGTTTAACAAATTTGAGATAATTTGAGATAGTCGACCTACAATGCAATACACTGATTAAAGTTGAACAATCCCTAAATTTGCTGCCAGCTATAATTTGCAGGCCAAAGACAAATTACTATAGTTTGCTGGGAACAAGCAGATCTGTTCACATGACTGCTGCATTAGTTCTACTTCAAATGAGCTCTTTAATATAATATGTTCAGTATATCATACATATGATTTTTATAAATGCAATTGGGATTGGGAATCATCTCTCGAATTAATTTTCCTCTCATGTACTAAACAAGGTAGTCTATCAGGATGATAGATACACTAAGAAATGGAACTATGTTACACACCCAAACATTCACATTCAACCGCATAATTCATATAATATACATTACATATAACGTAAGGAAAATTTGTGGTGAGCTGTATCACATGTAACTCAGACACTGGTGGCTTCATTCGCCATAATAAGCTTCTCTTATACATTTTTTTCCCCTCTTACTCTATTATTACCAAATTATGCCATTTATTCCCCTCCCAAAAATGACAACCATTGTGACCACTACTGCGCAAATCACAAGCAAATTCTTTACACCACTTGTTTGATTTGGTTTGATCTCCAGATTTGACATTTCACAAAACCATTGGTTTGCACATGGATTTTCACAGAGGTCTTGTGGAAATCCCCCATTCTGTCTGTCAGACTGCGTGTATAATTGATTGAGTAGCATGGTGGCCAATGGGAAATTCAAAAGTAGATATATGTACAGTATGTGTGGGTGGATGGCAGTGCAGATGGATACATTTTGCAATGTCTCTCTTTTTGGCACAAAATGCAGTGCCAGACTGTATCTTAGTCCTACACTCTCTCACACCTGCATATACTAGAAACAAAAAGCCTGACATCACAGGGCTGCAAAGGAGAATAAGAAACATCCGTGTTTCAAGGCTACTCTATCTCATTATGGACAAAATCACCGTAAACACTCCAACATCTGCAGCTTACCTGGGCAGTTTAAAAGACAATATGCAGCTAAATGTATAGGCATTATTTTTTTAAATAAATAAATATACAAATATATATATATATATATATATATATATATATATATATATATATATATATATATATGTGTGAAATTAAATGAAATGATGGCGTTGAGTTAAATTAAATTAAATTAAATTTAAATGAAATGATTAAATGATTAAATGAAATGAAATAATAAAATAATAAAAAAACAGATATAAATAATAAAAACAAAATAAAACAAAAAAATTATTAATAAGTAAAAAATTATTAAAATAAAATAAATAAAATAATTAAAATAATAAATACAATTATAAAATAAAATAATATAATAAAAAAATGGTAAAAAATAAAATACAATATAAAACAAAATAAAATAAAATATTGAGAGATTATGTGAACTACCCGAGTCTTTGTGTCTCTCAAAAGTTTTCGGCAGCAGCGCCTCTACTGTAAGTTTATCTGCTCCAAGAACAGCGCGATTATAACCTCGCTAATGAGAAATATCATGTAGCTTTTAAGATGATAAACTATTTCACTGATAAAATAATCAAAGTGTGTGTATTTGAGCGAGAAGAAGAATCGAGCATGTGCTTTCCGTACATAATAAAACTTAATTTTGTGGCAAAAACAAGGAAATAATTTGTCGTTTTTAACCTACTGTTTACTATATTTATTTGCTTGGACTATGTCGATGTGGGTTTTGGTTCTTTTGTTGTTGTAGGCTGTAAAAACCTTCATCATTTGGTGAAGTGATATGGAGCTGTAATGCGGTCGAGACCTGCTGGAACTACTTTAGCCTTGCGTTTCCCTGAAAATAACTGCACACCTTATAACATTCATCAACCAATCAGGTTCAAGCATTCAACGGCCCCGTAGTATAAAATAAGATAAGAATCATTGAAAAGCTCATGTGCTATTGATGTTTTTACATTATTGTCTAAGTTTGCATCTCATGTAAATGTGAAAACAGTGGGGGATTATATGCTGTGGTTGTGATTGGCCAGTATAGGGCCTGAGCTGTTTTTCAGTTTCAGTCCATCCCTTTTGCCAAACCACACTTAGAGCAAGCAGCACAGAACGAGTAAGTGAGATGTGACGCAACAGCCAAAGACGTCAGTCTGCATGGGTACATAGTAGACGACAACTAAACCATATCACAGAACTCCTCACACAGACAAACAAACTCAAAATGGATTGGTATGAATGCAGAGACTTGACACCTAGAATTAACATGCGTTTTCAGTAATCAGATCACACTTGACCACATTCAAGTGAAAGTGTAAATGCTAATGTGTTTCATTCTCTACATGCAGTACAACTAAGTGATAACAGACCTTGCACTACAAATAATCATTTTCCGCCAAGGTTACTATGATGGGCTGTAAATTTCCTAACGTCGCTCGATTTACTGAACATGAATATTCCATGGATTACGCGACTGGAATACACCTAGAACATCTCGTTTCTCTCCTTAAATCCTCACTGGCGTCTCTTTCTTAGTCTGCATTCGCAGGGGAGCTTTAAAATGTCTATATCCTCCTTTCACTTCTAATCTGCATTAGCGTCCTTTACCATGGAAAATGCAATTGGCCAGATACCTTAAATTTCAAAATGACAGAAAACGTGTTTTAAAACTTGATAAATGACGGAAATGTTCGGTTAACACGACCTCTGAAGTAATACGTAAGTGCTGTTTTCCTTTTTGCGTGTTCAAAGCGCATGTTAACGCCAGATGTAAAGGAGGCCGCTTAGACAAGTATGGGTTTGGAGTTTTTGACTACTAACAGAATTAACTGAGGCTTTTATTGTTGTACTTATACACCCATGGTGTTGCCAAGAGGTTCTTTCAGTGCTGTCAATAAACAAACTCAATTGTAACTGATTATGAACTTAAGCACTCCACTTCTTCATACTGTCTTTTTCCCCTCTCTCTGTTGCTTTTCTCTTGGACGAAGACGAGGGACAGAAGGCAGATGGAAAAGTGCCCCTTTTTAAAGTGTATTCTCAAACTGCACTCCAAATTGGTTTTCTTGGACAGTGCTCCCCAGTGCATGTGTGAACATTAAACATCAGTGGCAGGCCGGCTCTGATCCACTGGCACTGCTTGTCACTCCCAGCGCTGGCAGGCCTGAGCGTCCCAATCAAGACGCGGCTCTTTTGGACCGCTCTCCCATATGTGGTTAACCCAACGCTCCCTGGGCAATGCGCTTCTCGTCGGACACACTGCCAATCTCCCATGCCGTTGCATAAGCTTTCCAATGCTCTGACGCAGACATAAACGCTAAATATGCACTTCTTTCTCCGCCATACATCCCTGCTCTGTCATTCATGCGCTCTCAACCACAGGAGTGAATTGTTCGTCGAATTAAGCAAATAAGTTTGGGTGAAGAGTTATAAGAGAAACATACAGAAAATAATTACCTCAATTGTGAACTGGACACCTACGGTTAAACTAACTAACCAAAACAATAACCTCCCTTCAAGACAGCCATGCAATAAAAATCAACAAACAATTTGGAAAAACCAACCCGATCTCACAACAATTCGTATGTATTTTACGAGGTGGCTAATTCGTATGAATTCATGACCTCACTCGTACGAATTTGTAAGATTTTTGCTAAATCGTACATATTTTAGGAGTTGCACGATTCGTATGAATTTGTACGAACAACCTATCCCAGACCCCGCCCCTAAATGTACACATCACTGGGGTTTAGACAAATCGTACGAGTGAGGTCATACGAATTGGTCGTGAGATAGCGTTGGAAAACCCCCAAAATCCTGTCATTATTTACTTTGTGTCCCTCCAAATCCATTTTTCTCTCCAGCTTCCATGGAACGCACACAAACTTAAACATTATCTTACTTTTCAAATTATTTATTATATCTATTTGTGTTCTATTGAAGAAAGCAAGTCATATGGGTTCAGAATCACATGGTAAATGGTGAACTTGTCTTTTTGGGTGACTGTCCCTTTAAGAAGCAGCCAAAGCTACAGATTTTTGAAAGAAGATGCTAATCAGTCCCAAAGAGAGAAGGACAGGGAAAGAGGGAGGATAAGGAGTGCTATAATGAGAAGAGAACGGATAAAGCCATATGAGCCCACAGTGCAGTCGGGGTTAAAAGAGTTAGAAAAACAGCGTGGCCCGGACTCTGTGTGAACCGACTCTAGGTGAGTGTCCTTATTAAAGCCTGGTGAGCGTCTGTAGAAAGATCCTGGCAGCTGTCCAACACAACAACACGTATTCTGATGCTCGTTGGGAAAAAAAACAGAAGTGAGAATGCAATTACAGCAGGAATTTTTCAATTTTTTCGCTGTCTGGGATTCAGGATTCTGCTGTGGAGTATGATATTAACAACAGTGCTTGTTTGAGAGTTCAGTAATGCTAAAACATCTCAATAGCTATGTTTCCGTCTAACAATATTAATGTAAATTTTCAGATATACTGTATCATTAAAATATTCTGAATGAAAATAAATATATTTTAAAAATGTGCATAAACACATATGTGCTCATTTTAGTTGGATTTTGTATTTATTTTTTATCCAATAAGTAGATGCATAAACTATGATGGAAGCATATTTACTGAATAAATCCCTGATGTGCAACAAAAAAAAAAACAGTGAACTGGTCTGGGGCATGATGGGACGGCATGCACAGCGTCTTTGGACATTCTGAAATGCGCAGTCAACAATATGATTTGGTCAAATTATCTTCCACAACCGCGTCACGTGATTGCGTTCCTAAACAACATGAATCTGCCTTTGATTGCAAACTCTGGGGCACAATCATTTATGATATGCTGAAGAGCTACAGTGGCTTCCCCAATTGAGGGAACGTGAACCGATCATCTCATCCTCTTTAGTATTAGTTATAGCACAAAATAAACATGACTGAACATCAGAAGTAGAAATATATACAGTAGGATTTACTAAAAAGTATAATTTCTCATGTAATAATGCAAGCGGTGTTTCAGCTGCAGAAATACTTCAATAAAAGAACTTGTGAACAATATGTAATGTTGCATTTACCTCAGAAAAGGCATTTATTGTCGATAAACTTACATCTTAATTATATTTTTACTTAACCTATTAGTGATGTTTAGAATAAATCTCTAATGTAAACAAGTTATGACAAACAATCTAAATGTTTGCATTTCAACAATGAACTAAACTATAGAACAAATATATATCATTAAAGAGTTGATCCGAAACTGCCTTTAATTTAAATGTTTGTATACACCTCAGTTTTTGAGTGTTGATCATTATATCTAATTAATAGTTTGGACTATTAACCAACTGACAGGGTTCCCAGTTTAGTTTACAGCATTAGTTAAGATATTGTTTTCCTTGGCATTTACTGTACCTGATATATACAAATGAATCGATATTAAATTGAATCTAGATCAGAAACTTGTGATTCAAAATCAAATTGAATCATCAAATCTGTTACAAAACCCACAATAAATAAACTTTATTAACATATTATAAACATAATAAGAAATTAAAGGAGCAATAAGTGTTTTTTTATTATTATTGAATGGCACTCAAAATGATGCTTCTACCTTCCATATTGTATATCATAGGCGTCTCGACACATCATACAGTAGCATCTGTCTCTGTGAAGACATTGAGTCACTCTTTGCATTTGCATTGGCCACGTGGAAACCAGCACACTGCTGCTTCTCACAATACATAACATTTAAAATAATTTTAAATGCACTTTACAGCATCCATCTTACATAATTAGCATTGGCATTTTTTACTTCCTGAGGGATCCAGGCACTCGACAAGGACACTACAGTGGGACGGGAGATAGCCGACCATTCAGTCCACTGGCTGAACCTCACATGGTGTTTTGGTTACAGCAAACGTGCCTGTCCCATGGAAACCCTCAGATGAGGAGCCATTGGGCCGAGCTCCAACGATGGCTGAACCACAGCTCCCACTTTTCACAGCAAATGAGGAGAAAACCATGCATGCAGCTGTTCCCCGGGAATGGACAGAGGGAAATGGAGGGAGACAGCACTTGTCTTGCAGTAATATAGGACAGATAAAGTTGGTTTTCCGCTCCCTTCACTCCAGGACACCTCTAAAAGTTTCCGAAAGTGCCTATATACCCTCGCTGTTGTGAAGAAACGTCATGTTATTTATCCACAGGTGAGGTTCCAGCAAGGATAAAGCCTGCAGCACATGAACATGAGGAAACCCAAGTTTCCATTTCATGACTTGATCCTCACCTCAACCGCGGCACATGACTTGCGAGAGCTCATAAGTAAGAGCTGGCACGGTTATACTCCGCTGTGTATATTTGGGTCGCTCATCTGAAAATATACATGGTGATCTTGGCATGTCACTTCTGACCACATATTGACATATTATGGCATGACTGAGGTCAGCGTCTAATCAGATATGAAGAGGAAGGTTTCTGATTACAGCTGATATTCTGTTCCTCCAAACGAGGGAGTAATTAGCGAGCGTGTGGCTTTATCGTTCCTATCCCTGGGTGTGTTTATTTCTCTGCACAGAGGCATGACTTCTTTTCAGCTTTCAGTCTCTCCATTCCTCTCTATCTCACTGTCTTGTTTAGGAATCGGATGAAAGCGAGGAGTTGCATTTCATCACGCTCCAAGTCAGACTAAAGCAAACAAACGACTGCTTGAGCTTGTATAAACTTCTGCCACCACTTTCTGTAGAGATCTGGGTAGAGTTGCTCTAGCAAGTTCTTACTTAAATTGGAACGTAAAGTCCACGCTAGATGCTTAACTACTAGCTAGTTTCTTACTATCGCTGTACTTAATTTGGTTTCACCATTTGATCTTAAAGGCTGGAATGCAGTAACTGTACTGATGTTTTAATGTTTCTGGATGTTTCGTGTGGTTTTATGTCGTGAAAATGTTGTTTTTTTGTTTGTTTTTTTTATAGTGTCTTGATGTACTTTCTGTCTATTGTGTATTTTATAATTTTCAAGGTTTCAAAACATCTTGCCGAAGGACTGCAGTTGGTTTTGGGAAGTCGGAATTGACCGTTTCCACAGAAAATTGCACTGTGTATGATGACTTGTTCCATGCAGTCATAGGATATCAAACATATTTGATATTTTGAGCCGGTTTTAGAGCTTGATGTTTTCATTTGTCACGCGTCTGCCATCAACGAGCCACAAGTTTCTGTGAGAGTTTGCTGTGTTCAAAGCGACTTAAAATCCGGTATGTGTATGATGCCCAGTTTTTCTCTGTAACCACTTACAAAGTCTGCAAATGTATGACTCTAACCCTAACCCAAATACATGATGCTAGGTGTTTTAAAATATGTCCGATTTTAAAAGTTGTATTCCGGTCTTTAGACAGAACATAGCTAGTAGGTAGTAAGCGAAGTCACATCATTTGACGTTTACCTTCACTGATTGTACCTTATTTTGCCTCATATACAGTAACTTATGGTACAAATAAGTTTCCACTGAAATTCAATACTAAATCATGAAATGACGTAATACGTATTTTATGTAAATAACATTAGTTATTAACAACATAACAAATTATTAGAAACACTGATACAAAAAAGATATTTAGTAGTCGTTGACATTCATTAGTATGAGTCTCTAAAGTTCTCTAAAGATGTAAATGGGTGTAAATGTAAACATTATCATATACGGCATATTTAATTTTTGACAGGAGTAAAAACAAGGCTGTGAGGAATAAATTGCAGCGCGTTGTTTAACATTACAACATACCGATTGTTCAGCTGACAAAATGTCTTTGCGGAAAGAAACTAAGTAGAAAAAAACTTGTAAAGTTGTGATTTGTGAAAATTACATGATCTAGGAGTCTCATTGTAAAGACTAAATCTAGCCTTGTTTTCATCCGTGTTAAATTTAATATGATGTCTCCCAATGCAACCTGCTGTTTAAAGCATTACTCCTGGTCAGAGGCTTCCATATTTAGAAAATAAATAAAGTTATGTTTCAGCTATGTTTAATGGTGCAATGAGAGGGTATTTAGTAGTGTGTAAGCTGGTGCAACCGGCCATGGGGCTTGGGGTTTTGCTAGTTAACTTTAGTTAACCTCTGCTAGTGGATGCTGTAACTACACCACTCTGAAGGCTGAAAGTTTATGAACAGGAATGCATTCAGGATTCAAGCACATACCTGAAACCCTCGCAATCCAGATTCGGTCCAGTTTGTGCCGCTTTAACCTCAGGAAGTCATAGAAATTCCTTGGCCAACATCGAGACCGGAGTCACCTAAGCCACCTCACCCATAATAATCATGAAAACACTCGCATTAAGCAGCACCAGACCATATTCAATCCTGCGTTTCTTACACAGACGAGACAGAGTAGAGTAATATCAGAAAGGGAGATAGGATCTCTGGATCTTTTCTGTGTTTTGACTCCGCTCTAAACACTGGCTCGGGTTTGCATGCTTCTCACCGGACTTCCTCGCCGTGTTTGTTTGGTCAGCACAGCACACTACAGACCTGCTGCAAAACACACCGGCCCACACGCCATCTTTAAGATGCTTATCCAGCTCAGGATGGGAGCAAAATATGAGTACTGTATATGAAAAAGGGGAGCTGTGAGAAAATCATATTGCTTCTCATAAACTTATGAGAGTTATGTATGTGTCAGGTAGCTGAAATTTGTGGAATGATGTAAATTACACTAAAAAAAATTAAGTTGGATTTACTTTCACTCAGAAATTGCTTGAAAATTTTCCCAAATAATTACAAAGATACAGCAAATCATTAAACATGAAAATTAAAAGTATTTATTTTAATGAAATACTATTTTATTGTAAAACACACTCTATTGGAAACATTTTACAACATGGTTCCATTATTTGAGTGCATTAGTTAACATGAACATTAGTTAAATAAATCTAAATATTTATTCTAAATTTATTCTATTAGTCTTAGTTAATGCCAATTTAATTTGACGGAAACAGTAAAAGTAACAGAGTAAACAGAGCCAGGTAATAAACATTAAAATACACACTATTTGCAGACACAATTATAAAGCAGAAAGACAATATTATATCAACATGAAAACACTGTGATCCATTTTTTCACTAACCTTTTGTGTGTAAAAACATCCAATATTTAAATTTTGTCGTCATGACAATGGCAAGGCTGGTAAAGTCATTAATCCTGGTAAGTTTTGCACAATGTCCGTGAAAGGATGCCAAGAAGGAAGGTGTTGCACTGGCAATGTCCATGTTCAAGTACATAGATCTAAAGCAAAAAACAACATTTAAGACATTGCAGGTCATGTAATACAGTTTATTTTATTTTATTTTTACTGGAAGAATTAGTTTAAGCGCTTTAACAAACATTTCGGCCTCCTATTTTCTTCCATTACAGATATAAAAATGATTTGCCAAAAACATATATATATATATATATATATATATATATATATATTTTCTGTGGAAACCGTCTGAATTGCTGTTGATGGAGCTTTATTCACCCGGAAGCCAGAACATTCCTCTAAAGCACTAATCATAGTAAGAATGCAGTAAACGGGTAAGATGGCTTCAGATTACACACTCGGCCCGGAGCTGCTGTACGACTGACTTTCTCTATGAGCTTTCCCACAATCCTCCTCACACATGCTTAATCTCACACCCACTGTGCCAATCCATCATGAATAAAAAAAACTGCACCACAACACCTACAACACTGACACACAGTTGAGTCTGACGAAAGAGAGCAGCAACAATTATTCAACTCCAGAACATTCTCGTCTCATTTGTGGTTTATCATTTTTCATTAAAACTCACTGCAAACCCTAATGCTCAAAACAATGAATTGGTTTGGGTAGGGCAAACTTAAATTAAACAAATTAACTTTCATGAGTATTTAGAACTTTCTTTTTCTTTTGAGTTCACAGAACTGACACATTAAGTAATCTGGAATGTTTAATTGTGTTGAGTTTAATGAACTTCTTTCTTTTAGTTAGTTAGTTTTACAAACTTAAATTTAACTGAAACTGGGCTGTGATTTCCATTTCCCAGCATGCTTTGCTATGGCACTCAAAGGGGAGAGTAAATACTAAAATTAAGTGTTATATTGTGTGTGTGTTTTTTTTTTGTGTGTGTGTGTGTGTGTGTGTGTGTGTGTGTGTGTGTGTGTGTGTGTGTGTGTGTGTGTGTGTGTGTGTGTGTGTGTGTGTGTGTGTGTGTGTGTGTGTGTGTGTGTGCAAGATTAATGTTAAGTGGGAGATATAGGGCCCTATTTTAACGATCTGAAACGCAAGTATCAAACGCAAAACGCAAAACGCAAGTAATTTTGTGGGGGGATCTCAGATCTCGACGCAAATCTAAAATGTGTTTTTCTGAAGTAGCTACATTACTCATAGGTGTGGTTTGGGCGTAACGTGAAATAAACCAATCAGAGCTTCATCTCACATTCCCTTTAAAAGCAGGCGCGCTTGTTCCATGGCAGATTGCTATTATAACGGCGGATATGCCAGACGCACACCAGGAGCGGTTCACACCCGAGGAGCCCGACGTTCTCATCAGGGCCGTAAAAGACAGAGAAGTGACATTGAATGGCGATGGGAGAAACCCACACAAATTAGCTTCGGTTAAACAGGCCTATAATAATTTGGGTAAGCTAGATTTATGCCTATTTTTTCAAATCTTCATGGACACTACAATGATTTCTCGTGTGGTAATATTTTTCCTTGTAATTATGTATGGTTTGCAAAAATGGGAACTGCTGCGTCAGTGTTGTGCACACACACACACGCTACATTATGTCCAAGCATGCGCCCTTAAAATAGCATCTGAATAACGCGCCACTGACTTTAGACGAGGTTTTTCCTAGTTTGTGGCGGAACTGTTTTCTGCAAAATAGCACCAGGGAGCGTTTGCGCCGGAAAACACGTCTCCTCTTTTCCTGAACCGCCCCGGGAGCGCAAGTTCATTCCCTAATTTACCGACGTGCGTCTGTGGAGGGAAAGGTCCGTGCGTCGGGTGCAAAATAGGAATGATATATGCGTTGGTGTACAAAAGTCATTTGCGCTGGATGCAAGATAGGGCCCTTAGTTAGTATAGTGTTTCATGTTTTTTATGCTAATTTAAGAGTTAGCATAACTCTTCTAAGAGTTTCAGTTATATGGGTTTTTTCCAGGGGTTACCATCATGGTGACGAGTGGAGCATGAGCTTGCTTTGAGAACAGATATTAAATGTTAAATGTTATATTGACGTACTAATTCAGCAATTGCTATGTTCAATTAAAGCAATGTGCTATCAATTGACAAGCTTGCATTTACAGAATAGGTATTACAGAATTAACTAAAAATATTCAAATTAAATTACATGTCTGAGTTAGCTTACACAAATATTTAAAGTTAAGAGCAATTAATATGTATGAGTACAAAATAAAAATCTGCTAGTCCTGCTTACTTAAACTTTTGAATTTCATGACTTAAAAAAAATGAGGAAACTAATTTTTTTTAGTTTTGGCAACTTATTCGGATTTACAGTGTTTACATAGAGAAAAACAGAACATGTTTACTGTATGTGTGGGTCATTATGATCAATTTAAAAGTATTCTAAAAAAAAATGTCTTAAAGAAATTAATATTTTTATTCAAGGATTCATTACATTTATCAAAAGTGACAGTAAAGAATGATCAAATAAATGCTGTTTTTTTCAATTAATCAAAGAATCCTGAAAATTAAATATGACGCAGCACAACTGTTTTCAACACTGATAATAATCAGAAATGTTTCTTGAGCAATTATGTTGAAAATTGAGCTTTAAATCACAGGAATAAATTACAGTTTACTATACTGACAAAGAATACATAGTTTTTAATTGTATTAATATTATATATATATATATATTTTTTTTTTTACATTTGAACAGTAGTATATATATAAAGATAGACAATTTCACAACATGAAACAATGAAAGCCAATTAGAATATATTTAGTTTCAAATGTACAGTTCCCTTTCAAGGGAACTCGAGCTGCGTTTGAGACGCGGTGGGAACGCTCTGCGTGATTACGTCGTGAAGCACGTGTAAAATCAGTCCAATGGAAGCCCGCTACGACATAGGTGACGTCATAGACCAGGAAACTATAAAGCAACCCAGAAATCAGACCGCGACAGCTTCTGTACCTTCAGCAAGCGCTCTCTGTATATCTGTCCTTGTCTATTTATTGTTGTCTGTCAAGCCCAATATATATACATATATCTATCACTATGGCGAGTAAGCAAGATTATAGACGGTGTGTTGTTCCCTGCCCTCGTTATATTACGGGTGGGGACACACATCAGCTGTGTATTGTTTGTTTGGGAGTGGAGCATGCCCAGTCAGTCCTCGAGGGGGCTGATTGTGAGCATTGTATGAGTCTATCTATGAAGACTCTCCGCTCTCGCCGATCGTTCTTCGAGGAGGACGGTTCGGTTCGCGCTCCCCGGGGTGCGGGTCCCGCTGCTGCTGAGGCTCAGCGTCGACTTTCATCTTGGGGTTCGCAGATGGATCTAGTAGCGGGGTTTGAGACGGGCCCTGCCCTTTCTCAGCCCTTACCTGCTGGATCCGGTGTCTCTGCCCAGGAAGGAGCCCGCTCTCTGGCTTCTCCTCCCCGGGCTGGGGCACCAATATTGCGGCTATCCAGTTCTGAGGATCTGGATGTCGCGGGTATGGGGGATTTTCAGTGTTCGCCAGCTCATACCCCTGCTGATGAGGAGCTTATGGAGGTTTTATCTCGTGCTGTAGCTAAATTAAATATTGAGTGGCCAGCCGATGACGTTGATGTTGTATCTAGAAAAAGTCTGTTAGATGACCGTTATCTACCATCTAGATCACGACCTCCTCGTCGGGAACTCCCGTTCTTTCCCGATCTCCACACTGAGGTGTCGAGATCATGGATTAAACCGGCATCTTTCAGAGTACATAACCCTCAGACCAGTAATTTTAGTAAAATTCAAGGTATTGAGCACTTTGGTTATTTATCTATGCCTCGCGCGGAAGACACACTAGCGAGTTATCTTTCCCCCGAGTCATCTTCGCCTCTGAAAGCCCTGACGTTACCCACCAAACCTTTAAAAAATACATCTTTATTGGTGGGTAAAGCGTATTCGGCAGCAGGTCAGGTCGCGGCGTGCTTGCACACTATGTCAATTCTCCAAGCATACCAGGCTGACCTGCTGAGGGACATAGACGATTGTGAGGAAGTTAGTGCCGACGCAATTCGAGAATTGCGTCGTACGACAGATCTATCTCTCCGGGCCGCCAAGGAGACGGCCAAGTCTGTGGGCCGCTCTATGGCAGCCTTGGTGGCCACGGAACGTCACTTATGGTTGAATTTATCAGAAATAAAGGATAAAGATAGATCTGTTCTTCTGGACGCACCGCTGTCAACTACAAGTCTGTTTGGCGATACTATAAATTGTGTCGTCGATAGGTTTCAAGAAAATAAGAAACAAGCGGCTGCGTTTCAGAGGTTTCTTCCTCGCCAGTCTAATGTCCCAGAGGCTGCTCGTGGTGTAAAGTCTGAGCAGCCTCGTCCGTCTACGAGCTCCGTTCACAGAGTCCAGCAAAAGAAGAGCGTCGCCGCTCGGGCACCTCCTCAATCTGATGTTCCTGAGTGGCGGTCGCAGCCCAGGCCTGTTAGAGATAGACAAGATCTGAGGGCTGTTATCTCTAAGCGAGCTTGGTCTAAGAAGAAGAAGTCTTGACGCCCAGGCTATCAGGCTTCTGAGGGTGGTCCCCTCCAGGGAGGAAAGATTCCGAGGAACCGTCCCTCCTTGGCACCCTCCGGGGGGCGACTCTCCGAGGAGAGCCGCAGCGTTGCCACTTCGGTTGTTCCCTGCCGGTTCGCCGCTTCAGGGCGTCAAGGTGTCAGCGTCCACGTGCAATCCTCTGAGGAGGGTTGTAGAACGGTCAGTTCGGTTGTTCCCTGCCGGTTCGCCGCTTCAGGGCGCCGAAATGATTGTTCAATCAAATCCAGAGGCCAGTCTCGAGAGACTGGTTCCCTTAGCGGAATTTCTGGGAGCGTGGAAACTTCTGCCAAATATTTCTCTTAGGACCTGCACATAATAGAAAAGGGTTACAGAATTCGGTTCGGTTCTCGTCCGCCCAGATTTCAAGGGGTCCTCCCCACGGTAGTGGACTCACAGCGGGCTCTGGTTATGGAACAGGAAGTAATGACACTTCTTCGAAAAGGGGCTATAGAAAGGGTTTCTCCTCCCAGCATAGAGTCAGGGTTTTACAGCCGTTACTTCGTTGTTCCAAAGAAGGATGGAGGGTTGCGTCCTATTCTAGATCCGCGCCAGTTAAACAGCACAGTTCAGAAACTCAAGTTAAGAATGCTTACACTCAAACAGTTTGTATCACAGATTCAGTTCGAGGACTGGTTTGTCACAATAGACTTGAAGGACGCGTACTTCCATGTATCTATCCATCCTCATCACAGGAGGTTCCTTAGGTTCACTTTCGGGGGTGAAGCATACCAATATCGGGTTCTTCCATTTGGCCTAGGTTTATCTCCCCGCACCTTTACAAAATGCGTGGATGCAGCTCTGGCTCCATCGAGACTCCAGGGCATCCGCGTATTAAATTACATCGACGATTGGTTGATTTTAGCTCAGTCAGAGCAGTTGGCAGTTCAGCATCGAGATGTTGTTCTGTCCCACATAAGGAGTTTGGGGTTGCGGCTCAACACCAAAAAGAGAATGCTCCTCCCCTGTCAGAGGACCACTTTTTTAGGTGTGATTTGGGTTTCGATCACAATGCAGGCACGTCTGTCTCCTGCTCGTATTTCTGCGATTCTCACAGTCGCAAAGAATGTGAAACTAGGCCAGTCACTCACTGTAAAACAGTTTCAGAGACTGTTGGGTCTCATGGCAGCTGCGTCCAACGTTATTACTTTTGACCTTCTGTACATGAGACCCCTGCAGTGGTGGCTCAGGACCAAGGGGTTTTCTCAGAGGGGAAATCCGTTCCGCAAGATCAAGGTCACGCGGCTATGCCTTCGTGCCTTAGTCATGTGGAAGAAACCTTGGTTCCTCGCCCAGGGCCCTGTGTTGGGGGCTTCTTGTCGACGCGTCACGTTTTCGACGGATGCTTCCCTCACGGGTTGGGGGGTGGTCATGAGTGGCCGCTCGGCGCAAGGTCTTTGGCAGGACCATCAACGTTCCTGGCACATAAATCGTCTGGAGTTGATGGCGGTATTTCGGGCTCTCAAATATTTCCTGCCAGACCTGAGAGGCCATCATGTGGTGGTCCGCACAGACAACACTTCGGTGGTCTACTATATCAACAATCAGGGGAGTCTGAGGTCATGTCATCTTTGCAAATTGGCCCATCAGATCCTCCTATGGGCCCAGGGGAAGTTATTGTCGCTCAGGGCGGTATATATCCCAGGGCGTCAGAATGTGGGAGCAGATATTCTGTCGAGACAGGGGCTGAGGCCAGGAGAGTGGAGACTTCACCCCGAAGTGGTGGAGCTCCTGTGGGAAGAGTTCGGTCGTGCTCAGGTAGACCTTTTCGCATCGTCAGATTCAACCCCATTGTCAACAGGGGCTCGTCTGCTACTAGTAGCCCCTTACTGGCCGACCCGAGTTTGGTTCTCGGACTTAGTATCTCTTTTGGACGGCTCTCCAATGGAGATTCCACTCAGGAGGGACCTGCTGTCCCAGGCAGGGGGCACGATATTTCACCCTCGGCCGGAGTTGTGGAAACTGTGGGCCTGGCCTCTGAGGGGGCCCGGCTCAGGGAAACTGGTCTCTCGACCGATGTTGTAGAAACCAATCTTAAATCCAGAGCTCCTTCCGCGAGAAGGCTGTATGCGTTAAAATGGAAACTTTTTACCACTTGGTGTGTTGAACGTCAGTTAGATCCTGTTAAGTGCCCTGCTGGTTCAGTTCTTGATTTTCCGCAAAACAGTTTCTCTGCTAGGTTATCTCCTTCTACCCTAAAGGTTTACGTGGCGGCTACATCGGCCTACCACACGCCTCTGGGGGGTGCTTCTATCGGGAGAAACCCTTTGATTACTCGCTTTCTCCGTGGTACACTGAGGTTGAGACCTGCACTGCACTCTAGAGCACCGGCTTGGGACTTGGCCATTGTACTTGAGGGTCTGGCTTTGGCTACCTTCGAGCCCATCGAAGAGGTTTCAGAGAAATTCTTCACTTTAAAGACTTTATTTCTCCTTGCTATTTCATCTATCAAGAGAATTGGTGTTTTACATGCTCTGTCGGTTGCTCCTTCATGTCTGGAATTTACACCTGGTATGGTGAAAGCATTTCTCTACCCGAGACCGGGTTATATTCCTAAGGTCCCACTGAATGTTGGGGGCCCAATAGTGCTGCAGGCCTTTTATCCTCCACCCTTTATTACCCCAGACCAGGAACAGCTTAACCTGTTATGTCCAGTCTGGGCTTTAGATGCCTACGTTCACAGAGCTGCCCTGTGGCGTAAATCTGAGCAACTATGTGTCTTTTTTGGGTCACTCAAGAGAGGATGCCCTGCATCTAAACAGGTTATGAGTAAATGGATAGTCGAGGCTATTTAATTGGCTTATGAAGCGGCCAGACAGCCTTCACCTATGGCTGTGCGGGGCCCATTATACTCGGAGTATGGCGGCCTCTATGGCCTTAATTTCGGGTGTTTCCCTTCTTGACGTTTGTAATGCGGCAGGATGGTCCTCTCCGCATACATTTGTCAGGTTTTATGACCTTGTCCTCTCCACTCCGGGGGCGAGGTTGCTTGCTTCTTAGTGTGCGCAGGACTTTCACACAGAATGGGCATTTGTCACTATGGCGTAGTGGGTATGGGGTTCCCACCGCGTCTCAAACGCAGCTCGAGTTCCCTTGAAAGGGAACGTCTCAGGTTACATATGTAGCCCTGGTTCCCTGATAGGGAACGAGACGCTGCGTTTGCCTGCCATACTTCCTGCATGCCCTGATCGGCTTGCTTCAGGTTTTTCAGAAGCTGTCGCGGTCTGATTTCTGGGTTGCTTTATAGTATGTCGTAGCGGGCTTCCATTGGACTGATTTTACACATGCTTCACGACGTAATCACGCAGAGCGTTCCCACCGCGTCTCAAACGCAGCGTCTCGTTCCCTATCAGGGAACCAGGGTTACATACGTAACCTGAGACGTTGTTACGAGCAGATTTTTAGACCAATTCGATTTCGCAGAAATAAAACCAATGGACCGACAAAATGTTCTGCCACTTTTCTGTGTCACATACAGTGTTATAACTCTAATACTATAGAATTAAACAGTTAAGTGACAAATTACTACTCATTAAATATGACAAAACCTTAATCATTCTCATTGCATAATGAATCCATTACTCTCAAGTGTTTTTCTGAAGGATTAGTGTCATTTTATCCTTTTAAGTGACATTGGATATGTTTTACAGTGAATCACCGGCTTTGCATTTCGAGAACAGATCATAGATCTGAAAAGCAGAACGTCTGGAAATACTTCCAGAGTATCGCAGACGTAACTCACTATGTACTCTGCCTAAAATATTTGGACTCCAAATATGCCCAAAAATTCCCAGTCTGACTTTGAAGACTCGCACCATCAAAACAAGCGCCACAGCTCTCTAACCTTTCCAATAAAACAATGGCAAAGTTACAAATGTCAGGCGTATTAGGAAACCTCTCTTAGAGGTTTAGCGAATGCATGAGTTATTCAGGCTTTGAAAACCCAAGGACACTGATGTGCACTTCCTAAACATCGACACAGATTATCACCAGCCAACTCTCATTAAAATATGCAAATCTCCGGTCCAGTTACCAACCAGACTGCACGAGTGTCCGTCACATAAAAAACCTCATTATGAGAGAAGTTTCCACTGAAGTGAGAGTATATGATTACAGCTTTGTTTTTATGACTGAAGTACTAGAAAACACTGACTCAATATTCAGATGAAACATCACATCTCATTTCCTCCTGCCATTCAAGCTTCCCGACATGATGAAGGACAGGACTGTGGTCAGAGGCTGTGAACTGAACACTGCGTTAAAAAATACAGGGGTATTGATGACCCTGGACTGTTGTTTGCTGATGTGGTTTATGAAACTTACAGAGAACACATGCTTTCCTGAAGCCTAGAAACAATGGCAAGTTCCCTTTGGTAAACATTTTGGGTGGAAATCACAGGCTATGACACGCTCAGCTCGCGGTCGACAAACGTTTATGGCGGTGACATAATAAATACACAAAGGTCAAGATTTGAAGATCAGGCCAACAATCGGGGAAAGCCTATTAACATTAAACAATCCTTTTTGTCATTCTTATTACATCATGATGGAAAATCTACAGCAGACGGCTGAATCAAATAAGATGAAGCTGAAGGACCATCATTTATAAAGATGCACAGAATGATCCTGAATGTGAATAAATTATATGGACAATTAATAAAATATTGTGACAGTACATTTAAAGAAATGCTCCTAAATACACTGCATTTTTAGAAAGTTTTTAAATTCGCAAATCATCTTAAAAGTGTAGTTAAACAAGCACATGCACACTGAGTATATATACAGTATATATATATAATTCTGGTCAAAGAAATTATTTTATATATGCACGCATGTATATATGCATGTATAAAATGATGTATAAAATTACATGCATACATGAATGTACATACATACCTACATACATACATATATGACCATATCATATATCATTATTAAAATGTGTGTACAATATTATACTTATATATTATAATACATATTATAATAAATTCTATATATCATTATACAGTAAATATAATTTCAAATGCTAAATAAATGTTGTAAACAGCACAGCTTAATTGAAAACAGGTATTTTAAGATTTTATCTTTTATCTTGGTTTTATCTTAATTGTATTTTTTTTTGGTAAATGCAAAATGTATTATTTTATACAATTTGGACAATATAAATAATTTTGGATTTAAAATAGAAAACAATGTTAGAATTTACTTCAAATAGTAATTAACTTCAAAAATTAATAGATATTTATATTTATTAGTTTAAGGATGAATTAAACTAATGAAGAACTAATAAAAAAATGTATTCACACTTAAAATATGCATGCTTCATTTAGCATACAAATATTGTCATGTTGGCTTCTGCCTTTGTAAATAAGGATGAGATCTGATTGTTTGTGCATTTATAAATGAGGATGAGATCTGATTGTTTGTGCATTTATAAATGAGGATGAGATCTGATTGTTTGTGTATTTATAAATGAGGATGAGATCTGATTGTTTGTGTATTTATAAATGAGGATGAGATCTGATTGTTTGTGTATTTATAAATGAGGATGAGATCTGATTGTTTGTGTATTTATTAATGAGGATGAGATCTGATTGTTTGTGTATTTATTAATGAGGATGAGATCTGATTGTTTGTGTATTTATAAATGAGGATGAGATCTGATTGTTTGTGTATTTATAAATGAGGATGAGATCTGATTGTTTGTGTATTTATAAATGAGGATGAGATCTGATTGTTTGTGTATTTATTAATGAGGATGAGATCTGATTGTTTGTGCATTTATAAAAGAGGATGAGATCCGATTGTTTGTGTATTTATAAATGAGGATGAGATCCGATTGTTTGTGTATTTATTAATGAGGATGAGATCTGATTGTTTGTGCATTTATAAATGAGGATGAGATCCGATTGTTTGTGCATTTATAAATGAGGATGAGATCTGATTGTTTGTGTATTTATAAATGAGGATGAGATCTGATTGTTTGTGCATTTATAAATGAGGATGAGATCTGATTGTTTGTGTATTTATAAATGAGGATGAGATCCGATTGTTTGTGTATTTATAAATGAGGATGAGATCTGATTGTTTGTGTATTTATAAATGAGGATGAGATCTGATTGTTTGTGTATTTATAAATGAGGATGAGATCTGATTGTTTGTGTATTTATAAATGAGGATGAGATCTGATTGTTTGTGTATTTATAAATGAGGATGAGATCTGATTGTTTGTGTATTTATAAATGAGGATGAGATCTGATTGTTTGTGTATTTATTAATGAGGATGAGATCTGATTGTTTGTGCATTTATAAATGAGGATGACATCCGATTGTTTGTGTATTTATAAATGAGGATGAGATCCGATTGTTTGTGTATTTATAAATGAGGATGAGATCTGATTGTTTGTGTATTTATTAATGAGGATGAGATCTGATTGTTTGTGCATTTATAAATGAGGATGACATCCGATTGTTTGTGTATTTATAAATGAGGATGAGATCTGATTGTTTGTGTATTTATTAATGAGGATGAGATCTGATTGTTTGTGCATTTATAAATGAGGATGAGATCCGATTGTTTGTGCATTTATAAATGAGGATGAGATCTGATTGTTTGTGTATTTATAAATGAGGATGAGATCCGATTGTTTGTGTATTTATAAATGAGGATGAGATCTGATTGTTTGTGTATTTATAAATGAGGATGAGATCCGATTGTTTGTGTATTTATAAATGAGGATGAGATCCGATTGTTTGTGTATTTATAAATGAGGATGAGATCTGATTGTTTGTGTATTTATTAATGAGGATGAGATCTGATTGTTTGTGCATTTATAAATGAGGATGAGATCCGATTGTTTGTGTATTTATAAATGAGGATGAGATCTGATTGTTTGTGTATTTATTAATGAGGATGAGATCTGATTGTTTGTGCATTTATAAATGAGGATGAGATCTGATTGTTTGTGCATTTATAAATGAGGATGACATCCGATTGTTTGTGTATTTATAAATGAGGATGAGATCCGATTGTTTGTGTATTTATAAATGAGGATGAGATCTGATTGTTTGTGTATTTATTAATGAGGATGAGATCCGATTGTTTGTGCATTTATAAATGAGGATGAGATCCGATTGTTTGTGTATTTATAAATGAGGATGAGATCCGATTGTTTGTGTATTTATTAATGAGGATGAGATCTGATTGTTTGTGCATTTATAAATGAGGATGAGATCCGATTGTTTGTGCATTTATAAATGAGGATGAGATCTGATTGTTTGTGTATTTATAAATGAGGATGAGATCTGATTGTTTGTGCATTTATAAATGAGGATGAGATCTGATTGTTTGTGTATTTATAAATGAGGATGAGATCCGATTGTTTGTGTATTTATTAATGAGGATGAGATCCGATTGTTTGTGTATTTATAAAAGAGGATGAGATCTGATTGTTTGTGTATTTATAAATGAGGATGAGATCCGATTGTTTGTGTATTTATAAATGAGGATGAGATCTGATTGTTTGTGCATTTATAAATGAGGATGAGATCTGATTGTTTGTGTATTTATAAATGAGGATGAGATCTGATTGTTTGTGTATTTATAAATGAGGATGAGATCCGATTGTTTGTGTATTTATAAATGAGGATGAGATCTGATTGTTTGTGTATTTATAAATGAGGATGAGATCTGATTGTTTGTGTATTTATAAATGAGGATGAGATCTGATTGTTTGTGTATTTATAAATGAGGATGAGATCTGATTGTTTGTGTATTTATAAATGAGGATGAGATCTGATTGTTTGTGTATTTATAAATGAGGATGAGATCTGATTGTTTGTGTATTTATAAATGAGGATGAGATCTGATTGTTTGTGCATTTATAAATGAGGATGAGATCTGATTGTTTGTGTATTTATAAATGAGGATGAGATCCGATTGTTTGTGTATTTATAAATGAGGATGAGATCTGATTGTTTGTGTATTTATCAATAAGGATGAGATCCGATTGTTTGTGTATTTATAAATGAGGATGAGATCTGATTGTTTGTGTATTTATAAATAAGGATGAGATCCGATTGTTTGTGTATTTATTAATGAGGATGAGATCTGATTGTTTGTGTATTTATAAATGAGGATGAGATCTGATTGTTTGTGCATTTATTAATGAGGATGAGATCTGATTGTTTGTGCATTTATAAATGAGGATGAGATCTGATTGTTTGTGTATTTATAAATGAGGATGAGATCCGATTGTTTGTGTATTTATTAATGAGGATGAGATCTGATTGTTTGTGCATTTATTAATGAGGATGAGATCTGATTGTTTGTGTATTTATAAATGAGGATGAGATCTGATTGTTTGTGCATTTATTAATGAGGATGAGATCTGATTGTTTGTGCATTTATAAATGAGGATGAGATCTGATTGTTTGTGTATTTATAAATGAGGATGAGATCCGATTGTTTGTGTATTTATTAATGAGGATGAGATCTGATTGTTTGTGCATTTATAAATGAGGATGAGATCTGATTTTTTGTGTATTTATAAATGAGGATGAGATCCGATTGTTTGTGCATTTATAAATGAGGATGAGATCTGATTGTTTGTGTATTTATAAATAAGGATGAGATCTGATTGTTTGTGTATTTATAAATGAGGATGAGATCTGATTGTTTGTGTATTTATAAATGAGGATGAGATCTGATTGTTTGTGTATTTATAAATGAGGATGAGATCCGATTGTTTGTGTATTTATAAATGAGGATGAGATCTGATTGTTTGTGTATTTATAAATGAGGATGAGATCTGATTGTTTGTGTATTTATAAATGAGGATGAGATCCGATTGTTTGTGTATTTATAAATGAGGATGAGATCCGATTGTTTGTGTATTTATAAATGAGGACGAGATCTGATTGTTTGTGTATTTATAAATGAGGATGAGATCTGATTGTTTGTGTATTTATAAATGAGGATGAGATCCGATTGTTTGTGTATTTATAAATGAGGATGAGATCCGATTGTTTGTGTATTTATAAATGAGGATGAGATCTGATTGTTTGTGTATTTATAAATGAGGATGAGATCCGATTGTTTGTGTATTTATAAATGAGGATGAGATCTGATTGTTTGTGTATTTATAAATGAGGATGAGATCTGATTGTTTGTGTATTTATAAATGAGGATGAGATCTGATTGTTTGTGTATTTATAAATGAGGATGAGATCTGATTGTTTGTGTATTTATAAATGAGGATGAGATCTGATTGTTTGTGCATTTATAAATGAGGATGAGATCTGATTGTTTGTGTATTTATAAATGAGGATGAGATCCGATTGTTTGTGTATTTATAAATGAGGATGAGATCTGATTGTTTGTGTATTTATCAATAAGGATGAGATCCGATTGTTTGTGTATTTATAAATGAGGATGAGATCTGATTGTTTGTGTATTTATAAATAAGGATGAGATCCGATTGTTTGTGTATTTATTAATGAGGATGAGATCTGATTGTTTGTGCATTTATTAATGAGGATGAGATCTGATTGTTTGTGCATTTATAAATGAGGATGAGATCTGATTGTTTGTGTATTTATAAATGAGGATGAGATCCGATTGTTTGTGTATTTATTAATGAGGATGAGATCTGATTGTTTGTGCATTTATAAATGAGGATGAGATCTGATTTTTTGTGTATTTATAAATGAGGATGAGATCCGATTGTTTGTGCATTTATAAATGAGGATGAGATCTGATTGTTTGTGTATTTATAAATAAGGATGAGATCTGATTGTTTGTGTATTTATAAATGAGGATGAGATCTGATTGTTTGTGTATTTATAAATGAGGATGAGATCTGATTGTTTGTGTATTTATAAATGAGGATGAGATCCGATTGTTTGTGTATTTATAAATGAGGATGAGATCTGATTGTTTGTGTATTTATAAATGAGGATGAGATCTGATTGTTTGTGTATTTATAAATGAGGATGAGATCCGATTGTTTGTGTATTTATAAATGAGGATGAGATCCGATTGTTTGTGTATTTATAAATGAGGACGAGATCTGATTGTTTGTGTATTTATAAATGAGGATGAGATCTGATTGTTTGTGTATTTATAAATGAGGATGAGATCCGATTGTTTGTGTATTTATAAATGAGGATGAGATCTGATTGTTTGTGTATTTATAAATGAGGATGAGATCCGATTGTTTGTGTATTTATAAATGAGGACGAGATCTGATTGTTTGTGTATTTATAAATGAGGATGAGATCTGATTGTTTGTGTATTTATAAATGAGGATGAGATCTGATTGTTTGTGTATTTATAAATGAGGATGAGATCTGATTGTTTGTGTATTTATAAATGAGGATGAGATCTGATTGTTTGTGTATTTATAAATAAGGATGAGATCCGATTGTTTGTGTATTTATTAATGAGGATGAGATCTGATTGTTTGTGTATTTATAAATGAGGATGAGATCTGATTGTTTGTGTATTTATAAATGAGGATGAGATCCGATTGTTTGTGTATTTATAAATGAGGACGAGATCTGATTGTTTGTGTATTTATAAATGAGGATGAGATCTGATTGTTTGTGTATTTATAAATGAGGATGAGATCTGATTGTTTGTGTATTTATAAATGAGGATGAGATCTGATTGTTTGTGTATTTATAAATGAGGATGAGATCTGATTGTTTGTGTATTTATAAATAAGGATGAGATCCGATTGTTTGTGTATTTATTAATGAGGATGAGATCTGATTGTTTGTGTATTTATAAATGAGGATGAGATCTGATTGTTTGTGTATTTATAAATGAGGATGAGATCTGATTGTTTGTGTATTTATAAATGAGGATGAGATCTGATTGTTTGTGTATTTATAAATGAGGATGAGATCTGATTGTTTGTGTATTTATAAATGAGGATGAGATCTGATTGTTTGTGCATTTATAAATGAGGATGAGATCTGATTGTTTGTGCATTTATAAGCCAGGCCCCAGTATTATGCAGCATTGTTCAGTAATCGGGAATGGAAAGCATGAAACCAAGGTCTGACCACTATCTCACAGGTACAAAACACACAACAGTGAAGAGCATTGTTTGACAGAGAAACGTGACACTTTGTTCTGGAAAGTTTGTTTTCTTCAAATCATGAAGAACCAAAACCCAGAAACAATCAAAGGGGAAGAGGTCTCAGCTGCCAGTGTCCGGCCGGAGGAATGTCCCGAAAGACCGCGGTAAACTGATGTCTCACTGCATGTGCTTTTACACCTCAACCTTGCTCTCTCTCTCTCTCTCCCTCTCTCTCCCTCTCTCTCCCTCTCTCTCCCTCTCTCTCTCTCTCTCTCTCTCTCTCTCTCTCTCTCTCTCTCTCTCTCTCTCTCTCTCTCTCTCCCTCTCTCTCTCTCTCTCTCTCTCTCTCCTCTCTCTCTCTCTCTCTCTCTCTCTCTCTCTCTCGCTCCCTCTCTCTCTCTCTCCCTCTCTCTCCCTCTCTCTCGCTCCCTCTCGCTCCCCCTCTCTCTCTCTCTCTCCCTCTCTCTCCCTCTCTCTCGCTCCCTCTCGCTCCCCCTCTCTCTCTCTCTGTCTCTCTCTCTCTTTTTCTCTCTCTCGCTCTCTCTCGCTCTCTCTCGCTCTCTCTCGCTCTCTCTCGCTCTCTCTCTCCCTCTCTCTCTGTCTCTCTCTCTCTCTCTCTCTCTCTCTCGCACAAATTTCTTTCAGCAATAACAATCTCCAGCCTTTGCTTTCTCTTCTCGGTAGCACACTAATAAAACTCAAGGCAATGCACTTCACTTACACTAGCCTCTGCATTGAGTGCTTACAAGTGCAAATATACATTAAAAAAAATGCACAATTCATGAGACTTGCCAAACTCAGTACACCTAGGAGACCCAGATGACACACACACACACACACACACACACACACACACACACACACACACACACACACACACACACACACACACACACACACACGTTTGGGGTAAATAAGAAATGTTTAATGTTTTTGAGAAAAGTCTCTTCTGCTCACCAAGGCTGCACTTATTTGATACTTCAGTGTCACATGATCCTTCAGAAAGCATTCTAATATGATTATTTGATGCTCAAGAAATATTTATGATTGTTATCAATAAATTATCAGTATTACCATTGAAACATAAAAAAATTAAAAAAATTAAAAAATCGGGATAAAAGTTAAATACTTTTTCAAGGATTCTTTGATGAATAGAAAGTAAAAAAACAGAATTTGTTTGAAATTTAAATATTTATAAAATCTTTTTTTGAAAATAAAATGACTTTAGTGTCTCTTTTGTTAAATGTATCTATATATATATATATATATATATATATATATATATAGTAACACATAGTATATAAAAATCAACCCTCATTTGTTGTATGTCCCTATAAAACAAAAAGTATAAAAGTTTTAAAAGTGCTCAAACACTTTAAAAACACTCTTCACAGATAAATGTGAACATCTGTGGGAGGAGGCTGTATACTTCCAGAAGTGATTCAGGGTTAAAACACAAAATGACCTTAAACATACAATATAATCACTTTTCCACTCTCGCTGATAGTTGAGTAAACGCTCTTATCACTGCGCTGACTCATTATGCCATTATCATTGACTCGAGTCGAAGTCAAGGCATTGCCTCATAAAGTAGGCCGGTCAGTCTGAGGAAACACTGCTGTTTGTGTGACTTACTGTACTACTGATGTAATGCACATATGCATTTCAGTTAGCTATATATTAAATGAATTCTACGGAGCCCCTAAAAGGACATAATGATTAGATGGTAGAAAATTAGATGGTAGAAAAAAATATAGGGGGGGGGGTTTGAGTTTTTTCCTCCAAACTCATATTTTGTTTCATCACCATGTCCCTAAGTTTAGGGGTTCGGTAGAATTCGTTTAATTTATATAGTTAAATTACATGCATTTCGGGTAAACGTAGCTATTTGACTGAAATATAGTATGAAATTAATCAAAGCAATATACATATATACACACACACACACACACACAAAAAAAAAATAAAAAAATAATACATACATATATATATATATATATATATATATATATATATATATATTCGTTACATTTATATAGTGCTTTTCTCTGCCTTCAAAGTGCTTTACATGAAAGGGGGAATCTCCTACACTGTGTATATATATCATCATATAAAATAAATGTAAAGTTCAACAGCTCATATAACATATAATCCCAAACTGGGGAATAGAAAGAAAATATGGATAAAGGGAAACGAGAGAAAACTCAACCTTTTTGTATTTTCTGTGGAACATATCAAATAACTAATACTCTGCAGGAGCTGAACACATTATATGTGGTGCCATAAATGATATTAAAATAACAGATTAAAACCGGTTTATTAATAACAGGTTAAGTCGGTTTCATGAGCTTAAGGGGAGTTATTGATAAAGCCTGTGGAGCTGAGTTGGTCTGAACGCAGCACAACTTAAAATAGCACTTCAACACAAACAGATTTGAGTCATTTTGATGTGTAAATAGCAGCCCACACTTTAGCCTGATTAGGAACAATAAAAAAAATAACTGTTAAGTTGTGGTCACTAAAAAAAAAAACATGTTCCTCATTGAGATAACTTTGAATTTATAAGCCTGGAAGTACTTTCACTGAAACCGATTCTGCCAGTGATTTTAGAGCCGGCGGCAGGAACAATACCGTTCTGTTTGTCCCTGTTGAACAAGCATTACTCTTCCTGCTACAGCATTATCCAATGAAAACACAGGCCAGTGACGTCTCACAACACTGATGATGTCATCTCATTACAGAGGTCCATCTGCTTTTATAGATGTTTGCTTTCTGTGACTGCACCAGTCGCTTCTTTTATAGACAAACAAAAGTCGTCTGAGCGCATCCATGATGTCATAGCTGACGTGATCTCGGGATGATAACTGAGGTTTCTGTATGGGAGAGAAGGCACGGGAAATGGGAAAATGAGTGCAAAATGTATAATGCGTAATTAAAGCCGATAATTAGGGATGATTGGATAAAATTTCTTGAGGAGATCCAAAGTCTTAGACCACCACAGTAACACGCGTAAATAAGTCCACAGCGATGACGTATTCAAAAGAAAATGCATAATCCCACATCCTACTTTAAAGAAAGATTGAAAATCCATGCCAAAATCAAGTTGACTGAACTCCAACCAGTCATTTATTAACAAACGAGCATAAAAAAAGTCAGAGTTACAGTTTACCGTTGTCTATCAGAGCTCAACAAAGACAGTCTGGTACCGCTGGACACACACGTGATCATACGCATCAGGGCCTTTAATAGTGTGGCTTCAGACTAATCAAATCAAAGCAAACAAATGAGATATTGCCTGCATGATATTGGATTGAGAGATACAAGTAAAGTGACTTTTAGCTGAGGACGGGTTGCAGGGAGACAGCACTGATTTCAGAAAACCTGTGGGAATGACTAATGCTTGAGTCTGATGGATATTTATAGAAAGAAACTGGAGTTCAAACTGAGTCCTGTGCATCCACACGACCAGTCAAAAGTTCGGGTGACACTTTATTTTAAGATGTCCGTAACTGTAAAAAATAAACCGTATTTTTTACGGTAAAAAAACGGCAGCTGTGGCTGCCAGAGCTTTACAGTCAAAAATACGGTAGCAACATTATTGGTTTACAGACTTAACTTAAAATTTACAGTAATAAACCGTATTTCATTATCTGATATAGTGTTAACTTACCGACCTATTGAAGTATTAATATCTGTTTTGTACCATTGTAAAACACTGACAACCAACAATCACAGCAGTGATGAAAGTCACATGATCAATCAAAGCTCATCACAAGCACCACGTCAACAAGAAAGTTAACACTATTATATAGAAGCTGCACAGTGTCCTTCGCACAAACATTAAACACCATCATGGTAACACACATGAAATTTTAAAAATACAATAAACATTAATTTAACAACATTAAATGTAACATAAAACCCTAATGTACATAACTGATTAGACAAAACAGTTGAAGAAACAGTTATTTCAACAAAAATACATCAAATGTGAAGTGTCACGCAGGGAATTGTGGGAATGTCAATGAGTGGTGTTTTTCACTTTCAAAAAACTATAAATTTAACCGTATTTTACGGTAAAATTACATTAAATGTACCATTAGATCTATCACAGTTATTTACTGTATATAGTAAGGCAACTTTCTGTTAACCAATTAACAGTTTTTCACTGTAGCATTTTTATAGTCTTTTACCGTTAAATTCACGATAATTTTTTACAGTGTTGTTACAATGTCACTTTACATTTAAGTGGTATAATATCAATTAACAACATGTACTTACTATGTAACTAGGGTTAGGATGAGGGTTTGGTTTAGGGTTATTTGCATGTTATTGTGCATAATTTACTGTAATTATTACAGTACATGCATGTAACGTGTAACAAGGACACTAAAATAAAGCGTGAACAAAGTTTGAAATAATTAAGACTATGTTTTAACAAAGTCTCTTCTGCTCACCAAGGCTGCATTTGTTTGATGAAAAAATCAGTAAAATTATTCCATTTAAAATAACTGTTTTCTGTGTGAATATATGTTAAACTGTAATTTATTCCTGTGATAAAAGCTGAATTTTCAGCATCATTACTCCAGTCTTCAGTGTCACATGATCCTTCAGAAATCATTCTAATATGATGATTTGATGCTCAAGAAACATTTATGATTATCAATGTTTAAAACAAGCATTCACAAGCATTCAAGTCTTAGGTAAGTAAACAAATAAAAGGGGAAAAGAAATGAATACTTTTATTCTGCAAGCACGCAATAAATTGACCAACAGTGACAGTAAAGATATTTATAATGTTACAAAAGATTAAATTTCAAATAAATGCTGTTCTTTTGAACTTTTTTATCCATTGAATAATCTGTGTGTGGGTGGGGGAATATTTTTGTGTATTTTTGTTTACACAAAAATATGAAGCAGCAGCAAAAACACTGATAATAATAAAAACCATTCTTAAGAATCGAGCACCAATAATAATTTGAGCAGCAAATCATAATATTACAATGATGTCTGATGGATCATGTGACACTGAAGAAAACTTTCGATACTGTATCTGTCGAGAACCTGCTGCCACTAACCTGGTTAGTTCTTGCTCAGAAGCAGCGTCAGGCAAAGTGATAGTGGCTTTCGATTCTGGAAAACTTTTACTTGTAACTTGCATCAGAAAGTCTGCGAAGAGTCCGTGGGCGTCCCGTCAGCTTGAGCACATTCCTGCCAGAAACCCTGCTAAAAACCACACATTACATCAGTGAGCGATGGCCCTAAAGAACTGTTTTCTAGCATAAACACCCACACACACACACACACACAGACATTCAGAACTTACATACAAACAAGTCTCCTCCAGCTGTGTGACCTTTGCACACGAAAGGTCACCGTCCTGTCCTTGCGGTCACCTGTTATTTCAGTTTCCGTCATTGATAATGATGTAATTGACCCACTGACCCCAGAATTAACCTTTAACCCGTGTTGCCTGACATAACGGAACCATCACCTGAAATCCCATGACCCTTCTTTTAGGCCAGGAAGTGATGTTTCTATTTTAGGAGGCCAGATGAGGCCAATATGTGTTTTGTTTTTTTCCCCTAGGCTTCTCGATACTGATAGTATCCATTTCCAGTTCAGCTAAAACGGAAAATTCTGTCATCATTTACTCGTTCTAAACCTGTATGACTCACTTTCTTCTGTGGAACATTAAAGAAGATAGTTTGAAGAATGTTCACTTTCATTCACATTCATTTCACTTTCGTTCACTTCATTTCCCTTACAATGTACAATATAACAATTTTGTGCATTCATATGCTGTTGAATCAGATGAGATGGTTACAAAAACTTACATTTGAGTTTCTACAGGCTTCAGATGATTAAATAACATTTATTATGATTTTTTTTTAGGGTTTGCATTGCCTTTCATTTTAATGCTGAAAAGTAGTGTAGATTTGAAAGGATTTTTCCACAGAAATTGCTTGTAAAGTTCACAAATTAGGTAACACTTTATTTTACAGTGTCCTTGTTACATAATTTACATGTACTTACCATAGTAATAACAGTAAATTATGCATAATTACATGCAAGTAACCCTCAAACAAATCCTAATCCTACCCTAACCCTATAGTAAGTACATGTAGTTGCTTAATATTACTCAGTACTTAAATATACAATAACACTGCAACAATCACACCTTAAAATAAAGTGTATCAACAAATTATTAGAAAGAAACGGCACGTTACATTGAATTAAACATGACATTTTTAAGTTAAAAAAGACTGAAATAGTATTTTCTTGTAATGCGTACTCCAATAATCTTTGTTTATACAACTTCGAAAACGCAGTGAACGACTACATTTCTATGTTTTTAACAAAACAACAAATAGAAAATGGGGTGTTAAAAAAACAGACAGCATCAAGATAGCATGCATTCATAAAGAAAAGAACAAAAATAGTTCTAGACTGTAAAGTTGCCAACTGATTACATTGATTATTCAAACAAATGAAGCAAATAATTAAGCAGGATCTTAAAAGGAACATCTCTGAATCGGATTTAATAACTGAATGAACTTTTTTATTCACCGGGGAACTTCTAATAAGCGACTCGCGGATCGAATGACAAAACGGAGCAAGAGGACAATCCGAGCAATTTCAGGGTCTTGCTGATAATAATCCGAGCAGCTTCGGCTTTCCGGCACGGCGAGACCAACAAAGCTTTCTTTGAACAGAGCTAGAGAGCAACATCTCAGTCTCAGTTATTATAATCAAGGCCTTTAAAATGAAGAGGGCAGAAACAAGGCTCTCCTGAACGCTTATCCTAACGCTTCATTGTGTTTTTCGAGCAGAACCAGCGTTGTTGTACACTTAACTCAGAAAAACACCTCCACGCAGGAGGGCGGAACGGATGGATTATGGGATTTATCCAGGAGTCATTTCTTACCGAGTAACAGGACTCCGTGGCAGGAGGACAGGCAAAATTGCGGCGAGGTAGACGTTAAACGCTGGAAAATTAGGGAGGGGTAACACTATCTACCCACTTACAAATGTCCGATAATCCGGTACATGTGCAGGCCACTGAGGAGATACTCTCCCTTTTAAGCCCCCTTGTCAGTCCCAGCAGATCTTACAGCATTTGGCATGAACACAAAGTCACATGCAATTAAGTTTGCAATCCTGACAAAGCCTCTCTAGGGATGCGGGAACCACAAAAGTGGGAAACTCCTATTTGTTGGGTTAGTAGCAAGCAATGCAAGACACTGTGATTCAGAGTGATGCAGCAGAAGTGAGTATTAGCCCTTTTAATCCGGGCTTTAAGCGCTGGCCCTTCTTACATATGCAAGTGGAGGATGAAATGGCAAATATCTGATGGCTGACTGAATCCCTTCATTAATCAAACGCCTCTGACGTCAATCGTGTAGAGTAATAGCATCCAGCAAAAGAGAAAGCATCAATCTGCAATCATTAAAAAGCCATGCTTAAATAATGATTTATGAAACTCATCTGTAATAAGTATGATAACACTTCTGCATGCTCTATTATAGATTATTATGGTGTAAAATGAAACTAAATAAATGTTCGTTATGCCATGAGGATTATTTTTATGTAAATGTTTGCATGCAAATGGACTGCGGTTACGGTTTGCAGTTGATGCTATATGAGCGTCAGCGGCAGAGATTTCACTCGTTTTCACTGCTTTTAGTTTGAATAAATACTGAGACATAGAATATCAATTAATTTACAGAATCCGAAATGCAAACCTAGAAATGCATTTAAATAAATACATACATAAAATGTAAAAAAAAGAACAAAAAGATAAATAAATAAATGTAAGAAAAAAAACATAAATAAATAAATAAATAAAAATGCAAGAAAAAGATAAATAAATAAGGAAAAAGGGAGAAAAAGATAAATAAATAAATGTAAGAACAAAAATATAAATAAATGCAAGTGAGAACAAAAAGATAAATAAATAAATGTAAGAACAAAAAAATGCATAAATAAATAAATAAAAATGCAAGAAAAAGAAATAAATAAGTAAGAAGTGTGAAAAATATAAATAAATAAATGTAAGAACAAAAAGATAAATAAATGCAAGAGAGAACAAAAAGATAAATAAAGAAATAAATGTGAGAACAAAAAGATAAACAAGCAAATAAATGTCAGGCCATTCTTGATATTGCAGCATCATATTAAAAAGAGAAGCGCTGCCACTGGTCTATATTTATACTGTCCTTGCTTTCACATTCTAAATGATCTTTACCTAAATGTCCCAAGTCCTGTCAGTTTTAGTTTTTACAGGATAATTTACATGAGAGAAGGACGCAAGCTGAAGACGCCACAGCTCTGGAATATTCTCCAGTGTCCTGTGAAAAACAGCAGCTCCTGTCCAGGGCCTAGGGGAAAATCTGTCTCTATTTTACTTTCCGAGAGCCAGGTGAAGAAAGAGGGATAAATGGGAGTCATAATGGGAGTCATAATTTCCCGTCGGCGACAGCAGAAGACAGGACGGAGTGTGTCATGTGTGATGACAGAGACTACAGCATCCTAAAGAAAACCGTGCACGAGGATGATGTCGTCTGTGTGTGTGTGTGTGTGTGTGTGTGTGTGTGTGTGTGTGTGTGTGTGTGTGTGTGTGTGTGTGTGTGTGTGTGTGTGTGTGTGTGTGTGTGTGTGTGTGTGTGTGTGTGTGTTGGACGCTGAACAGAAGCAGGAGATCTGGTCAGTGTACGTGTACGTGAGCGGGTCACACACACATCCACCTCATTTATTACTAAGTGACAGTTCCACACTAAACTAAATGAGGCTTGACCTGCCGCCTGCGTGTTTATGCATTCATTCAAATGTCTTAATTGCGTGTGTGAGATCAAGTACATAATGCATGGATGGGAAGGCCTCAAAGAGAGTCCGCGTGCCTGGGTGTGGCCGAGTGTGTGTGTGTGTGTGTGTGTGTGTGTGTGTGTGTGTGTGTGTGTGTGTGTGTGTGTGTGTGTGTGTGTGTAACACAGCCGCCCCTCATTTATGAACGGCCATCTCTCCAAACCACACCAAACGCCGCGGGCTTGTGGAAGCATGAAAATGCACAGAGCGCTCATAACATTTTCCACCATGTGAACTTTTGTTTTGTTTGACACTGCTGTTGTAATATGTGTGCATGGCTTATTTTCATTTGGAAATTTCTCTGGCTTGTTTGTCGCATCGGGTTTTGGGATTTTTTTCCTTCACCCCAGCACCACAATGCTGACATAATTCAAAATAATTGCAGAATGTGCTAATTAGTAATTAATACTGCAATGTATGAGTTTATCTTATGATTCAAATGAGCAGTGGAAACCAAACCAGGGTTGTTATAGTTAACTAAAACCATAAAAAAGTATTTCATTACTTAAAAAAAAAAGTTACCTGAAAAATAAATAAATAAATAAATAAATAAATACATAAATGTTAACTGAAATAAAAAAGTAAATAAATGTAAGAGCAAAAATATAAATAAATGTACAAAATTAAATATAAATAAAGCTATTTTGCAAAGGCAACATTTCTCATTTTCTAGTTTAACTTGATGTACTAAAATAACTTAAACTCAAATTATGTTGTTTATATAATTGTATAAAATTATATAATATATATATATATATATTGTTTATATTGTGTTTGTGTGTGTATATATATATATATATATATATATATATATATAAACACACAATATAAACAATATATATATATATATACATAGTATTCATTACTTCAATGAGCTCATTGTTTGTCCGTTAAATTATTACATTGTTTAAATTAATATATTTTTAGCTGAATGTGACTGTATATGTACATTTCTGAATTACATAACTTCTAAATTGTAATATGGACTCATGCACTTTCTGTAAAGCTGCTTTGAAATGATGTGTATTGTGAAAAGCGCTATACAAATAAACATGAATTGAATTGAATATATATTTATGTAATTTTATTACATAAACATAATAATATATAATAACATAATAATATATAATAACTGTCAGGGTCCCCAGCTAGTCACCACCTCCTCACTACATTTCCCATCATCCTCCCTGGCCCTCACCTGCACATCTCCTCATCACAGGCAGCATAAACACACACCTCACACAGTCCAACACAATCTCATGAAAGAGCGTATCTATACCACCAATGTTATTTCTCGTTGCATTTATACGCCAAAAATGTTTTTTTGCATGCATATGCTACGCACTGAAAACCATTGGTTTGGATTAGGGGTGGGGATGCGTGCGTATTACATGCCATAAAGTGCATATTATATGCATGAGAAAACTGCGCATCATATCCATGCAAAAACTATTTTTGGCATATAAATGGCACGAGAAATAACATTCGTTGTATAAATACGCACAGTCACATTGTCTGGTCTCGTTTTGAGTAGGACTCACTTACCCGTTCACACTTACCTTCTACAAGTGTGTGTCTCCGTCTTCGATCCTGTTCTTCCAAGTCTTCATCGTCTCCCTCCTTGTGCTCCAACCACTCTGCCTGCACCGGTGTGTGTGCTCCCGCTGCAACCATCCTGTCATCCACGACCTCCATAACCATCTGCAGTATTCCCATTCTCCATTCCCCACCAGACTTTATCAGCGATCCGCAATTCATAGTTCCTCTAACCTTCAATAAAACCCTTTCTCCTCATTAACATCCTTGCTGCGAGTCTCTGTTCCGTAACAATAACATAATAATATATAATAACATTATATAACATAATGACATATACATATATACACACACACACACACACACATACTGTATATATATATATATATATATATATATATATATATATATGCGCTGTCTATAAATTATTCTGTATTATGTAGGCCTTTATATATATTACATTCTATAAATATAAAAATAAATTGTTTAGACGGGTTTAAAAAAAACTAATGCAAATTACAAAGAACACAACAAGATAACTTTAACTAAAATAAAAATGGAACACATCCAATAAAAAGCAATTCAAATTATTAAAAACTATAATTGTATCTCAGCGATATGATACTCAAATATCACTAACCCGAACAATGTTTAGTTGAAGTTCAACTTTGCTGCAACAGAATCAGGCGTCTTTTACGAAAAGGGCAGAAACCGAGTGAAAAAAGACAGATGATGGTCTATCTGTCTGAAAAGCAAGGGAACGACGTGAGGACGCTCTTCTGGACTGACTCGCAGCTGTTTCTGGGTATAAGAGGAGCGTTAGGTTAAGCCCATTTCCCACAGGCAGTAATTGCTATAGCAAATGTCTCTTAATGCAATTGAAGTAATGCATGCTGGTTTCTGGACGGGCCAGTCTGGGGCGGCTTCACTTCATGAGGAGTGACAGACTTATATTCCATTACCACTATTAACATCCATTCTGCTTTTCAAATAACAGGAGAAACCACTGTAAACACTGGGACAGATCAGTGTGTGTGTGTGTTTAGAGCACAGATAATCACATTATTTTCCAAATGTTTGACATCACTCTTCAGAACTGCGCCAGAATGAAGCTTAAAGGTATTTCATGGGAAAATGAATAAAAAAGGGGTAAAACGCCTTCAACATCTCAATCCAAAGACGAGAGAGAGAGCAGTTTTGGGGAATTTTACTTTCAAAAGGGGAGAGCAGGGAAATTTGCAATTAACCAGCAGAAGTGAGGTGGGACAAAAGAAAACTTAGTTTTGCTGGTGATGCAAACTCTATATAGAACTGCAATGATAAAAAAAAAAATATATATATATATATATAAAGTTATAAATAAATAATAAAAGGTAACACTTTATTTTACAGTCTCCTTGTTACATGTTACATGTACTTACCATAGTAATAACAGTAAATTATGCATAATTACATGGAACTAACCCTCAACCAAATCCTAATCCTACCCTAACCCTATAGTAAGTACATGTAGTTACTTAATATTACTCAGTACTTAAATATATAATTACACTGTAACAATGACACCTAAAAATAAAGTGTAACCTAATATAATAATGTAAACATTACAAAATAGAATAATATATAAAATATAGTAAATTGGATATTCTGTGTACACTTGAAAAATATTTACTCATTACTTGAAAAAGATCATAATATGAATCACGGGGAACCAAGATTTTTCATTTTAAAAATTATGTACTTACTATACTATAAATAAATAATTTGAATAGTAGCTGTGACACATAACCCTCTACCCTGAGAAAGAGAATGTGATTAAATGGTAACATCAGGAATAATCGGAGGGAGATGAGGCTGTTTTGGACTGGAGCTGACACTGATTCAAGCAAATATGATTTGGGCTGCTAATTCCAGTCATGTGAATGAAGAGATTAATTAGTGGGAACACTGGGATCTGAAACAGTGGCGATACAATCGCTTCAACCCCACCCCCCAAAATCTTTTCTCTCGTCCCTCACATCCCCATTTCCGTAATTAATTCAGCCGAGCACTAATTACTGAAGGCTTTTCCCAAACACAGTGAGGGGGAAGGAAGATAATCAAGTCCCATTGCTCCACAAAAAAGAAAGAGAAAGAATGCCATTTTGGAGGAAAAGAGGTGGAAAAATCTAATAAACAAATTTGTTTAGTTCATTTCGAAACCCTGGAGGGTTTGAGGCCGGGGAAACCGCACTCTCTCCATCCCATTTCCACAGCAAATTGATATTCCTCTCCACAGCCCGATCCTTTCAGCCGTTTCTCTTTGATGAAGTTCTGAGGGACAGCCGGCCGACACTGACATCACGACAGCACAATGCATCGTGGGAGAGAACAGGCATGGCATTGGTGAAGAGAGTCATGGGGAGTTGGCCATATGCAGATGAAGAGGGGCGCGCATTTCATTTACTAATTCTCAATGTTGTTACGAGTGCATAGTGTGTTTTCCAACTGTAAGAACGGCTGCTTGAAGTAGCCTTTAATGAGTAAATAACTTTATAAAATTTTTCTCCATTTTGGTTTGGTTTGCATTCTTCCTGCATAAATGTGATTTCATCTGTACACACTTAACGGGATAGTTTACCTAAAAATTAGCATTGGTCATCATTTACTAGGTGAATATGTTTCCATCATTCTTACAGAAAAAAAAAATCTGACAGAAACATATCGTAAACCTGTGTGAGTTTCTTTCTACTGATGAATAAAGATATTTTAAGGAAACTCAAATTTTTTTTGTTTTTGACCCCATTGACTTTCATTGTATTGACAAAACATTGTTCAAAATATCTTGATTTTTGTTCCATAGAAGTCATATAGGTTTGTAAATAATAGCAGAATGATTCTTTTTTGGGTGTACTGTCCCTTTAACAGCCGCCTGTTGTTGTCTCTTTTCCTCTTTCACAAACACACAAACATGACAACGAAATCCAGTGGAGTTGTTCAGGGCAACGCAACATCTCAGAAAGAGCGAGTGAAGGGGAGGCTATGATGTCATTGTTCCGGGGGCCCCGTGTAGGGTGTGTGTGTGTGTGTGTGTGTGTGTGTGTGTGTGTGTGTGTGTGTGTGTGTGTGTGTGTGTGTGTGTGTGTGTGTGTGTGTGTGTGTGTGTGTGTGTGTGTGTGTGTGTGTGTGTGTGTGTGTGTGTGTGTGTGCAATGAGATCCTACTGGAATGATGTCACCTTTTGTTGTCCATCTCCATTCAACATAGCCGATCTGGCCTGAATTGAGTCCTGAGGAGAAAAGTGTGAGAAACTGCAGGCTAAGTTAGAGGACATGCTAATAGCGCTAGCTATAAAGATGTCATCAAACTCAGCTTAACCTCCACAAATATCAGACACTGGCCCTCCTGGACAATCCTGATCTTGATCCCAACATTAAGAAGCCTCTGAATGCACAATGCGATATTAAGGGAAGCTTTTCAATAGCTGTAACCATCAAAAGTTGCAAATTAATCTATCGGGAAATTGTAAAATTGCATAAAACATTTGAAATTAAAGCACCGTTTCAATGTGCTCAAGAGAACAAAATCTTCACTTTCTAGGAAACTGCCGCAAAGTATCAGTGCAACCAGGGAAGCCTATGACTATGGAAGCTTATGGCTAGCAATATTCAATTTGAAATGTATTTTGCAAAATGACAATGCAATATGTAAAATGACAACGCATTTCTGTATTTAAATTTACATTTTCCATTACATTTGTGCAAGGTTTGGTGCAAAATGAAAATTCAATTATTTAATTTACATTTGCCATTTAATACACTCATTTTAATATGTAAATTGAATACATATTTTAACGCTTTATAAGTTGCAAAATTAAAATGAAAACATATTACAGAAATTATTAAATTATTAGATATGTTCAACATGTTCAAGAAAAACTGTAGCAAAATGATCATTTAAATGTTATTTTTCTTAATTGCATTTATACTCACATTTAGACAGATTAGACATTTAATTACAGATGATGAGGTCACACCCCCGACCTGCTCCACATTCACCCAAAATAAACTGGGTCTTCTATTAATTTGACCCGTCAGATTCCGTAACCCTATATATGTATTAATATCTGATCAATATGCTTTATAAAATAGAAAGGGGAGATGGTCACACATCACATGAGTCACTTAATTTAGCATTGCATTCAATATATAGGCCTATACATTTGTAAGGAAAAACTTTGATCTCCAACATTAATGGGAAATTACTTAATAATATAATAAGAAATAAGATAAGAATAATGTAGACACTAAACGGGTGTCCTTATAAGGCAGAAAATTCTCCCAGATTTTCCAACATCGCACTTGTTCAATCACATGCAGACGCGTAAAAATCTTCGGAAACGCTACAATTTCTCTGTTCATGCTCCACTTCTTCTGCCATTGAATTTAGCGCTCGTATCAGCTCTACCGTCGCTATGATTCCTTCCAACACCTCTAATTGAATTTTCATTTTGCACCAAACGTTGCACAAATGTAATTAGCGAAAGAAAGAAAGAAAGAAAGAAAGAAAGAAAGAAAGAAAGAAAGAAAGAAAGAAAGAAAGAAAGAAAGAAAGAAAGAAAGAAAGAAAGAAAGAAAGAAAGAAAGAAAGAAAGAAAGAAAGAAAGAAAGAAAGAAAGAAAGAAAGAAAGAAAGAAAGAAAGAAAGAAAGAAAGAAAGAAAGAAGAAAGAAAGAAAGAAAGAAAGATACATAGATAGATAGATACATAGATAGATAGATACATAGATAGATAGATAGATAGATAGATAGATAGATAGATAGATAGATAGATAGATAGATAGATAGATAGATAGATAGATAGATAGATAGATAGATAGATAGATAGATAGATAGATAGATAGATACATAGATATTACATAGATAGATAGATAGATGGATAGATAGATAGATAGATAGATAGATAGATAGATAGATAGATAGATAGATAGATAGATAGATAGATAGATAGATAGATAGATAGATAGATAGATAGATAGATAGATAGATAGATAATACATATTCTAATAGAAAGGGGCTGCAAATTACATTGTGTTATATTAGTATCTTAATGTGATGTAACAATCTTAGAATGAAGCAATACTACATGTATTGCAAGGAAAAATGAAATATTAGCAAACATCATCATCTCTCGTTATGAACATCCCAAGCTTTCCCTAAACTAAACACATAAACCCATGTGACTGAACAAAGCAAATACAGTTTAAACCGTTTTACAATCATTTATCGTTGTCTGCCAGTAGTTTGTGGGATGATGTCAACATTCAAAATGACAATTGAGGGTAATGATGATCCACATTGAATAAATGATGTAAACGATTTGATTTATTGTGCTTCATCGACCAAGAATCTCAAACATTACGGTTGGTGAAAACAAATGAATCAGATACAAAAGCCACAAATTATGGTTCTGTACACTACAAAGCAACCTATAAACATTGCAATGACAGTTCACCATAAAACCTTACAAGAAGATGCTAATTCATTTACACCCTCATCTTTGCTTTGCGTCTGATGCAGGAGGCCATTTTTGAAGTGTTCTCGCCAACATCTGACTCACGTATTTACAAATTCAGTGTAGACGCAAAAGAACACAGGCCTGACGTTAGTAGGTTTGGCTCCAAACGCTGCCCTCCGCGGCTCAATTCGGGCTGTATCGTTCTTTGGGACGCTTGTAGAGCATAAATGACCAATGCTTCACCACTAGACACTAATCTCAGAGGATCAACATATAGGGAAGGGCTTCCTCATCACACACGACCCATGAAAGAAACGTAAAGCACAGCGATAAAGCCATCTGGACCCCAAAACAGCCAGCAGCAAGAGTTTGAAAAGCAGCTACGGTCCAGACTTAGCCAAACAAACATAAACCAGATGGACTGATGTGGGATTTGAGATGGAAGGGGGGGTCAGAAAGAGAAAAGGGTGTCTCTCCTTACACCATCACTATTACAAACAACTGGAGGCTCATACAGATGTTCAAGCACTTCCAAACCGCTGGGAGGCCGAGGACAGTCGAACACTCTGCAGACGAGTAAATCTCTCACGAGCTGAGCGCTTTGACAGTCCCCAAAGTGTTGCGCTGGATAAAAAGATCTCCGTGGGATAATGAACACCAGGGGTGTTAGCATGGTAGTGGTGTTTGTTCCAGAAACACTGGTAAAAGGCCATGTTTGAGTGTTTGATGCAGCAGGACAGGTGGACGGCGCTTTGATGAACCATGAGACTCTCTTCCACTCTTCTCTGTCGCATTTCACTTCCTGCAATGGAGAGGAAAACAGTAAAAGGAAAATCTGCGTGCTACTTTTAGACTGTGTGACTGTTTGTTTGTGTTTCTAGTTGTGAAACTGCGGTTGGGTTTCCTGATATAAATCTGATCTGAAATGCTTTTGCCAGTGTGCATTTGTGTTTCTTCAACCTAGGGACGTTTTATGTTTGAGGTTTTGATCTTAATTAAAACTAGCAGAAATAACAAATGTATCATAAAAGTAGTCCATACATCATATATGCATATACATACAGACACATATGTAAATTGCAGAAAGAGATATTATAAAAGTTCCAAAAGAAGCACATAAAACTTTGACCTACTATTTATTTTTGTGTTTATTTATTTAATATACAATGGTAATATCTAATTGTTTTTTACATAAATACACTTTACTGGATGGATGGATGGATGGATGGATGGATGGATGGATGGATGGATGGATGGATGGACGGATGGACGGATGGATGGATGGACGGATGGATGGACGGGTAGTTGGGTGAGTGGATGGATGGATGGATGGATGGATGGATGGATGGATGGATGGGATGGATAGATGGATAGATGGATGGATGGATGGAGCGATGGATGGATGGATAGATAGATGGATAGATGGATGGATGATAGATAGATGGATGGATGGAGCGATGGATAGATGGGATGGATGGATGGATGGATGGAGCGATGGATGGATGGATATATGAGACAGACAAAGTGAACATGTTATGAGCCAATCTATTTGTATTCTATTAAATAAATGTCATAGATCTTATTGTGAATGATTCACTCATGAATGTTTCTCCCCGCATCCAATAAAACAAGTTTTATTTCAGGACAAAGAGTTACTACAGTGGAAGAAACAGCCACACAACCTCTATAACAACTCAAAAGTGGGCTAACCTGATGCGTTTCACACTGCAGGACTCTCATGCTCCGCTCAAGAGAAGGCCTTGTTGCAGTCGGATCTCTTTTGTCATGCTAACTGTAACCTTTTAAAGCACATTGACTGCAGGTAGCCCAGAGAAACAATAGGATACGGTAGCATCCTCCTCTAGAGTTACTGCCAGAATCTGCTCTCCCACAGTCCTCATCTTCCACTCGGTGGGCGCAAATAATAAAGCTGTCCAACTGTGACATCACGACTAGTTGTTTGTTTTCTGTACATTGCTTTGGCGATGCGAGTGAAACCGCGAGATGGCAGCGACCACGGAGATGATAGACGGCATTAGCGCATCAGGATTGAGACGAGCACTAAAATCTGTCAGAATCAATTTTCTTTTTGACTTTTGATTTTCACATAAGCTCTACTGAAAAGATCAGTGCAACTATGTCAAGTCATGCTGACCTCGTACTTCACTGTGGACTCGAGGACAAGAAGCTTCTAAAACATTTATTTAGGTCAATCTCATCACTCCATCTCTACCACAAACACTTCTACACACAGCATCTCAGACTTCCTGATCTAAATCTCAATCTGAAAGGCTTTCGCTCTTTTCGTACGCAGGTGTTACTTCAAAAAGGGGAACTTTTATGTCAGAGGGGTTGATTTTAATTAAAACAAGCAGATTTTCAACATGTTCCATTTGTTATATGAAGGTCACTATTGCAATATTTACTGTGTGAAACTTTCCCCCCCACTAATTTTACACAAATTAGAGACAAAAAAAGAAAACAAATATCGACTATCGACAAATATTCATGTCCATCAAATTATGCAAAACGTGACAGAATATTTATTTAATCTTAAAATATCAATATATCAAAATGCCTGTCTTGGTGAGGCATTAATGCATGTAAACAGGTTAAAAAAATAAAATAAAATAAAAAGCTCTGTTTGGCTTCTCATATCGTGTGCATATAAGTGTAAGCAGCCCGGCTTGTTGGCAGAGGTTATTTACACTAACTCTGCCCACTGACGTCTGGTTGGGACGGATGAAACTACGGGAAGCCGCTGGATTGTCAACGATAGCAATAGTATGTGTTGCAAAAAGATTTTATGCAAATCAACCCATGTTCAAATCCACCTTTTGCCGAACTCGCTCTGATCCCTTTTCCCATTACATATCAGATTGGAAAGGAATCTATTTTCAATAAAAATTAAGAAAATATTCAAAAAGTGGAAAAAGGTGTCTAATGTTTAATAATAAAATGTTTATTGGTTAGCTATATGTGAAGGGAGGGCTTTATAGGAGGGTCTCAATAAGACAACATCCATTTAACAATTTTAATAAATATAATCCTTTACAATCTATGTTATTATTGCATATCGTTTAATGCAGAGGCTACTGAGCCTATTAGCTTTACTAAAGCAAAACCTTCTACTCCTCTGCTACTACGGTGAGCAATCTTCGTCTTCACCTTGCTGTCGTGTTGGGTTCGTATAGAGAGCCTAAGCCCCTCCCCTTCACTTCCGGCTCATGGGACTTTATTTCGGAAAAAATATGTATGGTAGTCAATGGCGAGAGACAACTTATCTTTTTATTCCGTCCGAACTGTGCCCTGAATTACACATATGATGTTTGTCAATTTAAAAGATAATTATGAAAGTCAAGAAAGTCACAGTTTGTCATAAAACAGAAGAGTAACAGTTAGTTTTCTGTGAAAATCACTCAATGAAGTACATCTCTCGTCTCGCACTATGTACGTCACCAAGCTCGTGTGTGTGTGCAGTCTGGTACAAAACACACAGGCATGACGGCGTAACGTTACGATTATAACGTTAGACTATAGAAATGACAGACGTTAGCTTCAGTAAAGTTACCTTCATTCATTGAGAGAAAAGGTAAGACGTCACATGTGTGCCTTTTGGGTTTGTAGTCTTTGTAATTACGTATTTTCACAGTCTTATACCTCAACAGTTTTACATCAAACTGTGACTTTCTTGAGTTTAAAATGTATCTTTTAAATTGACAAACATCATATGTGTAATTCAGGGCACAATTCAAGCGGGATCCAAATATTTGTTGTCTCTCGCCATTGATTACCATACAATATTTTTCCGAAATAAGGTCCCATGGTCCACCGGAAGGGGAGGGGCTTAGGCTCTCTATAGAGCGTGTAAGGTTATGCGCATGCTCCAAATCTTCTTCTCCTTGTTTAGTGTATCTCTGTGGCAGAATTACAGCGCCACATACTGGTCTGGCATGTATACCACATCGTTTTAAGTCGGTTTCAGTGGTTTCGTGTGTATGCATTTCTTGAAACGGCACCGTGTTTAAGAAAAAAAATTAGAACGAGAAAAGAAAAAAAAAGATCGGACAGGGAAAGCTCTGGCTTCGTGTGGATGTGGCTTTAGTGATGAAATATTACTCCATTAAAAGTATACTCCACTTGAGTAAAAGTGCTTAAAAGTCCAAGTGCTGATATATAAGGACTGCCGTTTACTTTTCTTTTCTTTTTTTGTTGTTGTCATAATTAAGATTAACCAAAACATGATTTTTTTTTCTCTTTTCAGACAATGCAATAAATAAATAAATACATCCGAATGGGTGAAAGTTGGAATTTAAACTTTCCAACTTAAATTGGTATTTATATTTCTCCAATATTCATTGATCACAGAGTCGCAGTGCAGGAGATGATGTTCTCCGTATACTGGTATAAAATGAAGGTATAAATCGAGGAAGATCAGTGCTGTGAATGTCAGAGACTGATAACATTAGAGTCTGCTGCGTTCTTTCCCTCACGTTCACGGTTGGAAGGACTTTATAGTCTTGGATCCCCTGCTCTCCGAAGAGAGATCGAGAGCACTTGAGCGATAAATTCAGGCTTTGTAAATCTACACAGATTTTATTTACTGTACAGATGCGATCCAGAGCATCCCATGAGACCAGCGTATGTGTTCATGTGGGAGAGCTAGAGTTTATTTGATGAAACAAAATGATTTTTACCAGACAAATGTCACTCCATCTGCAGAGACGACGGCATGCTGAAGCGTCCCGTCGTATTTGAGCTGATGATGCATCTGAAACAAAACAGACGAGGTCCAGTCAGAATCGAGACACTGTGTCAGCAAGTAAAATCTCTATTTAAAAGCAATTCATGACGTTTATTCTTTGTTTGATCTGTTTTGGTTATCCTTTCTAATCTCATGAGGCAAGTCATAAAATATGATATTTCTTTATCTGGTAAATCACACTACCGTTCAAAAGCTTGGGGTTGGAAAGAGTTTTAAAGTTTTGAAATAAGTCTCTTCTGCTCACCAGATTTATTTGATCAAAAATACAGTAAAATCTGTAATATTGTGAAATATTATTAGAATTTATAATAACTGTTTTCTATGTGAATATATTGTCAAATGTAATTTATTCCTGTGATCAAAGCTGAATTTTCCGCATCATTACTCCAGTATTCAGTCACATTATCCTTCAGAAATCAGTATGATATGCTTCTAATAATCTGACCCCAAACATTTGAACGGTAGTGCATACATTATATGTAATATTCTTTGAAGAACTTCAAAAAGACCAAAAGAATCACTTATTTTCACTGCAAGATTTTTTTGTCTCCTGACTCAGTCGAAAAGTCCAAGCACTGACACCATGATCTTCTTAATGAAGTCATCATATCAGACAGACTTGCTGATGATAAACTCAATCCACCAGTAATTTACTACTACTGCTGGCCTAACGCAAAACCATAGGTCATGTTTTACCCTCACAGTTCTCCAAACCCGTCCAATCTTTCTCCGGCTCTGACATCACAGCTGTCTCGGAGACAACAGAGCCTCCCTCTTTTATTCCGAACAGATGGAAAAACAAATAACAGATCCAGTATGATTCTGTAGCCAAGCAGAACCAGCCCTGCACTCCCGGCGACATGTCAATTATCACTGATAAATATCGCTTTCCTCTAATCCCTCCAAACAGAGCCCGCTATCCTATCGAACTCATCCTAGCAAAGGCTTTTTAAGATGGTTACTGTCTTAACTGAATGAAGAATATTTACCTGGAGAAGAAATCATTAGAAAGCACTGTGAATACCAAACCTAACCAAGCAGCACAACTGTTTTCAACATTGATAATGATCAGAAATGTTTCTTGAGCATCAAATCATCATATTATACTGATTTCTGAAGGATCATGTGACACTGAAGACTGGAGTAATGATGCTGAAATTCAGCTTTGAATCACAGGAATAAATTACATTTGACTTTATATTCACATAGGAAATTATAATAACATTTCACAATAATGCCATTTTACTGCATTTGTTTTTGGCTCAAGTAAATGCAATCTTGGAGAGCATAAGAGATTACTTTCATAAACATTAAAATCATAAATATTCCAGCCTTTTACAGTAGAGTGTGTCAGATCATGGACATAGCAAAGTTTGATGCTCTGGGTTATTTTGGGATCATTTTTCATAAACTGGCCGAGTTTGGCCTCAAATGCAAGTTGACAGTTATTGTTTATTAAACGTTGAAGCGATATCACGCTAATCACAACTACAGCACAATTGTAATGCATCAAATGTATAAGATAACATCTCATGTAATATAGCACAAATAAATCATTTTCATACTGCACACAGTAATCATTTTCACAAATAGATAATTTATCATTAATAACTCCACAAAACTCAGAACGACCAATTATTGGCATTATAATCATCAGCAAAGTCACATAAGCGCTGTGTTTAGCCGGATCACCTTCACGCCCCACTAGCAGAAGCAGTTTAATGCCTCATTGACAAATTACAGTCATTTTAATAACTATCTTCTACAAGAATGGGCATTATTCCTGGAAACTAATGACTCACCTCATGACTCATAAGGGGAAGTAGTTATCAAAGGGGGTGTGGGGGGGGTCTCTTTTTTTTTTTTGGAAAATAAATAATAAGACAGTGAAAAGACAATAAACATGATTGGAAGCCTGAGTCTCCTGGCCTCTCAGATTCCTTCTGACTGTCCAAACAAATGGGAGTTAAATAACAAAATATGAATTTGTGACCAAAAACATAATTCTCTTTTTCCAAGAAAAAAAGCACAATTTGAACTAAAAAAACTGGCACACATTAGCAAACAGAGTTTTCTTTTACTCTAAAAAATAACTGAGAACAACCATTACAAATTGTGAAAGGACCTAATTTTTTGATAACAAGAACCCCCAAATATTGATGATATTCTTGCAAATGTAATATTATCATGTTCATATGAGTGAATGTGTGTTCAGTTAACATTTGGTCTGCTTTAATTTATTTTCATTATAGTGATTTTAACTTCTGCTTTAAAAAGCAATTGTTGTTTAGTATGTCATGTTTATATTTTAAGCCTTTTTTGCAGATGAGGTACAGCCTAGCCTACATACATGCGCTATATTTGCTTTCACAACTTCAATTTGCACATTGTTTGGAGGACAACATTGGGCTGGATGAATAACAGTTTTTTCTCTAATAAATACATCAAATAAAATGGCTTTTTCTTATCCAATTAACTGGATCATTAACAAAAGATCAAATGAGCAGCAAAACCATTTAATCTGTAGAGAATGCCATACACAGGTTGCATCCAAAAGTGAAAGTCCGTCAGATCTCTTCCTCCATTTACAACAGCACCATAAACCGCAGTATGAAGGGTGTCATGTACGTGTTAACTCTGACAGCTCAACAACAACAAAACTTTTTCCAAACTTTCCACAGACACCAGATAAAAAAGCCCTGTTCAAACATCAGATCACCAGAACCAGATGGACACCCAGTGGAATTTTATCAGGAGATTTGGCATCATCTTTCCCACTTGTCCTCAAAATGATGTCAGAATTTTCTGAGAAAAGCAATTTTGAAACAAATAGAGCTCTCAAAACTCTTGGTATGAAAAGCAAAATTAAAACCAAAAACAATAATCTAGTAATCTCTTTTTATAGAATCTCTGGCATCGCACCTGATTAAAACCTGAAGTCTTTTACTGATATTCTGACCAGATCATATCAAAATTAAAATATATATTAGTATTAAGGTTAATTTAACTAAAACCATTATATATGGTTATAATTTTATACGTACAATTTGTACACATTAACTTAAACGTCTTCTCATTGAAACCTCAATGTCCTCTTTACTAATGTTTGCCTGATATTATGCAATATTGATGCAACTCAACTTGCACCATGAGATGATGAGGGTGTGCGTTTGATTAGTTTCCATTTTCCATCTTTATTAAAATGCTCTTCCACAAACAGACATTTGGAACAACTAAGTGGGTTGCATCTTGGGATCAGGGTGTGAAGGACAACAGGGTGTTGGGATATTAGGGTACGTTTAGTGAATTCAGCACTTTAACAATAGAATCTAATCATTTAAAGCTTGTATAAACAACCAACAGCATAAAGCAGCTATAGCTAGTGTATGCATACAGAGTATATCCTTTTTTGAAAGCATAACTCAAAGCAGTTAACAAGCAATTAGTCTAGGCTATATTCTAGTCTTGAACCAGCTTATATGATATATGTGATTGATATGTGATAGATATACGATATATGGTATATGTGATCGATATACGATATGATATATGTGATTAATATATGATATATTTGATTGATATATGATATGATATGATATATGACATGATATATGATATGAGATATGATATGAGATATGATATGAGATATATGATATGAAATGAAATTATGAAATTATATGAAATAATATGAGATATGATATATGAATGCTTTTTTATTATATAATATCAAATTTATGTCCAGTGCTCCTGAAAGCTAAGAGAGAAACTGTTTATGCATGTCTTTATATCTAGCATAAATCAAACACATATGTGACATTTTCAGTCAATCTTGATTTCAACCCAGAAAGAGATTTTCCCCAAAAAATTTGGAACATTTACCACTCATGTGAAACGCATCTCAAAAAACTTGTTTCATGACCCTTTAAAGCGTTGCGTGTGATGGGGCTCTAGAACTGAACATTGAAAACACTGTTATTGCCCCAGATGGTTGTGGTTCATTGGAATCACATAATGAATTGATGGGGATTAGTCAAGAAAGGGTGTGCTAATGTTACAGTATCTACTGAAGCAAGATCTCGTAGTGCTGCACATTGTGGAATACAAAAGGAAATGCCATTTCCATTTAATGCCATGCTTTTATACAAATTCATCCCTCTTTAGCATGTAATGTTGTTGTGTGAGCGTAAAAAAATCTCTGTAAAGTTACAAAGCACAACATTCTTCTCTATATCAGTGTAACTGTTTCTGAACTCCCTGAAACGCCTCTATTGTAGTCTTGAGTTTTCTTCCGGGAACGAACACGTCACAATATTCCTCATAATTCATACTCAGAATAAAGGGGCGGGGCCTGGTTGAGTTAGTTAGTAGTGTGTTAAACTGGTGGTTATGGTAAGGGGCGGGACATTTCCCAAACACACTCAAAGCGCTCGACCAATCACAACACACTGATCCAGCCGACCAATCAGAGGAGGGGCACCATAGAAACAGGAACTAAACAGAGGTGTCAAACTCAGTTCCTGGAGGACCACAGCCCTGCAGAGTTCAGCTTCAACCTTAATTAAACAAACATGATCCAGTTAATCAAGTCCTTCAGGCTTAAGGTCCTTGCACACTGAGTCCGAAATTCTCGTCCATCAATAAAAAACAATGCGACCTATAGTTGCAAGCTCCGTCATTACCAATTGAGTTCAATGGAACTTGCGACCATATTTGGCTAACGATGATTTTGGGAAACGCACCCCAGAGCGTTACTGACAGACAGAGCGGAGCTACAACAATGTGAAAAACAATGTACATTCAAGCATGAAAACCTATTTGAGTAGAGCCCAAAAGCAAACTTAAGACTTTGAAAAAGGACATAATAGGTCCCCTTTACATACAGGCAATACAGTACATAGGAGAAAACAACCTAAGAGTCCACTAAAAGATAGTGCATCTTGATGGCATGGCACCAGACTGGATCATCCCAGAACGCGAGAAAGCAAGCGAGACTCCTGAGCATTGTGTTGGTCTTGTGCTCCATGATTAAAGGCAGACCTTGGCCTAAGATCAAGCCTCATGCCCAGCAGGCTGTTACTGTCAGAGCCGTGGACGATCGCTGGCCAACGCACACCGAGCTGGCAGGCGGCAGGAGAGTCTGCTAACCCTCCTGAGAAGCCGTAGGCACGCAGAGCTTGGTGAAACTTCAAAAAAGGGATTTGGGGAGGTGGTTGTTAACACTTGAAAGAATAATGGGCATTGTATAGGTAAGCTTTGAGGGGGGAAATGCTGCTGTATTGATTCGCAACACAATATACAGTCACTGTTTGGATATAAATAGACAAATGCTTAAGAATCTTGGATCATTATTGCTGTGATTATTATGGTTCTAGCATGTTATATGTTTGGTAACAGTTCTTCTAACCCTAATTTATGGAGTGTGTAGCTTTTCATTTCTTAGACAGTTAAGTAGGAAGACACATGAAGATTCATCAGGCTCAAACTGTGAAAGAATGAAAAATCATTTTCACACATGAATTTGGCACCTTAAATCCAATGATTAAACTCTTTGAAAGTCTTTGGGATGTGCTGGAGGAGACTTAACAGAGTGCTGGACTCTTGCATTGTCAATACAAGATCTTGAGCAAACATTGATGCTCCTCTTTTTTGGAGATCTTGTATTGACAAAGCAAGAGTCCAGCCTGACCTTGACATTGTCATCCTGGAATATGGCCATGAAGTTTCTTCCTACATGGGTGTTTAAGAAATGAAAAGCTACACACTCCATCAATTAGAGTTTGAAGAACTGTTACAATCATATAACATGCTAGAAACATAATCACTGCAACAATGATCCAATCATAGACTCTTAGGCATTTGCCTATTTAAATCCAAAAAGTAACTGTTGTGGCATACTAGCTCATCCTCAACTGATTCTTAACACTTTAAAGTCATGTTTTGTGTTATGTTCAGAGTTTGAGAAGCGTTCTGTGTTTCAAGCTAGACACTACATTGTTTTTTCATGCACTGGTCAATGTTGAGATTTTGGACTATTTCGCTTCCTTAGCACGTCACCTTAGAGACTAGTGGAAAGAAAACACCCAAAATACAAAATTAAAGTGTTTATTTTATTACACTTGATCCATTTGCGTCTGTGGGATTTCAATTGCACTACACACCTTTAAATGATTTTTCCTCAATGTTTTTCTTTTTCAGAAATCTCCACTTACACAGCAGCACTTACATCAAACTTTCCAGTTTTAGATCAATTAAAATTGAAAAAAGTAACTTGTCACTGGAAAAACAATGCAATGCAAAAGCATCAGTACTTTTAGTTCCCCAACACTGGTTCAGCCCTAGTTGTAACTCATTGTTCACTTTCTCTGCAGCAGTGCAGAGAAACTATGCACTATCTGTATAGCTTACATCTTCATTTCCTCAATTCTCAAATAGGATCTGCTGATATTTCGGATGACAGGTGGAGAACATGCAATCACAGTAACAATCACGTGCCAGACAGCATCCTAATGAGGAGGAAGTCCACTGTCTGAGGTCATGTTTCCTGGCCAGGAGAACTATCTGTAGAAATTACCTAAAATGAATTATACCCAAAATATCCAACCCATGCTTGTGTGCATGTGGAAACATTTCTGCAAAATGATATGACATTGCTTCTAGCACGTTTCGCGACACTGTCAAAATGAAATGTCCAGTAAGTGGCGCTAAAAATGGTTTTAGTTAAGCAGTAAGTGCCTCATCCTGCATCTTAAATTATTAGACTTTCAATCAGCTTGTCGCAATGCATTGAGACTGGCTTCTCCGCAAAGCATACATGTGATGCTGCCTTAGTATTCTGCTAAAAGACGGTCTTCTCAACAGGCAGCATAACTCATTTTCCAACCTTTTGCAACCGATCTCGCATCGAGAGCACATCTATGATGCCTCAATAGATTTTGGAACAGATCAACCATCTTTTGGCGATGCTCTCCGCTTAGTAAAAGACATTTAAAGATCATGTAATTGGTAAAATGAGCCCAATCCCACTGTGTACGTGTGCCAGTGTGTGTCCACATGGCCAGATAGTGTTAGCAAGAGTTTATCCGCGATCAGGTTTTAATGTTCGAGGCTTGCATGGAAAGTGGAGGAGGTGGGGGTTAGAAACAGCTCTGTGGGAGTCTTTTGCAATTAGTAAGTATTCCACACATCTGGAAACATCTGTCACAGGGGAATTATCTCTTGCTTCTGGGAACAGACCTTGCAGGCCAACCGCATATGTTTTCCAAATGCACGTGCACAGATACACACACACAAACCACATAAATACATAACTGCTAGTCAGTCTGACATAAATTCATATTTAAGTATATTTGGCAAAACATGTTGTCGGAATAGTTCTAAATATATATGATGCATACGAATTTACTCAACTCTATTTACCTCTTGTGTGTGTGTGTGTGTGTGTGTGTGTGTGTGTGTGTGTGTGTGTGTGTGTGTGTGTGTGTGTGTGTGTGTGTGTGTGTGTGTGTGTGTGTGTGTGTGTGTGTGTGTGTGTGTGTGTGTGTGTTGTGTTGTGTTGTGTTGTGTTGTTTTAAATGATTTTTATTTATTTGAGAATGCAAAGCCACTAAAAATATTGCACACACACACGAATATCAACTCATTATAAGCCTGTAATTCCCTGAACTGTGTCAAATGAAGTTAAAAAAAAGTCCATGATTACTTTTCCTTTCCAGCCCTCTTTTAATCCAATTTTCGAATTATAAAAATCTGGTGCCATGATGTTTCAGATATTAGGCAGAGTGGTGCTGAGGCATTCAAGCCTTTTCATTAAAAGTTAATTAAAGTGTTTATTTATTTCCATTGGATCCAAACAGAAAAGTCTTTGAATCAGGAATCAATTAATTTGAAAGCCTAATGATACTGCAAATTAAAAGCATCGCTGTACTCAAACTCTCGAAGATATTGAAAGATCTGATAACAGAGCCATTTCCTGGGAATAAAGATAAACGTGCTGCCGAACCTCTTCTCTATGGAAACATCAATCCTGCTAACTGACTAATATCCTCTAACCTCTTTATATAAAGTTGGATATTCAAGTATGACCAAAGATCACATAAAGTGCTTTATTATATAGCAAATTTCAAATGCTTCATTGCAATTATCGTCGCAAAATGCAAACTATATTATCGCCCAGTTATGCATTTAAAGTTATATAGGCTATTGGACAATGAAACAATGTGCATTGTGAAAAGTGCTATATACATAAATTTGACTTGACATAACCATGTCCACTGATTTCAAGGACTCATCCGCTCCACTTCAGACTGACCTTTAACCTAAATCCTAAAGCGTGGAATGTTTTGACACACAATCAAGGCCAAAACTGAATATCGCGCATGATTATGCAAACCGATCTAAAAAGAGCTGACTCTTTTTTACATGATCCCACTCTCTCTTTTTCCCAAACCCCAAAGCCAGAAGCTCCACATGAGTACAGATCGGTCCTAATGAAACTCTCCCCCCGGTACGCTGTGTGTGTGTGTGTGTGTGTGTGTGTGTGTGTGTGTGTGTGTGTGTGTGTGTGTGTGTGTGTGTGTGTGTGTGTGTTACTGGACAGGGATAAAGCCTATTCTCAGTATGCATGTAAATGAGTGGGTCAAATTCCAGGCCCAGGGATTTGTTGGAGACACATGGGTAAGGTCTGGCCAGGACTGAGTCAATAATTCAGCCTCGACCACAAGGTCTGTCTTCCGCCTCCCAAATGCCTGTTTAAGACGGTTCTCTCGTTCTGACCGCTATAACAAACAGACAGGGTGAGAAGTACAAAAACACATACAAACGTGAATTAACACACACAGACCCATATAAACAAACAACACAGACTCACATAAACAAACATTGATTCCCTTATACTCAAATACATTTTCAGAGACAAAAAAGTGGAATAAATTGCCTCAAACTATCTTTGCCAACCTCAAACACATAAACACTTTCCCAAATACACACACAGCAATACCGAATTTGAATAACCAGAATTAAACAAAAGTGGACCGGGAGAAGGAAAGTGGTCTGCAAAAAAACTCTTCCATCTGAAGTAATATTTCTTTACCTAATACAATATAACATCATATCATATAATATAATCCCATAGCCCAAGCATAGCCTTTTAAATGTACCTACCAAAGACTGTGTGTTCACACTTGGCAGGTTTGTCTCACATTAAAACAAACTCTTTGTGCGATTGCTCTGCTGTGCGGTTGATTTAAGTGTGAAACGCTGCCATCTGAAAACTGATGTGCAACAGAAAGTGGATCATGGTTTCGGTCCGCTTCCAAACGAACTCTGGTGCGGTTCCAATTAAATATATGAAGGCAACACGGACCAAAGACATCTAAACAGACCAAAAACAGGATGTGATGTCACAAGATGCAATCCTAAAAAGGCCAGAATCGCCATAGTCGTGATGTTGCCCATTATAGTTCAGTGCAGGTGTCAGTTTCCTTGCAGCAGATCTGAATTTGTGTGTGTAAGCGGAATAACTGGTATCATCATCATCTTTTTTTTTAGACCGGACCAAACTATCATTGTGAACACACCCTATATCACAATCAGCAAACAATATAGCATAAAACAAAAAAACTAAAAACTAAACCCCAAATCCAAATAAAACAAAAAAACTAAATTTAACCAAAGACAAAAAAGTCAACAAAAACAAAGCCAAAACAAACACAAACAAAGCCAAGAGCAAATATATAAACCAAACCAAACACAAACCAAAAGGCATCTCAAATCAGAACACAAGCTCCCTGAATTATGTTTGGTCCTGGGAGAGAAAAAAGCATTAAAAACTCTCAGAAACTAGTATAAAAGCTGTCACTGGAGCAATATTCTTTCAAAAAGTAATAATATGCACACTAAATAGGATACAAAAGTGTACAATTGTAAAGGTACCGTCCCAGGGAGGAGCTGATCGTTTTTTTCTGAGAGTGAGGGTGGACTAACATGCATCTGGATTGAGTGTTTGTCGCAACAAACTGAATCAAATTAAAAGGTTTTATATTGAATCCAACACCCGATTCCAATTGAAACTGCAGATTAATATCTCCTCCATAAAGTGTACACCAAAGTTTTCTTGAAGGTACAGCCAGTGAAAACATGCACATGCACTCACACAAGTACAAAAGCATATGTGTGTCATTTGTCAGTCAATACACAGACACACTCTCTGATGAACTCGCAGTGTCAAGTGCAATTTCTTCACCTCCTTTGCTCAGTCTAGACTGACTACACATTAATACGTGTGCATGCATGCATGCTCTAACATTAAGCCCAAGGCAAGCATACTCCTGAAACGAGAGCCAGCAAGGTGCAGGAACGTTCTCCTAATGAATAACCAAGCAGTAATTCAAGCTAATGTGGACTAAAGCACAGAGTTCAGACACATGTCTCCATACACCGTGAAGAAACTCTTCTCAGTTACAGCAGTGAGGAAGGTCTAGCAGTTGTTACGGATGTGTGTTCTCCCTGTGAGCCACCGGATCAATGACTATCCATCTTCGCTGTGTTTGACTTGGAGTCTGACTCTGGACTACAGATGCTGATGAGAACAGGCTTTGAGCTGGACCCAGAAACCTGCAGGAGTCTAACAGGCCCTCCTCACTGCGCAAATCAACAGGTTTTGTTGTCTTGAACTTATTGAAGTTGACAGGTTTTATTTAACTTCTCACCATAAACGCAATATTCACAGATCCATTTGGTCAAAATCTTCTGCCAAAAAAGTAAATTCAAGTAATGTGCTAGAGCAAAACATTGTGACCTTGCTCTTTGTGCACATTGTGTTTGTGCAGGTCAGGAAACCTCAACTCGCACACAAAGAAAATGGATAATTACAAGGACTTTGAAATATTTGGGATATATACAGGGACGTTCATATGGACAATGGACGTTTTTTAAAGAGTTTTTTTTATATATCTTAAAATGTGCATTGCATATCTATTATTATTAAAGAAAAAAGCCACACAAAAAAATCAAGAGGTACATGAATCAAGAATACTGCCAAATACAAAAGTTTATCATTCATTCACTATTTCACTATTCACTACAATTTCATCAAAATATGACTATTTTACTTAATATAACTTATATTTATGTACTGAGCTGTATTGAATCATTAGTTTATCTGGTGTGAGTTATATGGCCAAACACAAAACCCTAAAACAACAGTGTTTCCTGGTGAGTGGAAGTTCACACTCCCTAAGACACTACATATTAGATCACAGTAAAGGCCCTTGCACACTGAGTCCGAAATTTTCATATGCGTTTTTTCGTATTCGTGATTCGGTGGCTCTGAATTGTCAGAACACCATTCAAACTGCTTGCTACGGATGCGAAAAACACAGAAAATCGTACCCGATTCGATTGTTTTTATGACGGACGAAAGTTTCGGAGGCAGTGTGCAAGCGTGATTGACATAACGTGAGGTCGAATTTTTTTTTTAACTTACGAAAATTTCGGATGTGAATTTCGGACTCAGAGTGCAATGGCCTTAAGGCCTTTCTCTCTGTCTCCCAAACGTGATCCAGAACATTGCACAGTTTGACTGGCAGGATCGGTGTAATACATCTGAATTTTTAGTCAGCATAACAGACGGTGAGAGAAAGAGTCCGAGATATACGTTAGAAAGAAGGAGAATGTTGAGTAGGAGGAAAAAACGGAGGCCAAAATCCCACTTATAACAAGACTCATTATTATCCAAAAACTTTAAATGCTTCCAGTGAGATCTTCCCCTGTCTACAGGCCTCTTCTCTTTGTTATGGAGCAATTCTTTTGCCAGGCCACTGTTTATTATCAGCATCCGTGCCCATTTGGACAAAAAAAAGGTTAGTCTTTTAAAACACCTAATCCTTTCCAAATCACACTTCACCAGCTATCCATCTCACACTTACAGATTTCCATCCTATCCCATCTTTCCATTTCCTCTCACATTTCTTGTATTGTTGTATCTCCAAGACATTGCACATGCAAAAGCTGGATTTCAACATGTCAGATATATGATGCTCTACAGAAGATCTCTCAGGGTGTGAAGGAGCCTCCAGCGGTCTGTGATCTACAATCCATCAGGAAGAGAGAACTGAAAAACAGGGAATTGAAACATCTTGCACTAATAATCGCAATCGAGTGGCTCTAATTAGGAACGTCCCATCCTGAACCCTTTTAAACAAAAAGCAGTCATGTTTATCCATTTATTTCCCTCTCTGTTATATCACCTCCTAATCTTCCTCCCTTTTTCCTAGTCTGACTGACGCAGGACTTAATGCATGTTAGTAGTAGTCATATCTCAAAATGAGCATCTTGTCCTTTCCTCTGTACTAAATTTAGACTTTTTCCTCTAGTAAAAATGTATGTGCCAGAGTAGGTGACTAAAACACTCGCTACAACCCACGTCACTGCTCACGAGGTGTGAGGGCGTGGAAAAGCAAAGCGCGCCAACCAGACTGAGGACCTCCTTCCTGGAGACGTAAGAAAACAGAAATAAAACCCGATGGAATATTTCTTTCCACTGGCTTGTAGGAGGGTGAGGACATGGAGTAGCAGGTGACTATCGTTTCTGGACCGCCAGAGCAAGTGTTCCGTGACTCACAATTAGATATAAAAGTGCGAAAATATCCATTTCCCAAATTCCATTTACGATTATTCTCGTAAATAATAAAGTCGAGTATGGGCAAAGTGCACTCCAGTAATGCTCTGCAGTGCATCAGTGGTGACACGTGCTTCTAACAAGTACAATAAAAAAATAAAATAATAATAAATAAAACTTGAGTATGTTTTACAAGAAAATATAATGCTATAATACTTAAATCTTTTTCAGTGTACATGGCAAATGTCAAACCAACACAAAAACAGTGAAGTTGAGCAGTGAATCATATCGCTGTCATTCAAAATGAAATATTGAAAGCTTGCGCCACTCAGTCTGGCTGGCTGCATCCCTGGAAGTACAATTATATGAAAGCATTGGTGGAAGGAGTTGAGTGGGCGACTAACGGTCCGCTAACAGACGGAAGGAGGAATGAGTAGCGGAACGCTGGAAGGAGGAATAAAAGAGAGGGAATCCTTGGTCCGGTGCGCTGGCATGGCTCAGATAAGCTGGAGGAGAGGGTGAGGTGGGCAGGTTAGTCATTACAGCGGTCGAGTCGTCTGGATAGACTGTGGCAGGCGTGAAAGAGCAGGAGAGAGGAAGAAATGAATGACTGTGACTCAGCAGAAAACCGCGCAGTCACTGACAACCTACTGAGGCCTGCAGAAACAAAATCCTGTGATTTTGAGTGGGTGGGATTCAGATAGAGACTTTGTTAATTTCACTACTTTTCAAATGCATTGTTTTATTGTTTTACCCTTGTTCTAGACCCAGACATTTAATATTGCATTGTGGAAATCCATTACAAAAATATAAATTACACATAGAAAAATATTACGATCTGAAGCAGCAAGTGCAATAAAAATAATTTTCATTTATTTATTATTACTAACCATGACTGTCCAATGCTGATGTCATTTTTCAATCACAACCATCAATTCTGCAGCTATTATTCATTCAAAAGTTTACAAACGTACCCGTTTACCAAAGTGAAAAGAGATGTTGAGTCTTCACATGAATGTCGACTTAGAAAAAAGTTATATATCACTTATGAAGAGAAGTTTATGCTTTTGAACAGATGGATGGATGGATGGATGGATGGATGTTTCTCTCAAGTTATACCCTGGCAATATGATACATACATACTGTTTCTTCACTGTTTCTTCTCTGAAATTGTACCCTGGCCATATGTAATTAAGAAGAGAAAAATCCATGCCAGAGTCAACAAAACAGTGGGGGGGGGGGGGGACGAGGGCCCATTCACATGCAAACACATACAAAAACACTCAAGACTCATTGAGCAACGTCATCAACTGATATTGGACGCTTTGAGACGGCGTGTCGAGTTCCAGTATGGACCAGAGCCCTGCTGTTAATGAAATGGACTGATCGTTGAGCTGTGGTTCCTGCTGCACTCAGAGGCTGATAAAACACATCCATACTAAAGCTGTAGCCTTCCCTTCTCCATGTCCAGAGTGGGATAAACGAAAAGTGTGCAAGAACCAGGAGAACGGAGGAGGGAAAGACTGGCATCCTGTTGAAAACACTACTTTTCTTGGAATGCCTTCACAAACTGCACGGCTTTTCCCTCCAAAGGTTTTGTAAAACTCCCAGCTGTTTTCTTTGCATGCTGTCTTTGCCAAATAGTTAATCATAATAATCACACTACTATTAGTTGACGTCAATACGAATAACATCTAAAGATGATTGGTGTAAGTCACTACTATAATGCCCCTGGTATGGAGCGATTGGATGCAGTTTGTGTTCCTTCCTTTAATAACCCAGTGGAAAACAAGTGGAAACAAATTTATAAAAGACAAAAGTCAAAAGAACTGGTTCTGATTCATTTTTCCCCACATGTAAAAGTCAAGACAGATTTGCCATAAGCGGCATGTTACGTTTTCATGTGTGTCTGCTGAGATGAGGCTTGACAAGGTAAAGCAGTTACTGTGGCAGTGATTTGTTGTGGTATTTGAATAAGAAACTGCTTTGACAAGTCATGGAAGAGAAAACGACGGCGGGAGACAACGTGGCTTTTCACCTTCGCCCTCCAAAGTGTGGCTTGAGCTTCAAGATGACAATAACTATTACATCGAAATCATTCATACAGTTTTATAAAATGTCAAGCAAACACGACTTTCATGAGATGCATTAGAGCTTGTAATGCTTAGTTCTCTGAAAAGTACTACAACACTTTAAATAAGAGATAATGTACAGTCAGACGGTTATTGTAAACCTGACAATGGTTTATAATATACACCCCTTATACGTACAGTTGAACTGTTATAGAGCTCGGAAGTAAAAATCCCATTAAACTTTTGAACAATAATTTTTTAGCTATATGCTTTTGTTGAAGACATAAGTCTGCATTATTTCAATTTATACCTTGGTCTGTCTGAATACTTAATTCTGATTGGCTGGAAGGTGAGTTCAAATGTGAGTTCAAACTGTGTAAAGCACAGGTAGTTCCAGTCAGTTTAATCACTGTTCTATATTGATGCTTCACACACACACACACAACAAGGCTTATTCTCGTGTAACTAAAGCTTAAAAATATAATGACAAAAAATGCCATGTGGCCAAGAAAAAACAATTCTTAAACATTGGAAATTTTTGGAGAGTTGCGCAACATGACATTTTACAACCAGAACTAAACTTGCTTTGTCATAAAAAGGTCAAATTATCTGATATTTTTAGAAACTTACTGACCTTGACACACAGTCATGAGGGTCTCCAGGGTTCCTTCTCTATGACCTCATTTCCTGTTCTATAGGTTTTTGTGGTCGCACTTTGAGAACCACAAGAAATACTAAAAGACTGTGCCAAGAAATACTAAAAGATTGTGCCAAACTACTGATTGTACATCACAAATTCCTTTTGAATGCATTTTTTAAAATAAATCAATAGATCTAGACGCCGACAACAGAAATGTCATTGACCCCTATATATACCTGATCTAGTCTCCCTGTCTGACTCTCTATTTGTTTTCGTCTTTTTTCTCTTCTTTAGCTCATTTCGAAATCTATTATATTGTTGGCTCATTGACGAATTGCTCTTTAGTAAGTTACTTTGGATAAAAGCATTTGCTAAATGCGTAAATAAAATGTAAACACTTCATGAAATTGTACACAAATTAACTACACTGCAATATTACAGCATTACATAAAAATTCTCTCTAATATAAAAGAAGCTTTCTGCCTACCAAACGAGCGCAAGTGTGTATGCAAGTATTTCTGTGCCAGCATCACAGCAGAAGAAACCTATTACAAGTAACTCAAAAGACAACAACATCCTCACTGACAGAAACCATGAGGCCTAATGGCATAATATGGACTCCAATTACGTCTTCTAACAGAACGAAGAGGTCCTTGTGTGTCTTTGAACGGCTCCGTCTTAAATCGCAGCCGCAGCTGGTACTGAAGCACCCGTCGCCAATTAAGTCAAAAACAAACGACAGAATCTGCCTTTTACGAGCTGTGATTTGCGTCCTGACCTTTTTCCAGCTTTTCCGTCAATAATCACAACCACAACTTTAAACGGACTGAACGAAATCTTTCATGTGTCGTTTTACAGCTCTTTTACAGTGATGGAGAGGAAAATCTCATATTGTGGCTTCGTCTGTTTTGGCGAGCTGATGTTCGATGGGAAAATATGCCACACTCTTTAAAAGAAAAGCTGTCACTGGGGCAGTACCTTTTCAAATGGTATTAGTATCTGAAAGGTACATATTGCTACCAAAAGTGTACATAATAGTACCGAAATCGTACCTATAATTACCTATAAGGGTACAGTCCAAGTTACAGCTTTTGTACCATTTTTTTTCTTTCTAAGAGTGCATGGTGATGAAGTTGGCTTGCGTCTGATGTTGCTCACGGATTTGCTTCTCTAATGTGCATGTATGTGTGTGTATTTTAAACTGCTGTATCACAGATGTGCTTGTGGCTGTATACGCATGGATTTGTGAAGGAGAATTAGATAGGAAAGTACTCCACAATGTTATGACCAAGAATCCAGAGTTGCCTTTTGGTGTAAAAATCCGAAACATCAGAATCAGAATCACTTTATTCGCCAAATGCTTCAGCAGACACGCAGGAGTTTGATATGGCAATCAGTAACACGGAAACTCGACAAACATACCATATATACGTACAGCTACATAAAGCATGTTTTAAAAAAATAAAAAATAAAAATAAGTTAAATAAAATAGTCCAAAGATGAAAATAGTGAGGGAGGGAGGCACTGGATCAGCTATTCAGGAGGGAAATGGCTCTTGGAAAAAAGAAATTTGGAGAGGTTATTATAGCATTGACATGGATGATCTGAAGAGTTAGAAGGATGCATTCCTCCAATGACATGATAATCTGTCGGAAGTAATGCATTCACACAAGTACAGAAAGGAACAAGAGATTGGAAGAAACAGAGGAAGTTCCAGCTTTGAACTCAAGAACTGATCGTGATCAAAAGTTGTGGTTGTTCACAGATGTGGCAGAGATGGCACGCATTTCACGAGCTGATGTCATTAAAGACCTCAGAGCCCAACCTAACTGGGTTTTCCTATGGCCAATCCCCCCTGGAGCTCATGGGACAGACCAGTGCGCTCTTCTTCTCGGTTTAATACTGGCCAGCATTACGTAACCCAACCCAAAACAGCAAAGGCAAAAATAATGAGCTAAAGCAAATGGTGTTTAGAGGTTTACAGTCCGGTTCCAAACTGGACACCAGGATGTACCTGGAACATGTGTCAGCAGATCCTTTCCCTGTTTACATGGTTTATAAAAGAGTGGATACCCTGATAATAGTGATAAACACTGGACTCTCATGGGTGAAATTACTGAACATTTGTCCCACTTTGGTGCTTGTTATATCACAGCAGATATATGCATTTTCACCAGATACTATCTGTGGTGAAATAAAAGTCAATGGAATTATGCTTTTTTTTATGTGTGGATCTATTAATGTATTCAGAAAGTTAAAAAAAAAATGTAAAAAAAAAATGCAATTTATATGTATGAGCAATATCACAAGAAGCAGTGTGATATGGCTGTACATCATATATACATCATATCGCACAGCTACGAATGTGATATTGTCTTTATACGACAGTTCGATGGCACAAGTGAGTAAATGAATAATAAACAACAATGGAGTGTCCTTAAAAAAAACACTCTTTTGTGCAGAACTCCGTTACCTATTCTAAAACTTTAGAACTAGTAACGAAGGAACGTTGTGTAACGTTGCTAATTATATTATTTAGAGTATTATGGGAGAGAGGACGACTAAATGAGTGTATTACCTGTATCGGATACACTGTAGCGTTCATTCTTCAGTTCGATTTCCATAATATTATATCAATTATTTAAAAAAAAATCAGTTTGAATATCAGCTAAGAAAAAGATATATTTGTCCTTTTTTAAAAGTTAAGGGGATTTCCCAAGACGGCACTAAACCAACTTCCTTGTTTACAACCTTGCCGCCATCTAATGTCGTAATATCATAACTTTCAGTGAAGTCCATATTATGAACACTAACGAACCTTTCTCAATACCAAATATGTATACATAAAAAAATATTTATTGAACAACATTTAAATGACCAACAATAGTCAGTATACACAACAATAGGAAATAAACACAAGCAAACAATTCAGTCAAACGTACTGTACAAAAGCAGCGCTCTAGTACAGGATTTAAGTTAAATATAGCCTAGATATAAAGTTATGAAACATAAATTTCCCCTTAACCCAAATCGTTTTGGTCTGAAACAAGTAACAGATTAATAAGACCAAAGATTGCCCGTTTGATATACCCCAAATGAATTATATCATCACTATCTATATACTGTAAGAGCCAGCAGGACTGGCTGAGATGACGCTGTTCTCTGCGGGAACATGAGCACTGAACCGCTGACGGCCTGGAGCTCACATCTGCGTCTAAACACATTTTAAAACAGGCGCCATGTTTATTTTTGAGTCACATATTTGAGGTCTAAATAACTACCATTCTCACCTAAAAAACTCTTAAAGCTACATTTCGAGACACAACAACGGTAGAATTTGACTGTCACAGCGGAGTGATACAAACAGTGAAACGGTTCCAGTGCTGATACTGGGGGAATAACGCACGGCTCTCAGCCAATCAGATTCGAGAACCAGAAATAATTGTTGTATAATGACTTTAATGTACCTCTTCTGTGCTGTTTTTGATTTCTGAACTAAAATTAATTATGAGAGTTTTTTTAATGGTGGCATAATATTTTTTGTGTGTGCTTTTCAGTCTGTTCTTCACACAAAGCCATTTTATGGACTGTTATGCTGCTTTTTTGACAGCCTTTGATCACCATTCACTTTCACTATATGAGAAAGAACATGAAAATCCTATCTAACAAATTTTGTGTTTGACAGAAGAAAAAAAATACAGATTTGGGTCAACATGAGGGTGAGTAAATGATGACAGGACGTTCATTTTTGGTTGAATTGTCCCTTTAAGAATCTGCAGAATGAGCTATAGCCATAGACTGTAAAAAATATGGACAAAGCGTCTGTGACGTCATCCATAGACTTTCTGAAGAACAGTTTTGAGGCGTTTATGAAGGGTATGGGCGGCGCCACCTTGGAAAATCTTTTCAGAAAGGATACAGAGGTGATATGATGTGTTGTGTCAGATCATGGCCGAGACGTCAAATTTCAGGAATTCCACTCGGCGCAGCCCGTTATCAGCTGTCAATCAAGCTGTCAATCAAAGTTAACCACGTCCTTATTTGTCATACATTTTATATCTAAATACGATGTAAACTAACGAGCTAGAAAAAAATTCACCCCCCTCACAGTTGTCAGGCATGAAAAATACAATATACGCCCATGGGACCAACCTGTAAAAACATGAATTTATGCTGTGAAAACGGACATTTTAACATGGGGTCTATGGACTTTCGGTCTATGGATTTTCGATGTATTGCAGTTTTTCGCACTTCCGGGTAGGCTTCATTTTTCAGATTAGAAGGAGAGGAGAGCCATGAGAAGATAAGAAAGAATCAAGGACATAAAATTCACACAAAATAATACCCTTCATATTCCTGGTATTATTTATGGATATCTCTGTACGCAGCCCCACACATGGCTAGATCTGTCTCTCTGTCTCTCTGTCTCTCTCTCTGTCTCTCTCTCTGTCTCTCTCTCTGTCTCTCTCTCTGTCTCTCTCTCTGTCTCTCTCTCTCTCTCTCTCTCTCTCTCTCTCTGTCTCTCTGTCTCTCTGTCTCTCTGTCTCTCTGTCTCTCTGTCTCTCTGTCTCTCTCTCTCTCTCTCTCTCTCTCTCTCTCTCTCTCTCTCTCTCTCTCTCTCTCTCATTACTCCAGTGCTTTTACACAAAAGCCTCTCATTAATGCATCTCGCTGTTCCAAGTGGTCAAGCGCCAGCACTAAGACTGGGAGGAAGTGCATTCCATCACCAATGGTTTCTGGCAAAGCCGAAAGCTACTTACCACGGGTCCTTCTCATGCCCTGTGCACGGTAACTCTACCCCGACTAACCTAGACGGGACATCTCCACTCAAAGAGACATTCTGACATCTCTCACTCAACCCTCATGTTGTTCCAAACTCATATGACTTGTATTTAAATAGCAGATCTTTTTAAAGAAGAAGCTATCTGTGCTGGTATAAAGATCAAATTATTATTATTTTTTTGCTTGGAACTATAAATGTATTCAAAATGCCATTAAAATGCAATTCACAAATTTCTAAACTAAAATGCATTTTATTTATTTTTCATGGGGAGGGGGTGGGAAACCTCTTCTGTCTCTGATAAGGCTGCAACACTGCTCTGATTAAAGGGTTAAGCTGAAGCACATGCAGGGAGCACCTACAGATGGATCTCATTCTCTCGGACACACACACACACACACACACACACACACACACACACACACACACAGTAATTTAAGGTCAGTGGAGACCATATTAATACTGTTGGCTAGTACAAGGATGAACATATTGAGATACTTATTGAGTGGTTTACAAGAGCCTAGACTGCTGCAACAGGCATGAAGACTTCTGTTCATCTCTCGCTCATCATAAATTCTTAGTGTTTTTAAAGAGACAGTTTTCGTCCCTGTTTGAGTGAAATGGCTTCACAAACAAGAAAAAAATGTAGGGCAGGGCTTGATTTTGTCCATGGGGAATTGATTGGATGGATGTGGTTTGCTATTGGTGGATCTCATGTGAGTGACAGGTTGCCCCGCCCATATCTTCAGAGAAGAGAAGAGATGCTGCAAGAGGAAGTTATTCTGATTCAAGATTACCAGGAACAATAGTGATGTGCATCGATAAATTGTTTATAATAAATAATGAAATATTCCAATAAGGAATAAGAATGGTCCGTTTTGATCCGTGACAGACTTTAAGTAAAAAAAAAAAATAGATCTAAATGTGAAAATAGGGAAATAAGCATGTAGAGTTAAATATCCAGGATCAGCCAACAAATGTCCAATATTGACTGATACCAATAAGTAAAAAATAAATCTCTAATACTGTATATTGGCTTTAAACAAAACACCAATATAGCACTGATATATCATGCAACACTATTTATGAGTAGTATATCTTTTACAGCATATGATAATTCATACTCAAACTCGTCATTCGCCAAAATAGTCTTAAAATATCGTCGTATCGTTTCCGTGAACCAAATATTGTAATAACACATAGAATAACACAAAGAAAATATAATGAATAGTCTTCGGCAATTTTAAGATTCAGATCATCGTCTAACATTAAATTAAAGGGATAGCAACAGATTATAAGAAAAATCTTTGCACTTTAAGAGGTTTATTAACATATAAGTAATTCAGGAGACTACAACATGGCTCCTCATACTCAAAACAAAAATGCTACCACTACCAAATACATGATCTTGATATCTACTTACCGATTCATGCATTCATCCACTGACCAGATCATGAGATTGACAGATAAGAGTGAAGTTCATTTGAGCCCTTGAATGGATCAGCATGAGTTCAACAGTCTTAAACACCCTACAGTAACTGTTTGCTGACATTAAAGAGCTGAACGTGTTCAGATTCCTTTGCTAAAGCCACTGGAAGCCAAACTCAGCATGTGTATATTTTCTCCAGGTCTGAAATAACTGTGCAGCATGTTTCTGTGTGTCGTGAGGGTTTGTGTGGGCTCGGTGCGCTGCCGAAGGCTGTTTTGTGGCCACCGTGACCACCTTTGTGAACATCAGGCCCGTTTGTGGTGGTTTAGACTGAAGCTTCCTGCCAAAATCTGCTCTTTTTCTTTCTCAGTCCACTTGCCAGATAAATTTATATCCGTGCTGACTGAGCGATGCTCATGACTGGAGCTGCTCAAAATCAAGCCTGCTTTCTTGCTCGCACGTGTTTATCTTTTGGTGATCCTCTCATGTCACTGTTCCACCTGAAACAATCAAGAGCTTTACTTAGTGGTTGCTGAACATTCGGAAGAAGATTGTGTAATGGCGTTTCCTCAGCTTTTCCACTGTCCTTTGCTACACACTTCGGTATCTTGGTGTGTGGCTCGGTGAGTCCGCAATGTGGATATGAAACGGTGCCCATAAACACAGCCAAACATTCACAAAATGTGCACACGTGTTTTTATACGCATGTTTTACAACACCGAATCAGAAATTGTTTACTCCTGCAACATAAGCGTCTTCACTGTTGCAGAACTTCAGTCTTAAGGCAAGACACTCCAGCAGGGAAGGTTGCATAAACTGCTTAGACTAGTCTTAAAAGTTAGTCATATTTTTCTTCAAGATGGTCCTAACTTTTAAAAGTCATGCAGTTACATAAAAAGGTAGATCAGTCTGATTACCTCTTGACTTATGTCTAGTTCTTAAAGTCCCTCTGTGGTGAAAATCAAGTTTTTAATTTTGTTTATATGTCTATGTGGTGTTTTTAATATGCTTTAAGACAAACCATGTGTAAATTCATAAGTTGACAGCATTGCTGAGTATTTTCTCCTTAAAACTGCAGTGAACCAAAGACTGTCTCAAAAACAGTTTGAAATCGCTGGTGTTTCTGACGTCACAAACGACCTTGTAACCAATCAGATCAACGTGTGATCGTCAATGAGTGGATCTCTGAGCTGAGTGAGTGAGTGGAGGCGGGGCTCATTTACATATTCATAGCACCGTGTATACTAAATGAGGCAAGGGTGTCGAGCTACATTCAAGATATTTTAAGGCATGAATAATTTTCTTTCAAGGAAAAAACTTTTACATTTATCATTTTGGTGATCAAAGATGAGTTTTAAGGCATAAAATTATTGACTACAGGGGGACTTTAAGACACACGCTGCGTCCAAAATCGAATACTTTCCTACTATGTAGCAAGCGAAAAACAGTTTGGCAAAAGAGTAGTATGTCCGAATACATAGTATTCAAAAAACTGTAAGCGAAAAGTCCCAGGATGACCTACTACCACTTTACTATCCCATGAGGCCACGGGAGAGGATTTAGATTTATGGATGGAAGAGAAGTAATGCAACTGGCATTGGTAGGTCACATGATAATGACAATATGGTGTACAATAAATGCAAATAAGGCATTATTTAATTAAATATACACTAATTTTCATACATTTGCAGAACAGACATCTGAACATTGGATAAAGCCAGTTTCGTTTTATTGACATTTTAGAGTTAAATGTTTTTACAGAAGGGATTTTGGTGATCACTTATTATCACTCCACAAATCTGAAAATATTGTCTACATATATATATATATATACACAAAATAATCATAGTAATCACCATGTTTTAAGGAATAAAATGTCAGGCAAATGATATATGAACAAACCCCTCAGTAAAAACCTTCAGAATATAGATACTGTAGGAATTAAACTGTAAAGTTTGGTGTGAGTAGATAGATATGTGGGCTACTTTAATTGAAATCTATAGATTAAATGAAATAACGTGCAATGAAAAAAAAAACACTTAAAATTGAATTTTGGATGTATTCCTACCACTAGTTGGAAAATTGCACAAAATTGACCCGTGCATTAAAACTATGCTTGTGTCTGCATGTGTCTTGCTTTAAAGGAAACATGAATTTGTCAGTGTGTGTTTGAGCTCTCATTATGTGTTGAGTCAAATTCCAAGCATTTCCCAACTCATCTGAGCTTCCAAGAGCTACAAAAACACACTCTCTTAAAGACCCCATGAAATGTCTTGACAAGCGTGGTTTTCTTTCCTGTGTTGACATGTTTGCTATTGTGAAAGGAAGTTGAAGCGGGACTTTAAGGCAGGGCTAGCCAACATGTTCTGAATCAATTCAACCAATTGCTTGACTTTTCAATGTTTCAAAATGCTTAAAACACCACAGACTTGCGGGAATTTACCCGTATCGCGATTAATCGCACAGCCCTACACTATCTTTGATCCCTAATTTGACTCCATTAAATCCCTCTAATTTGATTTATGGAATCCATTTTTATCCTTAATTTTGGCTAGGCACTACGGGAGTGAACGGGAGTGTGTGTGGCGTGGAGCATTGTGAAGGTCGTGGGATTCTCTGCGATTCAATCTCCCACTCCAACCACATTATACACTAAGACCCTGAAGTTTACCTGTTGCTAGGAGATGGTAATATTCATAATTCTTGTCCTTGCTTAGGCTGCCATGATTCATGTTGAGATCACAGTAAATGGCTGCGTAATTGCACGTTGCCGTTCCAGACTTCAGAGGTGCTGAGTTCTGCTGGGTCGATGTGCTATCACTATTAGCATGGCCACTTTGGTCAGAAATATGAGCCACACATGAGCCAAGTCCTCATTCCAGGAATGCACTCCGAACTCAAATAAATACACTGCAGCATATCATTCATACTAAATCAGGGTCGATGGCCTGGACCGCACCACATGACACCCTAACCAGTGTTTTGATGAGCGAGCTCGACGAGAAGTGCTTACAAATTTCCTTGATAATAAGAGCTTGATATAATATAAATATCAGAGTTAAACACGTCAGGCCTTTGTTTCTTTGCACAGAGAATATTTTTATAGAAACCACTGTGGTTTTGTGCCACAAAGGCAAGAGAGCCATAATAATGGTGAGGTCGATTTAGGAACGGAGAAATAAACTCCAGACTACTCAAAACATACATCTGCATTAGAACCCACAGGGAGGAAAAAACACAGAATCGCTATGGTTCGAGTATCTATTGACGGTAAGACAGACCATAGGAGATACTGCAATAGCGTTGGTGCATTGCAAGTCCTGTGAAATGATTAGTTCACTCCAGAATTAAAATGTGCTGATAATTTGCTCACCCCCATGCATGTCATCCAAGATGTTCATGTCTTTCTTTCTTCAGTCGAAAAGAAAGGAAGGGTTTTAAGGAAAAAAAATCCAAGATTTTTCTCCATTATAGTGGACTTCAATGTGGTCCAACGGGTTGAAGGTTTAAATTGCATTTTCAGTGCAGCTTCAAAGTCTCGACATGATCTGACACAAACCATCTGTCATTTTCAACAACAAAAAAAACAAATAAACATTTATACACTTTTTTAAGCACAAATGCTCGTCATGCACTAGCTCTGTTATGCGCCACACATTATGTAATCATGTTGAAAGGTCATGCATGACGTAGGAGGAAGAACAGACCCAGTGTTTACAAAGCAGACATGCAGAGACTAAGTCGAACACCCTTTACAAAAAAAAAAGGTAAAACAATGATGTCGGAAGATTTTGTTGGAAAAACCTCCTTCTCTACACTTGTAAACACTGGGTCGGTACTTACGCGTGACCTTTCCAACGTGATTACATAATGCTTGAAGTCGTGGACGCGCATCGCAGAGCTAGTGCAAGATGAGCATTTGTGCTTAAAAAGTGTATAAATGTTTATTGTTTTTATAAAATGGTCGATGGTTTGTCTAGATAAGACTCTTATTCCTCGGACTTCTCCAATAATCTGGTCCTCTTAAACTCCGCCCCTGCAAGCTCACGCTAATCTGCATAGACTTCAATGCCATTTTTTCTCTTTTTTGGTAATAGGTTACACAAAGATTGACATCACAGTATGGAAGAAAAGATCTACTGCTCCTTCTGTTTCATCGTGACATAATATAATAAATATACTATAATAAATTATAAAAAATGGATGAAGTTTAATGATGTATTATAAGAAATAATTTAATTTTAGAAACATACTTATGTCACAGTGAATATTTTCCCCTCACACGGTATAAAAGGGTCTGTACACATGAAAATATTTAGCTACTTATTTTACAGTTACAGTAAATAACTGCATGACCTACTTTCCCCACTTTCTCTCATTACACTCTATCATGCAGTTTTCAATATAAAGTTAATGCAACAAAACCAAAGTTAATGCATCACCAGCCATTTAAACAGACATCATGATTTCAATCAAACCAGACATCTGACTGAACATAAACCAGTGAAGAGCATATCTGTGAGAATGTCCAGGCCAGGATAGAGTGCTTTAGCTTGGAGATAATGGGGTCTGTTTGCTTGTTTGTACATTTATAGCGCACATTCAAGAGAACTTTTCCCATGATGTCAAAGAATCAACCTGTGCTCCCGCTGACTGTTCATTCACACACACACTCACACACTGGACTTTGGGGCCGGTTTTGTCAGAAAGCATGACTTCATAGCCGTGGCCGTTGGGCAGTGGGGTCTAGCAGAGCTTTAAGCCTGGATAAACAGCCCAGTGGGAATACCTCTCTCCTTCCTCTGTTTTTCAGCTCATGCGTTTGTTGCTACTCATTCCCTCTCCATCGAGCACTGGTGCACATGCTGTCAAACCAGTTTTGGCCAGTCATTCCTCTACAGTTGACTGAGACGCCACCATGGAAACCAGAACATGGAGTGCCAAGGATGGGAAAGAGACGTTTTGGGAAATAATAAAAGACCTTGATAAGAATAATTGGTAACCCTTTACAAAAAGGCCTCATTTGTGAACTACGTAACTCTAAGCAATGTATTTTTGCAGCATTTATTAACCTTTGTTAATGTTAGTTGATAAAAATATGATAATTGATTGTTTGCTCATGTTAGTTCACAGCAGTGTTATTTTAATTTTTATTTTAATCAGCTTTTATTTGTATATTTTCATTTTAATCTTTAGTCATTACATTATGTGCTTTTGTCATTATATTCACTTTTTAAAAAATACTTTTATTTAGGTTTATTTTTTTTTTGGTTTCATTTAGTTTCTATTTATTTCCAGTTACAAATTTTAACCCTTCAACTTTTTCAACTAATTTTAATATTTAATTTTATTTCAGCTTTATTTCATCAGCAGAAATGTTGTTAATTGTTTAAGTTGATGATCAAAAACATTAGTAAATGTAGAAATTAACATTAAGAAATGCTATAGAAATATTGTTTATCGTTAAATCATGTACACTGATGTTAAGATAGAAAAAAAAAAGAAACCTTATTGAGAAGTGTTACCAAATAATTAATTACAGTGACTTGAACTTGTTTGCATTGGGATAAATGAAAACAAAATATCCGATATGGGGTCTCGCTACATATTGTATTTACAGGAAGTTCCAAAAGCTTGTCCGACTGAAAGCATAGGCTTTGTGGACTCTAGCCGAGATCAAAGAAGGATCAACAAACGGTTGTGTGAGGAGAGTCTGAGGGGGGAAAGTGGAAAGTCTTTCAGATATCTCTCCAGATTAAATCCTATGGAGGTACTGTCCGGCTCTAGGAAGCAGAAGAAACGCTTCAGGAGAATCACAGAAAACACACCAACTCACGTTTACTCCGCTCATATGGTAATATTTAAAAGAATAATTCATGCAAAACTGATTATTATTATCAGCATAACCATAACATTATTTACTTACCCTCTTACCCTGATGGTCACAGTTTTCCATGCAATTGCAATGAATGGGCATTGAACGTTTTATGCATTAGAAAAGGACACAAAAGCATCATAAAATGATTCAAAGAACTGGTGCGCTACAAGTCTTCTGAAGTCATATGACAGCTTTGTGCGAGTTAAAATGGAAAAGTGGATCAGCTGATTCATAAACAAATCATTCAGACTGGTTTTGGAAACGGATTCATTAAAAAGATCCAAATCAAAAGAACGATTCCTTCATAATTCATGACACCAGGGACACCTAGAGAAGGTTTTCAGCGAATAACATATTACGTTTTAAATGTCCGTTTAAATTTTCATTTAGCCGACCAAATAAAAAACAAGACCATCTCTTGTCTAATATTTCAGATTTGAGATTTCAGAAATACTTTATTGATCCCCGAGGGGAAATTCTTTGTCACAGTTGCACACTTGTCAAGGCATAAAGAATAGAAATAATAATAAATATCTTAATGTCTTCTCCCGATGTCCTAAAGCAACTGACAACTCATCTTCCACAGGTACAAGACATTTGGGCTATATTTGATGTTGAGCTGCCAGAGAAGCGAAACCAAATTACGTGTGTGTGTGTGTGTGTGTGTGTGTGTGTGTGTGTGTGTGTGTGTGTGTGTGTGTGTGTGTGTGTGTGTGTGTGTGTGTGTGTGTGTGTGTGTGTGTGTGTGTGTGTGTGTGTGTGTGAAATGCGCGATACAAATAAAGTGTACGTGCCTCACCAAGTCTAACAAACAGAATTTGATGTGCAAAGGCATCTGGTTTACCGCAGTAAAGGCCCGTTCACACTGAGTGTGACGCGATAATGGTGCTTTCACACTGAAAGTGTAACGATCGATTGCCTTCGACTAATTCACAGCGCTGAGCGAGAATGCATTTTTCCTCATGTACAGTATCTCGTATGTTTTCCCATTTGGCTTTAACCTCGTCTGCTGCACAACATACAATAGTTAACTAAGATAAATAAAGTTTGGTACTACACCAGAAACACAAACTAACGATTACGAGATCACACGATCATCAAATCGCATCTGGGGAACAGGTGCATTACAGATACAAATTACGATTTATGAGATTATTACAGTTTTTGCTCAAAACCCATTTAAAGCCATCATCAAGTACCATTATTGTAATAACTTCTAATTGCAATCTAAAGTGATTTTGATTATATTATGGGCGGACATGCATTATTTGTAGTGTTTTATAATAAACGGAACACAACACCTGCTTAGCATTTTTCAGCATCCTTTATGGTTATAAAAAAAATCCCAGAGCCGCATGAAAAACACATCGTAATCGTATCTATTTGGCTTTATGTTTGACGTGTAGAAACGTTTCTCTCAGTTGTTTATGTCTGGAAATCAGAAGGAGGAAGTGAAGACGTCGTCATCCGGAAGGGCAGGAGTCATTAAATGAAGTAATATGATTAACATGATTAATCACGATTTTTAAAAGTTGGTAAATGGAAAGAAATTTGGTAATTTGGAAATGTTTGAGTCAACAAAACCTCTTATAGAAGTTAGGATAGTCCCTTCCGTGATCTCTTTTAAAGGGTTAGTTCGCCCATTTAAGACATGAAGTTGTATGCAATCCTTACCAGCACTATAGTGTATACACACTGACCCACTCTGTTGTCACCCCCCTGGTCCGAGTTCTGACCGCTGGAAGTTTTTGAATGAAGTAATCCCGGCTACTTTCCGGGGCCACAAAACTGTGCGTTTTTACGTGAAAAAAAGATTTGCGTTTCAAAGCTTGATTAATTTAACACAAAAAAAACACGCCGGGCAAAATTCATACCTCAGTTTTAATCGGCACTATTTTCCTTCCGTTTCTATCAATCCGCGCTGCTGTCAACGTCAACAGTGCGCACGTGACGATCAGCTCTTCCATAGTGTTTACACAATCGATCGACAACAAGGTAAAAAATATTAAATTAACAATGGTGCGAACTTGTAAATTCCCAGGCTGTGACAACAAGGATGTGCCGGGATCAAAGTTCAAATTTCATCGTTTTCCTGTATCAAATATGAATATGAGACAGCTTTGGCTGGTTGCCATCGGCTACTCAGCGGGAGCTAAATTATCTCGAATAAAGGATTTTCGTGTGTGTAGTGCTCACTTCAGCGAAGACGATTACATCTCCAACCAAGGAGGAAAAGGAAAAAACATGATTTTAAATAGTTTTGCTGTACCAGTACCACGGGTAAGCTCTATTTACTAACTTTATGATCCCATGTATACTCCGGTTCATAAAGATATCCCTTTGTCGTTGAGTTAAAATTACTGTCTTCATCTGATCCGTCTGACACTGTGCTAAAATTAGTTTCATCATCTGAAGTTTCGTAGTCGGACATGTTGTCGGCGAGTCGCGCTATCAACAGCTAATCGTCACGTGCGCACTGTTGACATTGACAGCAGCGCGGATTGATAGAAACGGAAGGAAAATAGTGCCGCATTAAAACTGAGGTATGAATTTTGCCCGGCGTGTTTTTTTGTGTTAAATTAATCAAGCTTTGAAACGCAAATCTTTTTTTCACGTAAAAACGCACAGTTTTGTGGCCCCGGAAAGTAGCCGGGATTACTTCATTCAAAAACTTCCAGCGGTCAGAACTCGGACCAGGGGGGTGACAACAGAGTGGGTCAGTGTGTATACACTATAGTGCTGGTAAGGATTGCATACAACTTCATGTCTTAAATGGGCGAACTAACCCTTTAAGTCACTTTCAAAAACGCACTTGTTTTCCTTGGCCTATAAATAAGGTTGGTTAGTTTTTACCATTTCTCCTTTGAGTATGATGCTGTGTTTCCTTTTTTATCTAAGTCTGATACTGCCATTTCTGTTTTAATATTGATGAGTCTGATACTGTTTTTGTCATTTCTGTTTTCTTATTTAATTTTTTAAGTCCGACAATGTTTTTGCTACTCCTGTTTAAGGCTGTTTTTAGCTTTGCTGTACTTATCTGCGCTGTGCTGTTACGCTTGGTATTATTGTCTTTTAATTTTGTAGTTCTGTAAAGCAGTCAGTGGCTGTTATAAAATGTGCTATATAAATAAAATGAACTTGAACTTGATATGTAAGATGCACATTGCACTGGTGAAACAAAAAGTTTAAATGCTAAATATCCAGATACTATCCGGACGCCACGTGTAAAGATATTAGCGCACAAGTCGTGTGAAGTACTTTAATGATAACGGGGTTTGTGTGTTTTTGAAGCTTGAAAGCCTCAGCCGAGCAACAGCACAATTCTTAAACATTTTTTCCTTTGTGTTCCACAGAAGAAAGTTTCATAAAGTTTCATGGAACGACAAAGGTTATAAAAACAATGTCAGAAAATCAATCTTTGGATGAGCTCTCCCTTTAATGGTTTTGTCAGCCATCATGGATGTATAGAGTGATACTGGGATAATACAGTAATATGCTAAAACCGCACTGTAGGAACAAGACCTGCCCCTGGTTTATTTTAGAGATTAAAGAGAATATAATAGGATTTACTGAAAGATCATACTGCTAAACACTGCCTGGTAGTCATGGAGAAAGTATCATAAATATAAATGTCTTTACTATATCTGTGTGTAAAGCGGTCCTGAGCCAAATCCTCTGGCCTCTTCTCTCACCTGAAACAATCAATCCAAGTCACGTAGGCGACACATGTCTTTTGACGACACACTTCATCACTACAGACACACACACATACACATGGACAAACAGAGTAATATATACTTTTCCCTGACGCATTTTTCCAGTAAATTACTGAGCCTTGCCAGTAAAACAATATTCTTGGTTGCTACCAAGCTTTTTTTTAGTATTTTTTTTTTTAAATCCTTTGGACCTCTGAAATCTGAACTTTTTGGAAAAGAGCAGCGACTGTCAAAGGAGAGGCAACTCAAGTTTGGCTGACAGCTTCATCGTGTTTTCCGACTTGATCCTTCAAACTATTTTAATGTACAAACTATTTTAAATGTCCAGTCATTAAACTTATCGAGCCGAGCGGCTTCTCAGCACTCCTTTCAGAGCTCAGGAAACACCGTTTCATCACTTGTCCATTAGCTCTTTTGGCCCGGCTCTATGGTTTCACCTCCTTTTGTGTGTTTGCTTCGTCTTTTAGAGGAGAAACTAGAGGGAAAAAAGACACTTTCCCTGTTTAACATCCTTGACATCTATCCCAGTGGTTCTTTACCTGCTTCAAGACCCAGATTTTAAGTGGCAACATGATACAACGATTGCTTATTGTAAAGGCAATACATGAATGTATTATATAGATCTGAATTCTGCAAACAAAACAAAAAACAAAAAAACAAAAAAAGAAAATTAACCCATCAAAGCCATAATGTAATCTTTATGCCACTATGTAATGCACTTAATTCTAGAGGTCAACTGATATATTGCCAAGGCCATTATATCGGCAGAGATATAGTCTATTAGATATAATAGAGATATTGTCCCTGACTTCTCTTATAAAACAGCATTTTTTCTGTGTATAAGCTATAAATATAGATCAATTCAAAACTAATCTTTGAGGCCAAACAAGTAAGCCAATGGTCAATGGCTGGCGATTCATGAAATGGCCGTTTTCCCAGAAAAGCGGTTTATTCCGCATTGTGAAGCCTCTCCTCCATTGACATTCATTCATATAAAAAAGGCCTCTAAAAGAAGCCATAAAGAGGCTTTGATATCAGTGAATATTTGGGCTTTTGTTTTTATTATTTACATTGACTTTTTCTGTTTGGCCAATAAGATTCTGAAGCTGGACTTTTATTTTGATAGTTCTGCACACATACTTAATGGCCCTCATTTATCAAAAGTGCGTACACCAAATTTCTAGCGTACACCTGGCGTACACCCAAAACCACGGTGACTTTGATATTTATCAATATGGACGTTGGCGTACGGCACGCTCAAATCCTACGCCAGGTCAGGAGGTGGTGTACATGTACGCATGTTTAGAGTTAGTGCGGAAATGCGCAGAAAAACAATTCCTTACACCAAAAAACGCACTGACAAACTAAAAGATATGAGGAGCTCTTTTCCAAAACGCGATAAACGCCATTTTTAAAAATAAATTTGTATTTTATTTCTATTAATAAATAGTGTTGTGTCTGCAAAGATGAAATTGATGATCACCATCTCCGTAGTGAACGCGCCTATAGAGAGCACTTTGACAGCACTTGATTCAGTAGTACTAACACTTTCTCTTCACTTTCTCTTCTCTTCTATTCTATAAAAAAAAATGCACTAAAGTTCAACTGAGAGGGGTTATAGCACTTGTGTATTGTTGTCCTACTGTTAGTTTAACTGCTTCTATTGTTTTCTCATTTGTAAGTCGCTTTGGATAAAAGCGTCTGCTAAATGAATAAATGTAAATGTAATGTAAATGTAGAGAGAGTAGCCTATTTCTTTTCGTTTATAATTGTTTCGTTTAAAGACATTTCAAGCTTTCTTTATAGATATATTTCTCATGTCTGTGAGGCATATACTGAGTTTTGGTTAATTTGTGATGAGATGCGCTCCAGTTCACGTGCAATGCAAGGGACCGCGCTCGCGCCTCCATGTCATGACTCATGATTATATTGTCTGCTATTTGCTTATTTATTAAATCCAGGCAATCCAGGTTGATGAAAAAAATATAAGTGAACATAAGTCATTGGAGAGAGAGAGAGAGAGAGAGAGAGAGAGAGAGAGAGAGAGAGAGAGAGAGAGAGAGAGAGAGAGAGAGAGAGAGAGAGAGAGAGAGAGAGAGAGAGAGAGAGAGAGAGAGAGAGAGAGAGAGAGAGAGAGAGTAGTAGTAGTAGTAGTAGTAGTAGTAACAAGGTTTCATTCATAATGAAAGGTTACAAATATGTTTGGCCACCAAGGGAGAAAACATCTTGCATACCTGAGCTTCAAGGTATGTGGTCCATTATACCTTCTGAAATGTCACTAACTCTCCCTCTCACATGCACACACACACACACACACACACACACACACACACACACACACACACACACACACACTATGCACAAAGTTGGGAGAAGAAAGCATGATCAAGCAAAATGTTTCCCCACTGTAAACAACCGTTGACCTGAGATTCTTCCAAGCTTTTTATTGCTTTTCCCCAAAGACTGTGAGACCTTATTTACTGCATTACATTTCCACCACAATCCCTGAAACTGATCAAATAAAGCAGGAGCCGGTCGTATTTCAGCCAAACCGAGCAGTTCATCATATCAGTTAAGAGCACATGTCTGTCTGCTCTCCTGATACAGTCGAACATCTTAGTTATAGTCTTTGTTATTTTTGTGTAAATGCATGAAAAAGTCTCTCTGCTGCGGCTCTTTCTTCAAGACATGCATGTTGCATACTGTTGTGTATTAATCTTTGTGGTTTCAATCTGTGGTTCCCAGATAACATGATGCTTGTGATCGGTTTAACCCAACTCGTGTGTTCTTTTGGAGTTGAAGTCAATATATAACACTACACTGCACTCCACTTGGGATTTCCAAACTTCTATAGGAAAAGTGCTGTAGAACAGGCAAACAATCAACCTGGAAACTTGTATGGAAATCCCCATCTGATTTTATCTGTATAATGTTACACAGACATGGTGGCATCCAGAAAGATAAGCAAACTTCATGATAAATATTCACTTTTAAGCAAATTAGAGTCAAAATTCCTGCATTACACAACAAAACCTGTTTTGAAGTTATTAATGGTGCACTTCTGCCCCGCGAACATCAGAAAAGTGAAAATATTTCATGACAAAATGTAAATATAAAAGTTTCAAACATTCTTGCCATTGGTACGAAAAACGGGTATAATAATAATTATTATTATTTTTTTATTTTTTTTAGAGCAGAAGCACCAGTTATAACATTGAGCCAATGTTATAGAGTGCTAAAACCCAGAGCAAGTTTTTATATTTTATTTTTACATCCAGCTCAGTGAATTCAATTGATTTTTTTTTATACGATTTTGGTTTAATGCATGGTTAAACAACCATGTGTAATTTAGTTGAAGCCAATGCAAAGGTTTTCACTTCTGGCGATTGTATTTAGGCTTAAAAAGTCATAAAAGTTGTGTTCATTTGTTAAAGTTGGTATGAAACAGAAGTTGTGATCGTCTTTTCTTCCCTATTGTGTCGAATATCCGAGTGAAACGCTTCTGAACAAGAACAAATGTGGGCGGGACTTAAAGGATTTGTTCACCTCAAAATGATAATTTCCTAATAATTTACTCACCCCAATGCCATCCAAGATATCCATGTCTTTCTTTCCTCAGTGGAAGAGAAATTAAGTTTTTTGAGGAAAACATTTCTGGATTTTTCTTCGAATAGTGGACTTCAATGACAACCAGCGTTTTAAGTCCAAATCAATGCAGTTTCAAAGGTCATTTTCAAAACAACAAAAAAAAAATATATGTATATATATATATATATATATATATATATAGCGCTATATATATTTTTTTTTTTGTTGTTGTTGAAAATGACCTATCGTTTCGCTAGATAAGCCCCTCCTCCTCAGCTGCGATCGTGCGCAGACTGTTGAAGCACTTCAATGACCTTTGAAACTGCATTGATTTGGACTTAAAACGCTGGTTGTCATTGAAGTCCACTATTCGAAGAAAAATCCAGAAATGTTTTCCTCAAAAAAATTAATTTCTCCTCCACTGAGGAACGAAAGACATGGATATCTTGGATGGCATTGGGGTGAGTAAATTATTAGGAAATTTTCATTTTGAGGTGAACTAATCCTTTAATTGTGTCCGTGGGGAATTGTTTGAATGCAGAGGTGTCAATTCCAGGGGTCAGAAAGTAAAAGTCCTGCCATATATTTATTCCACCCATTAACTCAGCCAGCTGATTTCACTAATTAGTTCTATTTCCTGGCTGAAAAACTGTGCTAATTAGCAAATCCAGGTGATTGGAACAAAATACTGAGGAGGAATTTTACCTTCTGAACCTGGACTTGACACCTCTGTTTGAATGACAGTGACAGGTTGCCCCAACCACATCATCAGACAAGAGAAGTCACTGTTTTTTATTAAAGATTGAGGCACATGAATGTTTTTTAAAAAAAGCAACTAAATTCCATATAAAACAAGAATTGTCAATTGTAATATCATGTGAATAAACAACAATGTACATCATATGGTGCACTGTATTGTGATTATAGTCACGGCTAAAAAGGCATTGATTACAAAAGGGTGTCATTATATTGAAGAGTGTTACCATGGCTAGAATCGACCAATCCAAAGCCAAGACAATCCATGCTTGGACAACAATGAACATCACAGTGTCTGCCAGTCACTGATAGTGAGTAGGAATATCCCACAAAAAGGCAGTTTAACAGATGTAATATGATTGTGCTTGGCACTCAAACAGCCAGCGATCACCGTGCCATTGTGAAACGCTTTCTCTCCGACACACACTCACGCCACTGCGGTGACGCCAAAATCCTCTAATCTCAGGTTGTGTAACTCAAGTGGATATTTTTATGCCCGTTTATGACTCAAAGGTCAGTTACAAAAGAGAACCGTCACTCTATGTGATTAACATTTTTAATTTCCACGGATTAACATCTAAAATTAGCATTAAATATGATTACATGCTGCTTCTGGACTAGATGCTGATGCTGCACTAATTTAGTCAAAAGTAGAGATTTTTCTCTTAGTATCATTACTCAAATGCGTTTTATTTTACACAGAATTGATACACAGATAACACCAGCACTTTCCTTCTCTCTGTGTTTCAGAGCAAAGCACATCCCTGTGTTCATTTGAGCCCGATCTCATGAAAGTGCGTATCTATACAACGAATGTTATTTCTCTTGCCATTTATACACCAAAAATGTTTTTTGCGTGCATATGCTACGCAGTTTTCGCGTGCATATGATACACACTTTATGGCGTGTAATACGCACGCATCCCCACCCCTAATCCTACCCAAGAGATTTTCATTGCGTAGCATATGCAAGCTAAAATCATTTTTGGCGTATAAATGGCACGAGAAATAACATTCGTGGTATAGATACGCACTTTCATGAGATTGTGTTGGTTCATTTACACGCCGGCACTCTAGATGTGCTGCAAGTTTAACGTGCATTTGGGAAAGTATCGCACACTTTTTCACATTCACGTGATTTTTATGGATAGATTGATTTGTATTGAGAAGAGTTTCTAAACCTGTGTTCACGGAAACTTAAAAGGCTTCCTTACCGTGTTTCACCAAAATAAAAGCATGAGGGTTAAACTCTTGCAAATGAAGATATTAAGATATAAATATTGCAATTTTACTACTGCAGAGTATAGAGATAAAAATGAATATACAATTACTGTTAATACTTATATTAAGAATAACAATAATAACATTAAAACAACGGAGGACGTACTGGGTTTCTCCTACGCCACTTCTAATCCCACAGAAAGACTGAAATAGAAGGAATACAAGAGGAAGCGCTCTTTTTTATGCCGTTGTTTCTTTTTTCGGTTCTGCGATGGCACAAGGACAAAGGACGGTCTCCTTTCCGTCTGTCAACGGGTCATTTACAGGAATAGAGAAAGATCCGTTATCGCTCAGTAACTCTTTTGATTGCATCCAAAGCAAACATGGCTCTCTTTCAGGTCGCCGGTTTTCCTAAGGACGACGGTTTTGAGCTGTGGAAGCACGTCCGCTCCCTCGTCACCCTCCTCTCGGGTCCATCCTCAAAGTCAAACGCATGCAAGAAACCTGGAATGAATCAGCTAAAGCTTACATACATTTGCCATTTCATCTGCAATGTGAAGGAACTGTTGAGTAAGATGTTGCATAATCTTCTCTGGCTTCTCCCATAGATTTGCACAGAAGGCAGTGTCATGTGGCTCCTAGGAAACATTGGCAAAATTTCAGCATCATGACCCTGACCAAGGCTTCTTTCATCGTAGGGCTGCATGATACATCTAATTAAAATTAGTATTACAATATGGCATGCTATGATTTAATTAAATCAATATATCCGCTACTGCTCTAGAGTAGCACTGCTCATCCATGCCAAAGCTACGTTCACGCCATGTAGTAATTACCGTAATTTTGTAATTTCTAAGAAAATGCTGGATTCTTCCTTATGGTCAATATGTAACCCAATATGCAAGCCTTGTTCGAAAGAAACATCTAACTCCACACCACTTTAAAACCTTCATCAAAAAATCCTTTTATGCAGCCTTTTTGCATTTATCCACAGTTGAGTACCAATTCAATTATTTAAGGGGCTCAAGCAGGCAGATAGCACCCTTTCAAACCAATTCTCCAGTGCCGTTCATGTACTCGGACTGGGAATTAGGTGTTTTAATGGCAACACTATCAATGCCTAAATTAATCTGCAGCAGTCAGGGGAAACAAGTAGGAGCTCTCAGAAAATTCCCAGCTTACAAATTGAAATTACGAGCTCTTCGAGGACTTCTACGCTTTTTACAAGTTGAAATCTTGTAATTATTACTTGCCATTATTTTCACTCAGAAACTGGCAGCGCATACAGTACATCCATTCGCCAGCAACACGTCAAAATAAAAGCTTGATGGTATAACATCTGAAACTTATGATATTGTAAATTTACAGTTGTAATATAAAACATTTTATTAAATACTCGATTTCTTATTTTACAGTACAACAGTTACAATTATTTTGTTTAATATACTGTATAAGTTCTTAATCCAGATAAAAATCACAATTATTATTAGTATTATATAATAATGAATTGGTCAGAGGGAATGTGACCTATGCAAACTTTTTTAAATAAATAAATAGATAAATAAAATATCCCAAATTGCTCAGGATGGTTCGCATTTCAAAGAAAAAGAAATTAAGAGAATTAAGAAATTAAGAAAAAAAAAATCAAACACCAGCTTTTTTAATTATTTATATTCTGCACTCCCCCACAAAATTACCCCACTCATTCTAGAATGATTCATTCTTTCCAAATATAGCTATTCAAGTCATCTAGTGAGCATATTTATTCATATCGCGCTATACATCACTCAAAAAGTAAATACTGCAATGTTTTTCACAATCGTGGAGCCCTATTCCGATGTTTATTACATCGCTGATTGTCGTCCACGGTTTAAATGAACAAGCCGAAAGACAAGAGGAAGCCCGACATCAAAGCAGATGAAAACCACGCTGTCCTCAAGTGCTACTCGCTGGGAAGCTGGATTTAACATTGTGCGGATTGAGGAAACTTCGCCGTTGCCAAGGGATGAACGGGAGTTGGGGGAGAGGATTCGCATTTATTTTGGTCTGCTGTGGTTCCTGTGCGGTGTGACCGTCGCGAAGGGCTCTTTCCGTGGGAAGTGGGTTGATTCGGGAGTCCTGTCCCACTGTGGATTATTTCCTTTCCAGCTATTGATGAGCTGCAGGCCATCAGGGAGAAACAGCAGGCAGAGGAGCTGAATTCTCATTTAGTTATCACTCTATACTCCGTTTGGGCCCACCTCAATATTCATTAGCTAAGCCTTGCCGCCAAGAAGATATAATAATTGCGTTTCTGCACACGGAGGAGGAATACCAATTCATTTCAAATAAATATATTCAAATACGACTTTTGGTGCTCAGATCACATAATCCTACTGTAAAGACACAGCTTTAGGTTCTGACGAATGCAGTTGTTGGCAGTTTTGTGGGAAACGGTAGTATAGTCGTATAGCTCAGCTCTCCTGCAGCTTTGGCTGTCTCAACACGCATCTAGTGCCGGCTGCCAGGCAGGTCTTCATCCAACACATAAACAAAGGAACATTATGTCTGTCAGCCTACGCTCAAACATAAACAGCAATTTATCTCATCCACGTGGGAATACCAATATTCTTTTATACCTCCAAATTCCCCTGCTTGCTTTGCTTTCTGACCTGCAACCGACAGAAATAGGATGTGAAGGATGAAACTGGCACCAGAAAAACACATTATATGTGAGGCACTTTCTATAGGATGCAAAATCAAGCCTGAAAGGTTTAACCCTCAGAGAATATATTTATCTTTTAAGCCGCAAGCGGTTCGCAATTATTAATACAATTTAGCTAATCAATTACGCCATGTTTTACTACACTGAATATCAATTCATCAGATTTTAAAATGTTTTACATTTGGCAACGTATTATAAATATTATACGTATATTAAAACCGCTCAAGTGTTGGGATCAGTAAGAAGATTTTAATGGAGTTTTTATTTTTTTGTAAGTTTCTTTTGTCCACCAAGTCTGCATTTATTCAATCAAAAATACGGTAAAAACTGTAAAATTGTGAAATATTATTGCAATCTAAAATAACAGTTTTCTATGTAAATATATTATAAACTGTAATTTATTCCAGTGATCAAAAGCTGAATTTTCAGCATCATTACTCCAGTCTTCAGTGTCACATGATCCTTCAGAAATCATTCTAATATGATGATTTGATGCTCAAGAAACTTTTTTTTTTTATTTGATGAATACAAAGTTTAAAAGAGCAGCATTTATTTGAAAAAAGACATTTGTAATGTTTCAAAAGATTTTTCACTTTTGATCAATTTAATGCATCCTTGCTGAATTAAAGTATAGTTTCTTACAGAAATACTGACCCCAAACGTTTGAATGGTATTGTACCTTTAAAATAAGGTTATTGTATGTTAGATAAAGAAGTAAAGATGGTTTGAGGTGATACCATGCGGGTTTAATCTGATGCTACAATCTGGTTTAATGTGAAGACAGAAGAAGGTGACTGTCTTTTATTATTTTTGCTTCACACACTGAACTCTTAAGAGCACATCCCATTTATTGGCGAGACTTCAACATCTCTACATCTTCCAGCCAGAGCATAATGACCCCAGCCAGCCTCGTTCCAATGTTTATCACATTTTTCATCCACCAGTGCTGATTGTCTTCCACGGTTTAAATGAACGAGCAGAAAGACGCGAGGAAGGCCGACATCAAAGCAAATGAAAAGCACGCTGTCCTCGGGAAGCTAAGCTTGACGTTTTGCGGATTGAAGAAACTTGCCATGGTATGGACAGGAGCTGGTCGAGAGGTTTCACGTGTATTCTGGTCTGGTGTGATTCCAATTTAAGTACATACAAGAAAAAATATATATTTTAGTATTTTTAGGGCTCCTTTCCAGTACATTTTATATTTACAGAGATATAATAAACACTCTCTGGAGGAGGAGGCCCGTTTCCCTGGCCAGAGCAACAACATCTAATGTTTATTTTGTATGTTCTGTACAGTGTGTGGAGCAACAATTTTAAATGGTTATTGCATAGAAAAGACACACACTAACTTGGCCGAGCCAGCAGTCGAAGAGTTGGGAGGGTTTATGGCCAGTTCTGCTTATCCAAAGTCATTATAGCTGCTGGATGTTGAGCAATATTTGTATCAGTCCACCTTCACAATATCTGAGGCCACATAAATGACAAGGATCTCTTAAAGTCAGCATGAAATCAAAACTGACATTTCTCGTAATTTTTTAATCCGAATAACTTCCCCTCCCTCTTACAGCATCTTCTCTGATGATGTGGGCGGGGCAACCTGTCACTCACATGAGATCCACCAATAGCAACCCACAACCGTCCAATCATCCAATCAAGCCCCGCCCTACACTTGTTCTTGTTCCAGAAGTGTTCACTCGGATATACGGCATAATAGGAAAGCAAAAGACGAGCATTATTTCTGTTTCATGCTGACTTTAAGTGCCGTTTAACCCAGCTGTGAGGAATGACCTTACTGATTAAAAACTATGGTAAACACCCACTATAACACGATGAAACATTTGCAATTTACTTTGTAGACTGCAGAACAAAAATCCCTCTACATAAAGTTTACAACAGGATTCAGAAAGACCAGATTAGACGACCTTAAATTCTAGCTGTAATCATTACTGGTAATTTTGTAGCATTATAAACTATGCAATGTGCAAAAGGAGTAGCGCAACAATATCAGGGAACAACATTCTTACCAGAAAAGACAAGATGTAACAAACGTCTGGCCATGCAGTGCCATTTCATACTCTATATGTTTCTATGGGTTATGAAACCAGTTGATGTTGACGGTGGGAACGTTCAAATGAAACCCAAACCACTGTCGAGTATACAAGAGAAGATGGCAGGATTAACCCCTTATGCCTATAAGCATGACTAATCAAATTTTAGGCTCTTTATCACGGTCGCTTCTATGTAAAAAACTTGGTCCGAATAATTGACACTAATTGGTGAAATCTGTGAGCGCCGTGGGTAAAAGAGAAAGCTTGACCCTAATCCAACCTAAAGAGACACTTGAAATGCTGAACCAAAACCTGCAACCCAGACATTTCCAGAACTAACAACAATGTTCAGAAATCAGATTATTTTAACATTCCAGGCACTATCCATAAACTGCAGGAGACTTTTAGGGAATGTTGAATTTCGTTCCGCACTCTGTGGGTCTCATCATAGAGTTTAGATAAATTTAAGTGTACACACTTAAACACTGGTTAATGAAGACAAAGCATATCATATGCACTTCTGTGATCTTGTTTTTCATCCTCACACGCACACACACACACTTATCTACTCATTGTCCACTCATCTACCACACACACACACACACACACACAAACCAGTAAACAATGCAGCGAGAAACAACACGAGAATGAAAGTGTTCACAGGAATGAGCGGCTGAATTGCTCAGCCGAGGCTGGACTCCAGCTCAGGGTTCAGAGAGGGCAGGATCGGATGATTTGCATTGTTTCATTTCATACAAATAAAGCTTGTGGATTTTTTTAAAGCCTTTGCAGATCTTTTAATCCTCTAACTGAGTCCAGCAGTGGACTCTACAAACAAATGATTCAAAAACAAAAAAACAGTGAAACTTCTTGAGTGTCATTATTAAACATTTTGGGATCATGAACCTTTTTTTAAACAACTTATATGCTTTAGTTACTTCACAGTCATGAACCGTGATTTGCTAGTCAGTTGCAGGTGTAAATAGGGGCGGGGCATTCTCATTCTACAGAGCATCTGATTGGACAAAACTCTGTGTAGTGCAGGATGAGTCGTCTATATTTTGGTTCGATTTTGCAGAAGAGTATTACTGTATTCACCTTATTTTTGATGCAAGAGTGGCGGCGGACATTTTTTACTTGAATGTGCGAGGCATCTGGTGCCATTTACTTGTACAAAAAACAGTCTTTCATGATGCTTGATATTGCAAGCTTTTATAGACCTATAGAAAAAGTTATTTGTTATCAAATTATATATATAACCATAATCAAAAACACTGGTTTGTAGCACTAGTTGTTTTACTGTGCAAATAGATTTGACTGTCTTCTGGCACATTAAAAGAAAATTGCTTACTTCCACGTTACAAAATAAGATGGGATATTTCAAAAAAGTATTTTATACTTTCCTACTAATTATATGAAAAGTATACAGTGGCTGGAAGTTACCAGAAAAATAAATAAATAAACAGAGATACATTTTCACACTGTCACTTTCTCTGAATCTGACGATAGAGAGATAAATATCATAAAGATCATAGACCAAGAGCCTGACTTCATAACTCAATTCTGACTAAATGCATACAGAAGTTACTGTGCTTTGTCTTTGTACAGCAGGACTGCAAACCTATCCCACCTAATTGATTATAAAATACAATATTTTAAACTGCATCTCATTATCCAGAAAATCAGTAATTTAGGAATTATTTTTTTCCCTCTATGTAGCAGTGCAATCATATTTGTTCTGTAACACTATTACACTGGCTGGAAGATAATTAGGTCTAAAAAACTATCATCATAAGTGTGACTGCACAAAAAATGATTTGCACTATTAATCGCACATGGCAGCATAATGCATAATTAAATTATGATTAAAATTGACCTAGTCCCTATTGATTTCACAGTAAAATTCTGACAAATAAAAGATTATTAATATATTATTATAAATTACAATATTTTAAATGCATCTCATGATCCGAAACAATCATTTAGCTATTTTTTCATCCATGTTACATATTGCACAATGCAGCATAATATAGTATTTTTATTTAATTTATTACATGAACCAAAAATAACAGTCTCCGTTGGTTTCACAGTAAAAATTCTAGTGGAAAAGTAAGAAATTACTGTTGAATATTGTGAAATCCAAGGAATATTTTGCATTTTATGCACTCTATAAAACATTAACCTGCACTATTACGAGATGTGTGGCCCACAGTAACCAGTTCAAAAATAGTTGCCAATGCAAATAATACTTAATTAAGATAATAATGATTCCAGACCATTAATCTCCATGCATCGTCTTATTTGTCATCTTCGTTAAACAAAGTTTTGCAGGAACATTATCCTATAAACTTGGTTCATGTTCATAATTGTATAGAATCTCATAGTCTTATAATACAGATTAAGTTTAGCATCACATTAAATGAAGTAAGATAGCGAGCACCGGAGCGTTCTCGTCTCAGCAGGAGGCAGGCATGCAGAATAGCAGGTAGTGTTAGTGTTCTGGCAGTAAACATTTACTGGGTAAATTACGCTGCCTGCAAATTCCCTGATGTAATACTTTCAAATTGCTGGTTGAATGCAGTCAAACTCTGAAACACAAAGGCATGCAAAATGTTACCCAACTGTCTTCAGAAAGCAGACATATAACATTTATTTATATCGATTTCCTTCGGACCTCCAAAGTATGAAGTACATTTTCAAAGTTCACAATGGCCTAAATATTTCATTTTACTTCGTTTACAAGCTTAAGTTATGATCTGACATCCGTTTTAGTGTAAACTTCAGTTGCTCATTTGTCTTTGTGAAGAGACGTTTCATCAGTCGCTACAACAGTATGTGATTTAAAGCAGTGTGTTTTAATTATAGACGCTGGTGAAGATGGACGAACTTGACTCAAGTATGAACACGGTCGATGATCAGTCTTATAAACAACTATATTTAAATGTCAAACGACTACAAAATAAGCTGCTGTTGAATTAAATGTTTGACATTTTCAGGTAACAGATTTCAGCATAACATTTGATGTGTCCTTGGGCCCTAAATATTATGATTAAACAGTTTCCCTTAACATATCTCATGATATCATTAGTCAAAAGCTTAAAGAAAATATGTATAATTATATATACTGTATACAGGGCTTGACATTAAACTTTTTTACTCACCAGCCAGAGTTACAAGCCACTCGGCATGCCATGTTCACATCGATACCATGGGGAAAAACGGCCATATTTTTAATATGATGTCATAATTAGGCTGCTGTCACTTTAAGACCTGATCCATTATACTGTTACAAGTGTTTTCTTTCTCAACTGTTTACGTTCACTTAAAGCATAACTGACTGTGTTTATGTGAATTCTCACCAAGACTGGCATTTTTACATTATTTTGTGTGTATTTGACCGTTTAAGCGCAATAAGCAGCGAAAACAAACGCAATTTAGTACAGAGAGCCTTTAGTAGTTTTATTTTTGCACACAATTTGGGTGCTAGCACAAAATCTATACAATTATGCACAATACACACAATCCCACAGCGAAATTCAAGCCCTGTAACACCAACAGTATTCATCATCCTGAGCAAATGAAACGAGTGAGTGAGCGGAGGCGGGTTTGTGTGTAACTCGCTGTCGGAGAGAAAGAGCAGCTGTTATGATATTTGCAGATATTTTAGTATCGATACTATGTATGGAAAAATGTATATTTTGACAACACGACATTGCACTTAGTTTATCATTTCAGATTCCTTTTTAAAAGACTACAAATTAAAAATCTATATATTATTTATATAAAATTGATGATGTATTTATAATCTTTATTTGAAGTGTCAAGCTACTTTCAAAAGGCGATTTACTCAATTTTAATCGCTACCGTAGACACACTGTAAGTGTTTAAACCCAAGCTATAATATTTTATCCCAGTACTTCCAGCCCGATCTCATGAAAGTGCATATCTATACAACGAATGTTATTTCTCGTGCCATTGATACGCCAAAAATAGTTTTCTCGTGCATATGATATGCACTTTATGGCGTGTAATACGCACACACTCCCCACCCCTAATCCTACCCAAGGGGTTTTCAGTGCGTAGCATATGAATGCAAAAAACATTTTTGGCGTATAATTGGCACGAGAAATAACATTCGTGGTATAGTTACGCACTTTCATGAGATTGTGTTGGTACTGTGATCATTTGAATAACTGTAACACAAATAATGATACTGATGATCTGGTTCTGAATGTTTGCTGTGATCGTACTTGACAAAGGTTTAACAGATATATCCGAATCTACGAATAAGTTTGCGTGCGTTTCAATCGCAGATGGCCATCTTGTAACGATTAATCGTGTTGCTCCAATCTGTGTGAGAATGCAAATAGCTGATTACTTCATTCACTTGAGTTAATGGTGTGTCACTTTTCTAGATTAAAGTTCTGCATCATAATAAAGACATTCGTGCACTAATGTGCATATATTCTATGCTTCTAATGCATATAAATAGAATAAACTAGTCTTACAGGTGAAACTCGAAAAATTCGAATAACGTGCAAAAGTTCATGTATTTCAGTAGTTCAAATTAAAAGGTGAAATTAATATATTTAGTATATAACTATATACATATGCATGATTATAGTTTTCAGAGGGCCGACATTTCTGTATTTAAAATTCTTTTTTTTATTGATTTCATGTAATATTCTACTTTTCTGAGATTTTGAATTTGGGGTTTTCATAAGCTGTAAGCCATAATCATCAAAATTATAACTTTTGCACGATATTCTAATTTTTCGAGTTTTACCTGTATATAGTCCATGATTTAGCTTAACATGCATTCATTCACAAACATGCATTATAGTAAAATTAATTTACAACAGATTATTTGATAGATAATTAAAAATAAACTGCTAGATTTGTTTACTCATTTTATACGTTCGCCATCTGACTAGGAAGGTAGATGAGCCCATGCCGTATAACGATGAATCTCATTAGCATGCATATTTTAATAAGACCTTTAACAGAACTTGCTTTAGAGTTCAGCAATAAACATTCGAGCTCTCCAGACTGAATTCATTTCGTGGTGTGCCGACTAAACCGGTCTAAAGGCTCCGATCACCACAAAAGGTTTAAGTTTGTTCAAGATCCTCTTCGCAAGTCTTTCCAAAAGAGTTGGAGGAGACAGAACGCTCTCGTATAATTTACTTTGGAGAGTTTATACGAGCCGCGACTCCATTGTTCCATCACACATTCTGGATTCTTTATGATGCCGAAGATCTATAGCAGCACAATTAACGACTCGCAAATGAATTCCAGAGAAAATGATTAGATGACAGAGAATTAACAAGGATGTTGATATTTCTGGCACAAGGATCAGGGAGAAACACACAAAGCGAAGTGGCCCAATTAGTGGGTGTTTAGCTGGAGGTGGAGCCCTGAGGGGGGGGGGGTCGGGCCCCCGAGGACTAGTTGTCATGGTTACTAGCGTGTCACGAGGGCCCTTTCCCTTTCACGCTTTCATTCTCCGTTCTGTTCTCCCTCTCAATCACCACCACAATTAGACACAAAAACACAAGTCTCTCTCTCTCTCTCTCTCTCGCTTTCTCTCTCCAAGGCCAAACTCTCTGTTTCAGTCCCTCGAGGGAAGGCTGAACAAAGCAAAAAAGTGTGTTTTTTATGAACACTGAGCTGAAGTGGAAAGAAAACTTTGAATGTTCTTTTCATTGTTTGTTTTCTTACCCTCACAGTTTTTCCCCTCCTCTAAGTTGATCTGTTCTTTTTGTCTAGGATTACATAATGGTGCCATCCATTCCCATTAAGAGGTGTTGCTTCCTAAAGCGGACAGAGCGGCGAGGCTTTGTGCGTTTTACAATCTGATGATGCTTTTGGAGTTGCATACTCTAGTATTGTGACGTATGCATTGCATCAGTGATTGCAAGATTAATTTCCACGACTTAGATTATTCGCCTCAAAAACGATTCTGCGGTTTGTGCATCAATGCACAGTGAAATTAATTTCTAACATTTCAGAAACTGTCAAAAAAAAGCCTATGTGAATGGAAATTGCTGATCATTGCTTTTCAATCATTCGGTCATTGTTGTCAGTTTCATTCTGTGTTCTTGCACATCAAATTTTTGCACAAGACACTACATTCAAGTTTTGCTGCTATTATAATACAATACAGTGGATTTATGATATGCTTAAAAACTATATAAAAAGAATAAACCAGTCTTTACAACTTAATATGCATGCACAAACTAGTAAAAAATTCATTTACATCTCTCAACAAAAAAAAATATTTGCATGTTTTAATACATTTTATTTCATAATACAAGTTAGTAAGCATTTTTCCATTATCAGTATTAGTCTGTGCATGAAGACTCCCATAGAGAGAAAAAAAACAGCACAGAATTAAAGCGTTTCAAAGCAACTTCAATACATTTTTTATGCATATATTAATGACTCATCTAAACTGAGAAACATTTAATATTAATATCACGCACTGATCTTAGCCTATTAGCTCAATGTGAAGACTGATATTTGACTTCTAACAGCAGTAGACGACAGTGAAATGTGCAAAGCTTCAGAGAGCAACAAGTCTGCCGGTCAAACACGCTGAATAGTCTGCGCTTCAGGAGTAAGTAATGCTCTGCTATGCTTTATGGACTCGCTCGGCCAGTTGGCTCGCCACTATGCAAATCCAAGCTTGAAAGAAAAACCAACCTGGAGTCTTACAGAAGGAAGCCCTCGTGTCTCTGAAGCTTTACTCTCACGTGTGTTTAGATGGCAAGCTGGATTCTGCTTCTCTACACTGCAATGACAATAAATGGAGCACAAAAGGAGACTTTTGAACACGTCGTCTTCTGAGAGAAACGGCATAGGTTTTCAGATGAGACCCATCAATGTCTGAAACAACCCAATAATGCCAAGATACTCAAGTGTGCAATCAATATACAAACTGACAGATTTCTAAAATTCCTCATCAATTTCTTCCGAGACCAATTCTTTAGGAGTTTTATATGGAAGATTGTTTCCACAATGTAATGGGAAAAAAATTTATTTTATCTCACAATTCTGAGTCAGAGTTGCAACTTCTCTATTTGTCAGAATTGCGACTTTATTTCTCAAAGTTGAAAAGTGATTTATCAGTGTTGCGGTGTAATTTTGTTTAGAGCTGCGACATCCTTTTTTCAGTTGTGAGGTCATTTCCTAGAGTTGCGACTTTATAACTCACAATTGCGAGTTTATTTCTAACAATTTCTATAGATATAAAGACGCATTTCTGAGAAATAGTCTGAATAGCGAGATATAAAATTGGAATACTAAAAAAAACTCCAAAATAAAGTCACAAATTACCTATTTTTAAGTCTTAAATGAACCATACATGTAAAGTAAATTCAGTTTCCTAAGCTATAAAAAGCTGGCTTCCAAATGATAAAATTAAAAATGGAACTTTTCTAGAGGTTTGCAAACAATTATACCATAATGTCAAAGTAATCTTTTTTGAGGAGGAAAAAAAAACTCTCTGTTTTCACTAAAACACTGAAGTGTAGGTGGTTATACTAGTTACATCATGTTGAAGGTTTTCTTGGCTCCGCGGCATTAGTGTTAGTTTTGTGCAATCTTTTCCCTCATTGGTTATATAAGCCCCCGACGCTGAGAACTGCAGGAATATACATCAAAAATAAATGTATTGTGGAAATCAAATGCAATATTTTATACTAGGTCATTGTAAAAATCAATAGTTGCACACCTGCACCAAAGGAACAGTATATTTAACATTTTTTAATTTGTTCCAGTAGGAACGACTGCTCGGCAGAATACTGTCAGATAACATTACAGGTGAGATGGAAATTCCCTTAGAAACACTGTAAACACCATTATACCTCTGTAATAGTTTGAAGCTCACCTGACATCCTAGAAGCAGATCTGGCTGGCTGGCCGGCACACACACACACACACACACACACACACACACCCTGTAGTCCATAGCCTAATCCTATTAAAGCGGAACTAGGTATTACTGAGATCTAAAACCAACCCGCCCTCACAAGCTGTGAACAAATGAAGAGTAAAGTTAGGAACACCTCCAAAGCTTTCTGGACAAAAGGGCAAAACCCAAGATTTATAATAACACACGGCTGGAGCATTGCTTGTGCGATAAACAGCTGCACATGCATTAGATAAGAAATATGTAGAAATCAGCTGGGAACTGAGCATTAATCTGCATTAAAACACTTAGCAACTGGTGCATTTACATCAATGCCATTCAATTAAAATGTCTGAGAAAGCATTACAGACTGAATTAAAGAGGTTGCCAACAACTCAAAAGACATTAATATAATATAGGGGTCTTCAAAAAAGGGTTCGGAAGATATACTTAGATTTCAAAGTAATTTCTTTGGGAAAAAATTATATATAACAAAAAATGCGTTTAAAGTAAATAAATTAAATTTAAAAATAAAAAATATTTATATATGATATAATATCATATATATTTAATATAAAATATAATAATATTATCTAATAAAATAAATGTATAAATAGAGAAATAATAAATATATACCTGATGCTTGATTGACATCCTCTCATTAGCATGTTGCGCGAAGGGAAAATAAATATGTAACTAAATGCAAAAAGAAATAATCAAAGAAAAACAGAAATATAGAGTAAAAAAATACCTTTCAATTTTGCATTTCCTCAACCATTTATTCATGTTTTATGCTCTATTTACTTTTTTTAATTAATGGGGCATCTATATATTTATTTAATTATTGGTTTATCTCCTTGCACATTTATTTATTCATATATGTATTTATTTATGCAAGAATATGCGGATTTATTCATTTATTTATTTGCATATGTATTGTTTTTGCAGGTTTTGTCCTCTATAATAAATATTTGTATGACATGTAAATAAATAAATAAATAATTACAATAAATACAAAAATAAATAAACAAAAAATAACTAACAAATATACAAAAACTAAAAAAATATAATAAATAAATAAATACATGTATAAAAATAAATAAATATATAAAAACAACTACTATGAATGTATCAAAATTACTAAATAAACATGAACTAAATAAATATAAAACAAACAAATAAATAAACAAATAAAATAAACACACATATATACACTTAAGAAACTGGTATTTTGAGCAGTTTTTTAGTGACAGATATAAGCAGTGTCCTGAAGAGGGCGCTGTGTGCTCGGAGTGCACTGAGTTTAGCATGTGGAATGCAGTTGCTGACTGTTAACATGTTGTTCCCATCCAAGTAGTTTGTGAAGTCTTTGTGAGAGGCTATAAGTCAGGTGCTACACTTCAGTAAACTAAAACACTGAGATGTTACTGTAATCCAGAGGATTTAGGAGAATGATTAAGAGATAAGCTAATGTGGATAAAGAAACGTATCACTGAGTGATATCTGCAAACACACTGAGAGGTTCAGTTCACTTTCAGTAAATACTGTAGAAACTTGAGTTCTTACAGCGGAGTTGAGCCAATGGTGTCACATCAGTCAGATATGCTGAGATCTACTGGTGTCATGCGTTTATTCATTTTCTCAGACACCGATTGCCATAAAATACAGAAGTCGAAACTAGCAGCTTGAGCTCGGCTCCTGTGCCAGTGGATTTAGTGATAGAGCACCGCTGCCATCTTCTGGCTGACTTTAGAAAACATACAGCTGTGATATCAAACAAAAGGCCAGAAACATAAGCGTTCTGTGTGAATATTAAGGTTTTTACGTATTGATGTTTCACCCATATTTTCAATCACTCATTTCAGTGGGTTTTCAATGTCTCTAAACTTACAGGATAATGTCCTGGCAAAAAAATGTACCAGTTATATTGCATTTGATAGTGCAAACTGTACAATGTTACACATTAATGCGACATCATCAGGTTGCATGTTTAATTTAGCCTCTTTGGGAGAGCTTGGGTTGTTATCTTTCTCATTTTATCAAATGTGATTTAAACTTTTCATTGAAAGATATATTCTTTTATTTTCCTGGGAGTGACTATGCTATTGATAATGTTGTTCATTTCTTTGTGTTGCATTGTACATTTTTTATTCACAAAAACAAATTTCTCAAGACTTTGGCTAGATTTGATGTCTTTATTGCTGAGATTTCCCTTATTGTAAAATCTCTTAAACTCATCGATAATAGCAAGAACAATACGTTTCTTGAACTATGTACGTTTTTTTCTTCTTTGTTGATGAATCTGTTTTTTTGGGGGTTTTTTTTTCGTTAATGTATTCAATGCAGTGCTGTTCTTCTTTGTAAAAGGAATTTAAAATATAATAATAAAAAAAATTGTTTAATTTAGCCTATTTTCTTAATAAAAATGGTTATTTTACATCCAATTTTGAGTAAAAATGTCTCAAAATGTGGGAGTCCAGTTCAATGAGTCGAGAAGGAGATGTTAAAATCATAGTTAATATTACTTCTGGTGCATTTGTCACAACTGACAGTACGAGTAAAGAAGTGTTTTATTCACACAAGACGCACTGGACCAGAGATTACATGGGTTAGTCGAGCTGCTCGAAGAGTTGCATTTTCTTTATACAGACTATAGATAAATGTGGACAATCACTGAAACACTGCAAGTCTCTGAGCAAGTACGTGAAGCTCGCAGGACTAAAGAAATGTGAAGCTTTTCAAAACATTTCAAAGATTACACATGGAAAGTATTAGTCCAGATTCATATTTGAAAACACTCATTCTAATGGAAACACTGTCCTGATGATCGATATCAGTTACAAACAGTGCAAATCAATACTTTCATTTTAAGTCAAAAACACTCACACAGTCATGGAGATATTTGCGGAAAATAAACAAACGCACAAAGGATATTCATTAAAAATGAATAACATGATTAAAAAGAAAGTCCTCATGATTAATAAGCTTACGTGTACTAAAATAATGAGACCAAATTTGCATGTTTCCCACAACAGCATAGAATTTAAAAAGATAAAAATAGATAAAGATCTAAAGTAATGAAAGTGCAGATAGGAGAGCTAAAGTCAGGCTCTCAACCGGTTCAAGGACTGAAAACAAAAAACACAAACTAAGAGAATTTTAAAAGGAACAAACAAAAAAGAAATCAAGTTTAATTTTTCTGAAGATGAAAAAAACACAAGCAATTTTTTAAAATAATTGAACACTATGTTGTCAAAGTTAGTGTCCTGGCTTTATGTAGCTATAGTCACTTGCATGTGTCATTACATGAACATTTGAACAAAATTAAGCTCAAATTGATTTTTTTTATCAATAAGAGTCAGAGATTTGTGTGTTGTCCATCATTCGAGCGGTGCATCGCATTACATTTTCATCATCTTACAGGTTACAGAGTTTATTATACTGTAAATGTGGGCCCTCAGTTTGTCCTGTCGTTTAATTCATTTGTCCTTGAGTTATAAAAGATGAGGATTTATGCCTCTGTATTGCCTGACTTATATAGCCTAATATTAGAGTCTTCTCTGCTCCTCAAATACATAACCTAGCCTTTACAAACATCATTTTTATGAGTTAAAAAACTCTTGCACTGCAAACATGCAGAGACGCTTCGATCTGTGTTAAAGCGTCTTACACTTCTGCTGTGTGAGGTTATGATGATCGTTTGAGGATCCAGTGGAGTTACAGGTTCAGTCAAAAGCTCTTTTCAGGATAAAGGTCTATTCAAGCTCTTTTGTAAAGTATAGCCAAAAAAGTAAATAAATAAATAAAGTAAAAAACTTTATTAACAAGTATTTTTCCCCTAATCAAACTGGTTTCAGAACTGTTTTAAAACATTAAAACACTGATTCTGCTCGAGTTGTTACAATGGGTTTCAGCAAGGATGAAACACGATCTATGTGCATCAGCTTTACTTAAAAATTAACTCAAAACTTTAAAAAAACAGGATCACGGGTACAGGAACGGGACAGCCAACTACATAATGTCAAGAACTGACAAAGAACAAGACAGAACACAGGGTTTAAATAGACAGAACTGAAGAGCAAATGAACAAGACAACTAATAATCCATCCGAAACTATAGAAACAAACAGGCAGAGGCCGGAGGAAGACAGAACTGAACTGATCTCAACACTTACAAACACACTGATCAAAACAGACATTGTGACAGGAGTGAACCCATTACATGTTTTAAGCCCTGACTGAAGTAGCATAGAACATAAACAAAATATATCAATGTGCAATTGTTCATTTATGTCTCAACAATGGATCAAATAAAACTGTCACATTCCTGGAAGCAATAAATCACACAAATATATATCATGTCCCAGTCCTTTAGTAAAAGCACATCTTGTACCCATTCGACCGCAATAATGAGAAATGAAAAAACAGTGCAAGTGCTTTCAGACTGCCAGCAGGTGGAGACAAACACACACATGTAGATCAGCCTGCACCGCAGATAATGACCAGCAGAGACCAGCAGAGACCAGCAGAGAGACCAGTAGAGACCAGCAGAGAGACCAGCAGAGAGACCAGCAGAGAGACCAGCAGAGAGACCAGCAGAGAGACCAGTAGAGACCAGCAGAGACCAGCAGAGAGACCAGCAGAGAGACCAGCAGAGAGACCAGCAGAGAGACCAGCAGAGAGACCAGCAGAGAGACCAGCAGAGAGACCAGTAGAGACCAGCAGAGACCAGCAGAGAGACCAGCAAAGAGACCAGCAGAGAGACCAGAGACCCAGCAGAGACCAGCAGAGACCAGCAGAGAGACCAGTAGAGACCAGCAGAGACCAGCAGAGAGACCAGTAGAGAGACCAGTAGAGACCAGCAGAGACCAGCAGAGAGACCAGTAGAGAGACCAGCAGAGAGACCAGCAGAGAGACCAGTAGAGAGACCAGCAGAGAGACCAGCAGAGAGACCAGCAGAGAGACCAACAGAGAGACCAGCAGAGAGACCAGCAGAGAGACCAGCAGAGAGACCAGCAGAGAGACCAGCAGAGAGACCAGCAGAGAGACCAGCAGAGAGACCAGAGACCCAGCAGAGACCAGCAGAGACCAGCAGAGAGACCAGCAGAGACCAGCAGAGACCAGCAGAGAGACCAGTAGAGAGACCAGTAGAGACCAGCAGAGACCAGCAGAGAGACCAGCAGAGAGACCAGCAGAGAGACCAGCAGAGAGACCAGCAGAGAGACCAGCAGAGACCAGTAGAGAGACCAGCAGAGACCAGCAGAGACCAGCAGAGAGACCAGCAGAGAGACCAGCAGAGAGACCAGCAGAGACCAGCAGAGAGACCAGCAGAGAGACCAGCAGAGAGACCAGCAGAGAGACCAGCAGAGAGACCAGAGACCCAGCAGAGACCAGCAGAGACCAGCAGAGAGACCAGTAGAGACCAGCAGAGACCAGCAGAGAGACCAGTAGAGAGACCAGTAGAGACCAGCAGAGACCAGCAGAGAGACCAGTAGAGAGACCAGCAGAGAGACCAGCAGAGACCAGTAGAGAGACCAGCAGAGAGACCAGCAGAGAGACCAGAGACCCAGCAGAGACCAGCAGAGAGACCAGAGACCCAGCAGAGACCAGCAGAGACCAGTAGAGACCAAGCAGAGACCAGCAGAGACCAGCAGAGAGACCAGCAGAGACCAGCAGAGACCAGTAGAGACCAGCAGAGACCAGCAGAGACCAGCAGAGAGACCAGAGACCCAGCAGAGACCCAGCAGAGACCCAGCAGAGACCCAGCAGAGACCAGCAGAGACCAGTAGAGACCCAGCAGAGACCAGCAGAGAGACCAGCAGAGACCAGCAGAGACCAGTAGAGACCAGCAGAGACCAGCAGAGAGACCAGCAGAGACCAGCAGAGACCAGCAGAGACCAGTAGAGACCAGCAGAGACCAGCAGAGAGACCAGAGAGACCAGTAGTGACCCAGCAGAGACCAGCAGAGACCCAGCAGAGAGACCAGTAGAGACCAGCAGAGACCAGTAGAGACCAGCAGAGACCAGCAGAGAGACCAGCAGAGAGACCAGCAGAGAGACCAGCAGAGAGACCAGCAGACAGACCAGCAGACAGACCAGTAGAGACCAGCAGAGACCAGCAGAGACCAGCAGAGAGACCAGCAGAGAGACCAGTAGAGACCAGCAGAGCCAGCAGAGAGACCAGCAGAGAGACCAGCAGAGACCAGCAGAGAGACCAGTAGAGAGACCAGCAGGGAGACCAGCAGGGAGACCAGCAGAGAGACCAGCAGAGAGACCAGTAGAGACCAGCAGAGAGACCAGCAGAGAGACCAGCAGAGAGACCAGCAGAGACCGGCAGAGATCGGCAGAGACCGGCAGAGACCAGCAGAGACCAGCAGAGACCAGTAGAGACCAGTAGAGACCAGCAGAGAGACCAGCAGAGAGACCAGCAGAGAGACCAGTAGAGACCAGCAGAGAGACCAGCAGAGAGACCAGCAGAGACCGGCAGAGATCGGCAGAGACCAGTAGAGACCGGCAGAGACCGGCAGAGATCCGCAGAGACCAGTAGAGACCAGCAGAGACCGGCAAAGATCGGCAGAGACCGGCAGAGACCGGCAGAGACCGGCAGAGATCGGCAGAACTCACTGTGCAGTCGATCAGCTTGATCTTTAATACTCTCTGTTTACGCCAATCAAATTATTGATGCAGCTTGCAGTTGCTACCAGCCAATCACTGGGCTCTATTTACTCTATCTCTCATTTCAGACATCAACAGAAGGTGTGTGTGTATACATATATATATATATATATATATATATATATTATATATATATATAGAAAAAGGCATACATTAAACATGCATATTGTCAAACTAGTAAGTTGTCACAATGCAAACTGTCATTTACAGGCTATTAGATTAATCATAGGGATAATAGATGCAATTATTTAACAAATTTAAAAAGATCTAAAAAGAAACAAAAGAGTAAATTACCTTACAAGAAAAGTTTGCAGTTATATTTTTTTATATATTTTATTTTGGTTTGGTAAACAGAATTCAAACAATGATTTTAAGTCAATGAGAAAACACATTGATTGGAAGTTTTGACTCAAAGTTACTGATATAGCTTTTGTGGCAAACTAGCAAACGCCTGACTTCCTGAAATCCTTACAAATTACATGTTAAATATGGAGATTGGAGACATTTGTAAATCTTAGTATAAGCAGTGCAAAAAAGATGTTTCGCATGACACAGCTGGATGAGCTATCAGTTTGTGCAGGTGCATCGCATCACTTCACACACACACACACACACACACACACACAGTCAGTTTCATCTGACGTGAAGAATCAAGTCAAGGTGACTCTTTCAGCATTAGATTGTAGTTATAAGAGTCTTTCAGGAGGTAATACTGCACAGCTCTTACCTTATCTTCTCCATTCATATAAAGTCCAATGATAGTCCATAATGAGTCCCATTGTGTCAGGACACGCTACATCTCTCCTTCATATGATGAGCCTTCAAACAGTAACTCTCTCATTCAGAATTACCTTCAAATATGACAATATCAATCCATTCCTCGCGCGTCTTCATAGAGATCGCGCTACATCATAACAGTCAATGTTATTTATGACTCTCGCGCGCTATAACGGTGTCTCACCCGTAAAAATCTAAAGACACTCAATTTAAACTTTGACAAGCATTTCGACACGAGCAACATAGTCGTGAAAGAGCAAAGCACGTATAAATCCATGTTGCAGGGTGATACAGAGAGCTCCGCTGCGTCCAGAGTGAGAAGTTCAAGCTTCTGAAAGTTCCCAAACTCAACAAGTGCGCCCTTCATTCCACAGACGCTCGCACGCGCTCAGACTCAGCACCGATGCATCATGGGATTTGTAGTTGTGTATTACATATATAATATCATACACAACTACAAATCCCATGATGCATTGGTGCTGAGTATATATATATATATATATATATATATATATATATATATATATATATATATATGTATATAATATCCTACACAACTACAAATCCCATGATGCATTGGTGCTGAGTCTGAGCGCTGAATATAATTAATATATAAACAGTATATATATATATATATATATATATATATATATATATATATATATATATATATATATATATATATATATATATATATATATATATATATATATATGATATAACATTTAATGAGGGCTATGTCTTATGGAAGCTTGTCCATGGCACGGAATAAAGAAATGTAAAATGTAATTGTGACTTTTTATCTCATAATTGGTTTAGAATTACATTTTAATTCTGTGGCGGAAACAAGTTTATTATAACATTATACATTATATATATTATAAACATTATGAACTTATTTCATTAAAATAATATTTCTTAAAATACAATGAAACTCCATTCAATTATTTTATGTTGCTGAAACTTAACTGTATTGATTAAAACCATTAAATTTAAAAACATTAACTCTACCCTCGTTTATTTATCTGCTACAGCTAAACACATTAAATTATAACATTTATTTTCCTTCAAGCAAAGCATGCTGGGATCTAGAAATCTGCTGTAACTGTTACAGTTTGAGTTCTGCTTCAGTTATTGAGTTCATGTAACTTTGTCTTTTTGCAATGAACTCATTTCATTTAATAAATCTGACTCGATATACAGTTTTAATCAATTCATGTTAATTGAGAGACTACAAAACAATTTAACAAATTCATTTAATAGTAACACTTTAGTTTAGGGTCCAATTCTCACTATTAATGTTGTATTAATGACTTTTGCCTCAATAAACTCCTAATTACTGCTTATTAACAGTAAGTTGTTATGAGTTTAGGTATTGGGTGATTAAGGGATGAATATGGTCATGCAGAATAAGGAATCAATATGTGCTTTATAAGTACTAAAAAACAGCTAATATATACGCATGCTAATAAAAAAACAGTTAATAGTGAGAATTGGACCATTAATTTAATTTAAAATGAATTTTCATGCTGCAGGACCATTAAAATCCACTAGTAAAACTAAAAAGAGAACAAATTCGTGCCCAATCAGCATATAAAACCATCCAATTTCCCTTATATATATATTATATATTTGTATATTATATGTATAATTTGTATATTTGTATATATTTGTATAATATATGTATATTGGGAATATATATATTATATATTCCCAATATACAACCAAAAAAAAAGGTTAAATCATTTCTATACAAAAAGTTCTATATATAAACCCTATTCTTGACTCAATTTTAAAGAACCCTAAAAATATCCAACATAGGGATGTCTAAAATTATTGCATTATACTTTTGTTTTATGAATTAATTACTTTTTTTTCTTGTGATAAAGTATTTATGAGCTGTTTAATTCATAAAATTGTATTAAAAGAGAAAAAAAACATTTTAAAAACAACTAATTAAAGCAAAATCCATAAAATGATGTCATGATTGGAACCCATAAAAATAACCCTTTCCATATAGAAGCTTATCTTCTAAGAGTATAGATTCTTGATGTCAAATGTCCATGTCAACTATTCAATATATCCATAATAACTGCATATTTAGGATGCATTAGATATTCAGATTTGTATATATTCTGTTTTGCTAGAACTATTTCCTTTATAACCCTTTATATTTAAATAAAAATGAGTTCTAGTGCAGATGAGGTCTAAAGAGAAGATGCATTGAATAATCCACGCTCTCCCACACACATACTTCTGGGTTGTGAGCTTGTCCAAGTTGCATTACTGCGTGACCGGGAGTCAGACTCTGAAACACAAAGACATTGTGAGCCGTCTCTCTGTTTAACCCCAACACATTCCTTCACACATGCCATAACCAAAACCACTTCAGTGGCACAGATCATGTGACTGAAGTTCTTCAGCTAACTTTTCCAGGTTGTGTGAAAAACATAAGAAAAAGGGCTCTTTCTTCATTATTTAGGTCAGGGTTATGAGAGTGAGAGCGACTGCAGAACTCATAAACAGCTGTTGTGTGTCGTTTACCCAAAGCAGAGCTTTACTGCAGTAAGTGGAGTCATTTAAATCACAAACTCAGTCACTGTGATCCATTTTAGAGGGTTGTGCATATCAGTGTCACTCTGAAACGCCTCCATTGTAGTCTTGAGTTTCTTCCGGGAACGAAAGCGTCACAATATTCCTCATTTAAATAATTCATACGCAGAATAAAGGGGCGGGGCCTGGTTAAGTTAGTTAGTAGTGTGTTGAAACTGGCGGTTATGGTAAGGGGCGGGACATTTCCCAAACACACTCGAACCGCTCGACTAATCACAACACACTGATCCAGCCGACCAATCAGAGCACAGTGTGCTTTTCGGAAGGAGGGGCTTCATAGAGACAGGATGTAAGCAGGGATGCGTTTCCTGAAAGCATTGTTAGCCAACTATGGTTGCAAGTTCCGTTGTTAGAAGTTCAACGAGTCTGTGTTTCCCGAAACCATCGTTCTAACGAACATTCGCAAACACCATGGCAAAGTTGTGTGTCTGGAGCGACAGATCTCGACCTGCGGTTAGAAGTAGAGTCTCTTGTTTGCATGACATGTGGAGCAAAAGAAGCAAGCTTACCTTCAATACAGTCTATATCTTTTATTTAGAATACATACAAAGGTAAATTACGTCCTTGGTTTGTCAAGAGATTTAAAGCGTCATTTTTGAAGTGCGCGCATGTGCGAACGTGTTCTAGTACGTAAGAACGAGCCTATGATTGAATCTGGAAATAAAGCAAAATAACTGAGAAAAAGGAGAAATAGTCCTCAGATGCATGTCCGTAATTTATAGCATTCATTCGATCTCAAACAGATTCATTAAAAGAAGTTATTACTCCAACACCTGCGTGACGTCATTGACCAATGTAGTTGAACAACCACTTTGCGACAGTATGGATTTGGGAAACAGTCGTGACTAGCTAGTTGATTTCTTCAACGATTCATCGTAATATTGTAGTTAAGCATCGAGTTACGGCGTTGTATGGGAAACACACTCCAGAGCGTTACTGACAGACTGGGAGGAGAGGAGCTGCAACAATGGAGTATATGGGGAAAATAAAGCATGAAACCCCGTTTTAGTAGAGCCTAAAAGCAAGTCTTTGCATAATTTAATAATATCTGATTTATCTTTCCAGACAGTCAGTTTTGTTAAATACAATAACCAGCTCCAACTAAGTTGACGTGAGTTAAGATTCAGAACAGAGGTCTATTGATTCAACAAAAGACAGATGAAGGTCGGTTCAGTGTGAGCAGTCCGTCAGTCGCTCTCACTCCTTTTCAGAGACTCACGGATCAACAATGAAATATTTTAACTAAGGCATCTAATGTGATGAGGTATTGATTGCAACCTTCTTATCCGGCTAGGCTTAATCGAAAAGTGTAGTCTCATCTGGGGCTGGAATCAAATCCACGGCAGTTCACGGCAAACAGAAAAAGCTTTCTAGATTTCTGCCACACAATGCCTGAGCCATATATATGCAATGAGCTCTGTAAGAAGCTTAGGAAGCCATTCGATTTATTTGTCTGTCCTATAGAATAATCCAACAATGTGACAGACTAAAAAGTAAATGTGCATTATAAAACTTACACCAAGAAACAGCCTTTGCATAAATACACTCATGTTGTGGACGAACCACTTTGCAAGAGGAAACCACAAGATTAACCGCTTGAACTTCAAGAGGAAAACATTTTCCTCCAGATTCTCTTCATAGTTATTAATAAGCTGTTTTGACTAAAACACTTCTCATTTCATCGCACTTTCCATGAATAAAAAAACTGGGTCTGAAGTAATCTGTTAAAACGACAAATTATGTGAGGCTGCAATTTTTTACAAACATGTTACCAACTTTTGGGGCAGATTTGTGTGATTTTATCTAGCATTTTATAGCAATTCATATTAAAATAAAGACAAACTTATATTAAAAAAGAAAGAAAAAACAATCTGTCATCATTAGAGGATAGTTTGGGAGAAATTATTGGTTTATTGGTTGCTAATAAATTTGTATTGCCCATAAATTAAATAATATTTGTTGTTTTTTTCTTGGGTAACAGGGTTAAATTATTAAGTTGGATGAATTTAGTAGTTAGATACAGTCAAAAGCATGCATTTGAAAATGTATGTTCGATCAGAGTTTATCCTAGATGCAGCTATTACTCTTTTCAGAGCTTTTAGTTCTGCCTTTTATGAAAGATGACATGATGAAAAAACATGTACGCATATATTCAATATATTTACAGCGCACTACGGCTGACATCTACATTAAATCTCATGAGATTAAACTGACATGGTAGATGCAAACTACAATCTGTGCTAGACAGTGAACAAAGCTAGTGCAAAAACAACAGGAAAAAAGGGGAATTAGACAATCAGTTTATTACGCTTTTCTCCTTATTTAAGCAATCAAATGAAAATATTCAATGTATTTCACACAGTGTAGAACAAATGAAAAAAAAAGGTTGTACAGTATAATTTATTTATTTATCTTCATTCACACGTTGCATCACTTGTGTTGCATATAATGTGTAATTATCAGCAATTGAACAGAAAATGCCGTAAAATAAAACCTTATTAAATTTCATAACTTGAAAGTGACTGGCTGACTGGAAAGACTAGCTAAAAAACAACGCATTCCTCAAGAAGGTTATGAACGGAGTTATCACTGCTTTTCATTCAAATGAGTGCACATCGATACTGAGAACATACGATCCATATATTAATGATGGGAAGCTCTCATGTACACAGAAATACACACACACACACCTGAACAATCCCTTAAGTCATTCAAGTTTTAATCCTTATTCAAGTTTTTGTAATTAAAGTTTTTTGCCATCTTAACAAATGTGGTCCGCGAGTTATTCATAAAACAAATAAAAATTACATAAAATACGTAGAAAAATATTCCATTGAATAGTAAACCTACAGTAAACACCAGAAAAAGGCTGCTTTGGTCACTTTATTTCAGTGCAGTCGGGTGACATTCAAAGTTTCGACCAATGAAAAGGCTCAGCCAAGACCCACATCCAATGACATCATCACGACGAAGCCAAGAATGGATGTCCACGAGGCCAGCTTACCGTTCCCACTGTAAGAGAAACACACACACACACACACACACACACACACACACACACACACACACACACACAATTATAACGCAATTATAATTACATAATATATATGTAAGCATACTGTATTATTTTTTCACCAAAAAAAGAAAAAGTAGACTGTAAACAAACAAGGGCATTCGGTAAGTCTGCGTGTAGAGCTATCAAAATAAAAGTCCCGCTTCAGAATCTTATAGGCTAAACAGAAAAGGTCAATGTCAATAATAAAAAATGGCAAATATCCACTGATATCAAAGCCTCTTTAAAGGTGCGTTGTGTAATATTTATGAGTATCTGTTAACAGAAATGCAATATCATATACATAACTATGTTTTCAGTGGTGTATAAAGACCTTACATAATGAACCGTTATGTATTTATTACCATTAAAGAGCCATTTCTGTCTACAGTACATACATACGGTGGCCCTAAACGGACAAACGCGTTTCATCACTATGTTGTTCTTCGTACAAAGTAGCCAGCTAAAGTCAGCGAATAAAACACTCACAAAATGATGAACAAGTAACAATAATATTCGCAATAACATATTGTTTTACTGAATAGTTAAGTAAACATAATTTCTTAATTTATCTTTGTAAAGAAACCTCATTGTCATTGCTTAACTGGCTACTCTCTGTTGTCTCAGACGACAACATCACATCCTGTCGACCACCGTAACTTCTGTTGTGTGCAATTCATAACATCACCACTAAATATCACACACTGCACCTTTAAGGTTTTTTTTAGGCTGTTTTAAAAAAATATATATTATTATCATATGAACATCTGCAGTGTGTTCTATCTATGATGTTCTATCATATGAACATTAGTAAACACTTTTCCTGTGGTACTCACCTGAGTTGAGCTTCAGGAATGATGTCATCCACCACCACATACACCATGGCTCCTGCAGCGAAGGCGAGAGCGTAGGGTAGCAACGGCTCCGCCATCACCACGGCAACGGCCCCTAACAACCCCGCCAGAGGCTCCACCATCCCACTCAGCTGCCCGTACCTGAGACACAGAGACCGAACCGTTACACTGCTCACCGACTCAACACACTCTCAGAAATCAGAGAGAGCTGAGGATATATGAGGAATACATTAAGACTATTAGACCTTAAGAAATGTTTGTGACTGTGGCATTGTGTCAAAACTAAGAGAGCTGCAGCTTCCTTCTAAGACAGCATCCTAACTAGTGGCCAACTAACATATCGCCAATTCAGATATATTGGTTGACATTTGGACTTTTTTAAGTTTGTCTGATAAGTGCCAGTTTGGCACATATGCAGTTTATTTTTTCTTTTTTGGGAGTTTTTTTTTTATATTAAAACAATCTGTTTGGCCAGTAAGTGTCAGTTTGACTTTTTTCCATTTTAATTTTTTCAAATACTTTTTTTCTGTTTGGCCAATAAGTACGGAAGAGGATAATAAAAACCATCTCGAGATTAAAGTCATTATAATGCGAAATTAAACTCGTTAAATTTAGAGAGAAAAAACTCGAAATACAATCCTGAGAATAAACTCATTAAATATCCAGAATAAAGTCGTTGTTTTTCGAGGAAAAAACTCGTTAAATTTCGAGAAAAAAAAACTCAAAATACAATCTTGAAATAAATTCATTAAATTTCGAGAATAAAGTCGTTGTCATTTCATCATTTCACTGTCATTTCATTTCACTGTCGTGTCAATGGTTGTCATTTCATGTTGGACAAAGGCGAGTACATCGCGCAAATTGGACAGATTTTTTCTTCTAAAAAGAGCTAGCCGCTTGCAAATTCTCTTTAAAGTTCGTATGCTAATTATTATTCTGTCCAAATTAGCTAAAGTTGATAGTATTTCTTTGTTACTGAAGGAAAGTCTAAAATATAGAGTTTTTTTCTCGAAACACGACTTTATTCTCTAAATTTAATGAGTTTATTCTCAAGATTGTATTTCGAGTTTTTTTTCTCTAAATTTAATGTGTTTTTTCTCGAAACACGACTATATTCTCGAAATGTAATGAGTTTATTCTCAAGATTGTATTTCGACTTTTTTTTTGTATTCTGGCTGGCCGATAAGTGTCAGTTTAAGCTTTTTTGTTTTTAAATTTAATTTAATTTTTCTATTTGGTTGAGAGTCAGTTTAGCCTTTTTTATTTTTTATGATTTTTTTCTGTTTGGCCAATAAGTGTCAGTTTAGCCTTTTTTTTTTTTTTTTTTTTTTTGTTTGGCCAATAAGTGTCAGATTGGCCTTTTTTTAGTTTTAATTCATTAATTAATTAATTATTATTATTTTTTGCTGTTTAGCCGGTAAGTGTCAGTTTGGCATTTGCATTCTGGTATGGCCTTTTCTGCAATTGTTGGTCCAAATAAAGGTGTCTAAATAGTTTGGATCAGCCTTTGCATTGAAAGTGTAATAATTTATGCAATGACGGCTTAATACTCCAGGTAACGTTAGGGAGCTCACTAGGTTTTGGATGTGAATGTGTATTTGTCTTGACTCACCAAAAGGATCTCCATATGGACACCCCAGAACCCCGCAATGGAAGACTCACTGCAAGGCCTTCCGGGAAATTCTGAATGCCAATGCCAATAGCCAGATTTCTGAAAGAAACAGACATTATCACTACATCAGTTCTCAACAGATCTGGTGTTGCATTGCAGAAAACTGTTCCAAGTGGTTCTGACACTCTGTAACTTCTCAACTCTCTTAACTTCACACATTATCTCAGCGAGAGGTTTCACAGCGAAGAGTGTGCCAGGGTTGAGACTCGACTGTTGACTAAAGCTCTCCGCTTCAGTCAGATCAAGGCTTTCTGAAGTGCAACATATGGGTGTGCCGTAAAAAAAAACGGGTTATGGATGGGGCATGAACTACATCTGGAATCACACTGTTGTGTTTGGATAATCCTTTAAGAAACGTTCTCGCAAACCGTGAGACGAGCCTTTTAGGCTTCATCTGAATGAATACATTTGAAAATACTGTTTTCATTTCAAAAATGCTCTTTGTCCACACTAGTGGTTTCCAAAATGAAATATCAGAATGCTTAAATCATCTTACTGCATATGCATAAAATGTAAAATTGTCAGCTAACTCTCATTAGGGTATTAGTAGACTGTTAGATTAGGGTTAGTGGTTAGGGTTCAGGTTAGTAGAATAAGTTGACATGTACTGTAGTTGCAAAGCTACTTATAGTCAGTAGAATGTCTGTTGGGGAGCATCAAAATAAAGTGTTAGTTGTTTCAAACCTGTATGAATTTCTTTCTTCTGCTGAACACAAAAGAAGATATTTTGAAGAATATGGGTAACCAAAGAGTTGATGGACTCCATTGACTTCCATAGTAGGAAAAAAAATTACTATGAAAGTTAATGGGGTCCATCAACTGTTCGGTTACCCATATTCTTCAAAATATCTTCTTTTGTGTTCAGCAGAAGAAAGAAATTCATACAGGTTTGAAACAACTTGAGGGTGAGTAAATGACGACAATTATAATTTTGAAGTGAACTAATCCTTTAAGCAGACGGTCAAGAGGTCGACCGATTGATCGGTTTTGCTAATTAATCGGCACCGATAACCGATATCTGGAACAATCGGTTATTGGCAAAAATCCATAGCAATAGCTTTCCCGGATTGGGTCTGTTACTGAAGCGGCTGAGAAGAGTCATTATACAGTACGAGAGCGCCCTCTAGAGGAGAAATAAACCCATCACTGACGCCTCGTGGAGTTTGTTCTGACACTTCAGATACGGGTTTACTACAGTACATGCTTTCATATCATTTTAACGTAATTAATTTGTTGACTAGATGATGCATTAGTGTTTGCCGTCGAGGCTGTGAGGACTCCAACATTAGTAACTCAAGCGATTAAAACAATGGGACAAATACACATGCAAATGTTTGATGTCACAATTATTACACAAATGTTTCCCTTACTTTATATCCAGCCGGTCACTTTTATGCATTAGTTACGCATCGAAGTTGCATATTTAAAGCTAGAGACATGAGAAAGCAAACTGTGTTGTCATGCAGACGAAAGAAACATATAAACAAATCAGAAAAGCTTTCGATTTCAGTTCTTTTTTTATCAACACTCTTTTACATATTTTGTATTTTTATCGGCTAACCGTCAGGTGTTCTAAAATAGAAGCAAGTGTAATAGTATATATATAAAATATGCATATGTTTCTATTCTATATACCGTGTGTGTAGATTTAAAGATGGCTGCATTTTTAAGCATGACTGTTTGGATTTTTTTTTAATTTTTAGTTGGTTTGTAACATTAACTAAGATTATTATAAAAGTATTGTTCATCGTTAATTTCAACATTTACTAATACTTAGAATTTTAAAGATGCATCTCTTAACATTAGTTAATGCACTATGAACTAACATGAATGATCAAGGTATAATAAAATGTATTCATATTTTTATATTTAAAAAGTAAAGTACATTGTCATGGTTCTGCACTATTTTTTATTTTATGTTTGATTTCATTCAGTATCATTTAAAAAAAAAACTATCAGTTGATTAATCAGTAATCGTCCAGCATGGTCCCACTTAATTATTGTTATCTGTAATATCGTTAATACTAATAATAATAACTAATTACTAATAATCTAATGACTGCTAGTTGGACTATCGAAATAAAGTTTTACCAGTATCTTAACTTAATATAACCATATGTACAGTAGCTACAATATGCATCACATGACATGCATCAAACATGCAATTTCAAATGCAAATGTAGCCAAAATGGTGCGCATGAGTTCTGATTCATAAATGTATGTACAGTTATGTATTAAGTATGCATTTGGTAGATGCTTTTATTTACATCAATAAATAACCTTGCCTTGCACACTGAGTCCAAAATTCTTGTCCGAAATTTTTCACACGTTAAAAAATAAATACGACCTCACGTTGTGTCAATCACGTTCACACACTGCCTCCGAAACTTTTGTCTGTCATAAAAAAATTCACATTGGGTTCGATTTTCTGTGTTTTTTCGCATCCGTAGCAAGCATTTTGAGAGGTGTTTTGACAATTCAGAGCCACTGAATATTTAAGATGATAAACACGAAAAAACGCATATGAAAATTTCAGATTCAGTGTGCAAGGAACCAACCCGATCTCACGGCAATTCGTACGAATTTTACGAGTTGGCTAATTCATACAAATTCATACAACCTCACTCGTACAAATTCCAAATCGTACATATTTTACGAGTTGCCCAATTCGTACGAATGACCTATCCCAGACCCCGCCCCTAAACCTACACATCACTGGGGTTTAGACAAATCGTACAAATTCATACGAATTAACCACCTTTTACTCACTCGTACGAATCGGTCATGAGATAGCGTTAAAGGACCGTAACACCATGATTGAGCTAACACAACACCAGAATGCATTAACATTCAAGGAGAATATTGTGTCCTAATCAGACAATGCACTTTCAAATGTATCCGGATTAATGTAGACGGTGCACATGCGAGTGTGAACGGGTATTTACTCAAAGATCAACACTTCATTATCGGTTGTATTCTCTCTAGAGAGTTGTGTGAAGTCAGTGGGAGTGTGTTTCTCTGAGGGTGGTCTGATAAGCAGCTCTGTTTGTTTGGCCTAGACTTCTCCACATCGTAATGGAAGTCCCCGGAACCGAAGCAAGAAAAGCTGCTCTGTTTTTGAGTTCCTCTCTTCACCAGCCCAACACTCTTTCACTGCCTTCTTCCATCTCTCCTGCTGGCAAGAGCTCAAGTTCGGCCCCGGAGAAGTCAGATTAATGACAGCTAGTCACGGAAAGGCTTACAGCACCCGTATGATGAAGGAGAGTTTGAGGGAGACAGAACGCAAGTGAAAGACACAACAGAACGGATGCTGATGCAAACCAAGAAAATTCTGGCTGTACTTTTCAACATAATGCACTTGAATGAGGACTAAGACAGTCAAGCTACAAAACGACAATAAAGTATTATAAAACTGATCGAAATGGCTCTTCTTCCAAGCTTAATGCTTGAAATTTTGGCCTGTTCCTCCAACACAATCTCATAGCAATTCATGAGTATTTTACATTTTGGCAAATTGCCAGCCAATTCATATGAATTTGTATATGATCTGGTTACGCATCAGTGACGGTTACTTTAGGGGTGGACTTTCATGAGTATGTGGTTTTTTTTTATCTTAAATTTTTCTATAATGTTAGAGATTTTGAGGAAGACAAAATCAAGTGAAAGACTGATCCAAACTCATTTGTCTTTATTCCTTCCATGCAACACAAAATGTGATTTTTTGAAGAAAACTGACTGACACGTGAATGTGGACTAGGCTGATCTGAATGCATTCATATATATATATATATATATATATATATATATATACACACACACACACACATTATACATACATATATACATATATACATACATATATATATATATATATATATATATACACACATACACATACACATACACACATACACATACACACATACTGTACATATCCCCTGGTACTTTTTGGGTGTTGGTCAAACCCCAAAATAAAAAAAAACATTTTGGGTGTTTTTTATTTTATTACTATTATTTAGTTTTATTACTATTATTTAGTATTATTTAGAGTCAGTGACGGTTAGTTTAAGGGTGGACTTTTATGAGTATTTTTTTTTTTTAATCTTACATTTTTCTATGATGTTAGAGATTTTGAGGAAGACAAAACACAAGTGAAAGACTGATCCAAACTCATGTCTTTATTCCTTCCATGCAACACAAAATGTGATTTTTTTAAGAAAACTGACTGACACGTGAATGTGGACTAGGCTGATCTGAACCATACATTATTTATATATATATATATATTTTTTTTTATTATATACACACACACATATCCCCTGGTACTTTTTGGGTGTTGGTCAAACCCCAAAATAAAAAACATTTTGGGTGTTTTTAATTTTATTACTATTATTTATTTTGATAATATTTGTATTTAATATTTTGTATTTGTAGGGGATTTTATGGCACTAAATTATATTTATGCAGTATTTATAATCCATTTATTCACTTTTTGAGCATGGACTTGAAAATTAAATTTCCAACTTAAACAGTAAATAAATGTTTTGGAGCACAGACTTAAGTTTGGTCTCTTTTTAAAGAGATATAATAAAAAATATAATAGAAAACAAAAAATGCAAGCATTAACTATTCACACATGTAAGCCTTTATTTCTTTATGAGAAATATATATTCAGTCAAGTATGTGCATGTTTTGACTGTTAGTGCAGATTTCCAATAAATATTACGAGGTTGAATATTTTATGTAAAAATGAAATATGCATGAAGGAATAGTTCACAAGAAGATCATCTATAAGATGCATTTAGAAAATAAACCGGGTGAATTTCCATTTCATGCAGACTCTAAGAGAAATGAGGATGAGACAGGAGAGGCTGTGGTGTGGCATAATGAAAGACTGAAGAAAAAGGTTTTGGAGAAGGGCGAAGTGAACTCGTTCACACAGTGTGGAAACAACAGCCCTTCTCAGCGTTTCAGAAACATGTTTTCCCATCCCCAGGAATTCTCCTCTGGCATATTTCACTCCTCTGAGCCAGGTCTATTTCTGTGTGTGAAGAGTGTGTATTCACCTCTGAGGACAGGCTTCAGTAAACCACAAGCTCTCAGCACTGAAACAGGGTGGAGATCTCACAATGCCTTTCCAACACTTCCCTTTCTTAGTACACAAGCTTAAAAGTAATGTAAAATGAAGTGGGATTAGTGGAATTTGTGATACAGTGTGTGTCGGTTCAGACGTCTGTATTAAAACAAACCCCTACCAAAAAAAACAAAACAAAAAAAACATAAAGGGAAGCATTCCAACGTTATTGCAAAAGCATGAAGAAGCCTCCATTGAGAAGGGAAGACAGTGGGTCCAGTGTCTGACCACAGAGCTCCTCTCTGGGCACAAAGGGCCTCTGGTGCCCCCCCCTCATCATGGGGGTCTGCCCTGAATGGGCATCTGTGTGTTGGGAAGAGCATGGGGATCTGGGCGAAAAGAGGGAAAATCCCCAAAACCATCTGCACCAATCAATTTGGCTTTCCATGACCTTCGACCCCAGTACCCAGCGTATACCCGCTGCTTTTCACTCCCAGAGGCACTGTGGGAAAAGTGTGCTAAAAAACATTTTATAACACACTCTTAACTGCCTGTTTTTCTACATTTGATCAGCTCATGTGTTCTACTGGCTTTCATTGAATATATATATATATACAGTACTGGTCAAAAGTTTGGAAACGTTACTATTTTTTATGTTTTTGATGTTCATCAAGCCTGAATTTATTTGATTAAAAATACATAAAAATCAGCAATATTGTAAAATATTATTACAACTTTAAAATATTATTTATTTCTGTGATGCAAAGGTGAATTTTCATCCACTGTTACTAGTCTTCAGTGTCACCTGATCCTTCAAAAATCATAATTTTAAATTGTAATAATAATTCACAATATTACTGTCACGGGTTGGTGCAGGTTGAAGAAGGACTCGCAGGCAGAAACTCCAATTGCAACAATTTACTTCAATATATGACATACAGGTACAGACAGGCAGGCAGGCTGGAAGACGGGCAGGCACACACACTAACACAACCATGTATGACTACGTAACATAGACAAGGACCGACCAGGAAAGACTGAACAGAAGCAAACTAAATACAAGCACTAATCAAACATAACAATGTGAAGACAGGTGACACTGATGAAGATAACGATGAACAGTCTGGTAAGTGAGGGAGTGAGCACAGGTGTGGAGACAAGGAGGATTCTGGGGAGTGTAGTGCAGACAAAGACAGACAGGTGCAGACGAAGACTGTGACAGAATGCCCCCCTTCAAACAGGCGCGACCTCGCGCCGTAGAACATCAATGGGGTGGGGGGGTGGGCGCCCTGGAGGCTGACGAGGGCGTGCCGGATCTGGAGCCGGAAGCCTCCAGGGCGGAACAGGACGTGCAGGCTGCCAGGGCGGAGCAGGACCCTTCGGGCGGCCAAGGCGGAACAGGACCCTTCGGGCGGCCAAGGCGGAACAGGACCCTTCGGGCGGCCAGGGCGGAGCAGGACCCTTCGGGCGGCCAAGGCGGAACAGGACCCTTCGGGCGGCCAAGGCGGAACAGGACCCTTCGGGCGGCCACGGCGGTGAGGACCCTTCGGGCGGCCACGGCTGTGAGGACCCTTCGGCGGCCACGGCGGTGAGGACCCTTCGGGCGGGCCAAGGCGGTGAGGACCCTTTGGGCGGCCACGGCGGTGAGGACCCTTCGGGCAGCCACGGCGGTGAGGACCCTTCGGGCGGCCACGGCGGTGAGGACCCTTCGGGAGGCCACGGCGGTGAGGACCCTTCGGGCGGCCACGGCGGTGAGGACCCTTGGGGTGACCGTGGGCTCTTGGGCGCCCACGGCGAGGGCCTACTGCCCCCCCCCCCAAAAAAATACTTGGGGTCAGTGACGGCCTCAGGACAGGACGGACTCAGCAGGATCAACGGGCTCGGGGGCAGGATCGACGGGCGCGGGCACAGGATCGACGGGCTCAGGCGCAGGATCGGCGGGCTCGGGCGCAGGATCGACGGGCTCGGGCGCAAGATCGACGGGCTCGGGCGCAGGGTCGACGGGCTCTGGCGCGGGTCCAGTGGTGAAGACTCTGTGCTGGACGGGACCAGCGGTGAAGGCTCTGTGCTGGACGGGACCAGCGGTGAAGGCTCTGTGCTGGACGGGACCAGCGGTGAAGGCTCTGTGCTTGACGGGACCAGCGGTAAAGGCTCTGTGCTGGACGGGATCAGCGGTGAAGGCTCTGTGCTGGACGGGACCAGCGGTGAAGGCTCTGTGCTGGACGAGACCAGCGGTGAAGGCTCTGTGCTGGACGGGACCAGCGGTGAAGGCTCTGTGCTGGACCGGACCAGCGGGGAAGGCTCTGTGCTGGACGGGACCATCGGTGAAGGCTCTGTTCTGGACGGGACCAGCGGTGAAGGCTCTGTGCTGGACGGGACCAGCGGTGAAGGCTCTGTGCTGGACGGGACCAGCGGTGAAGGCTCTGTGCTGGACGGGACCAGCGGTGAAGGCTCTGTGCTGGACGGGACCAGCGGTGAAGGCTCTGTGCTGGACGGGACCAGCGGTGAAGGCTCTGTGCTGGACGGGACCAGCGGTGAAGACTCTGTGCTGGACGGGACCAGCGGAGAAGGCTCTGTGCTGGACGGGACCAGCGGTGAAGGCTCTGTGCTGGACGGGACCAGCGGTGAAGGCTCTGCGCTGGACGGGACCAGCGGTTAAGGCTCTGTGCTGGACGGGACCAGCGGTGAAGGCTCTGTGCTGGACGGGACCAGCGGTGAAGGCTCTGTGCTGGACGGGACCAGCGGTGAAGGCTCTGTGCTGGACGGGACCAGCGGTGAAGGCTCTGTTCTGGAAGGGACCAGCGGTGAAGGCTCTGTGCTGGACGTGACCAGCGGTGAAGGCTCTGTGCTGGACGGGACCAGCGGTGAAGGCTATGTACTGGGACGGGGCCAGTGGTGAAGGCTCTGTACTGGGACGAGACTCATTACCGGGGATGAGGACAGGAGGCGTGGTGATAGAGATGGCTGGAGATGGTGGTTGAGTGGCGATGTCATCAGCCTCACCTACGGTGATGGTTGAGCCACTCAACCAGGGTCCAAAATTAATTGTGGTGATGGCGCAATGGATAAGACAAATGTCTTTGGTGTGAGAGACCCGGGTTCGAATCCACTGTGAGACACCAATGTGTCCCTTAGCAAGACACTTAACCCCTAGTTGTTCCAGAGGCATGCGACCTCTGATATATATAGCAACTGTAAGTCGCTTTGGATAAAAGCGTCGGCTAAATTAATAAATTTAAATGTAAATGTAACCACCCGCCAAGCGCCAAATGCAGGTAGATTTTCCGTTTGCCGAGTAAATCTCAAAAGGCTATCCGCCACACTGGCGGGTGAATGTTCCAGACATCCCAATTCTCCCGAGTCCCAAGTTCCGGGAGTCTCCCGCACATTGATAGCGGCTCCCTGATGCCCGCAAATTAGTTCAAATCTCCTGGACTCTAGGGCGAGCGAGAAAGAGCGCGCACATACTGTGCTCCAAACCGTGTAGCGCGTGGACGGGAGAGAGGGAGAAAGAGCGAGAGAACTTGCGTGTGTGTGCGTGTGTGCCTCAAGAAGAATGTGTGAACCTTCACACCTAAAATAGACCTACACTAAATGTATATTTTTTTAACTTAAATAATTAACAAATTAAGATGACAAAAAACACTGAATAAGTTTGAAGCTTTGAAAAAAATGAAGTTTTTTTTATCAGACTACGTTTTTTTCGTCAAAAAAAAAATAGCAGACCTACCTCAATCCACAGCTTGTCTAGTTTTTACTTAAAGAAAGTAACATGTTTACATGATCAGGGGTTAGTCTGGGTCTCCGATGGCACAGGTCTAGCTAGAGTGGCCAACTTCGGAAAGCGCCATTCATTTGCTTGTGGGTGTTTGCTTCGCAAGTGATATTGCATTGTAGCCTACTTGCACTAGGCCTACTGCTTTATATTTTTTAATACCACGTATCATATTTTGCAAGTATTCGTCACTCTTTCTGTTGAAATGGTCCCACACAGTAGCTACTTCTTTTCGCTTGGTTCATTTTGCTTGCTCAGCGAAATAGGCTATGTATAGGCGCGTGTGGTTGCACGTGTCGACGCACCCCGTTAGGCTATACGTATACTGTTTTTTTTTTAACCATGCAGCAAACAGACAAAAAAGCTATATAGGCATATATATATATATATATATATATATATATATATATATATATATATACTTTGAACCGTTTAACTGATAGTATTAATCTGTCTTTTTTTTTTACTTTCGGTAAAGTATCTGATAGTTTTACAAAACCTTCAAATGTACTGTTATGAGCACTAGTTCCATGCTCACGTCTTCCATGTCTTACTATTTGTTGCTCTGTTTTGACTTCTATGTACTCTTAGTCATTCAACACAATACCTTATCTCAATTAAATGTACTGAAATGAATGTATATGTGACACAAAAAGGCTGTTTATTATTTTGGCGGGTAAAAAATATGCTTGGCTGGTGGATTTTTTCATCTACCAGTCCCCATGGCAGGTGAGCCAAAAAGCTAATTTCGGACCCTGCACTCAACCACAGCACATGATCCAGGTAGCGGGCAAACGAGCCTGGGATTGCCGCCGCTGGAGCTTGATGGGACAGATCAAGGTAGGATCACAGGCAGGAAACACGCACATAAGCTGTACACATCTACGTAGCATAGACAAGGACCGACCAGGACAGACTGAACAGAAGCAAACTAAATACAAGCACTAATCAAACATAACAAGGTGAAGACAGGTGACACTGATGAAGATAACGATGAACAGTCTGGTAAGTGAGAGAGTGAGTACAGGTGTGGAGACAAGGAGGATTCTG